>NW_027507785.1:73175925-73522529 GCF_037356315.1 Lithobates pipiens | reverse complement strand
GTACCCTCGCTGCCATTGTGCTACACCCCACACTTGTTCACAGTAAGAAGGGGGTAAAGTGGACATGTTGTTACACCCACGGGAGTTTTGCATCTTATTTACAACAGTAAAGATATAAGATTATATAGTTAAATACAGGACTTTCAACTCCTCCTGCCTAGTTAGATGTCACATTTTAAAAGCAGTGGCATCCCCGATCATCTCAGCTTTTCTAATCTGACAGAAGTTTTAACATCGAAGCAGTGAAACGGAGTTGTAAGTCCTGTATTTCACTATAGAAACTCACTTTACTGTTATAAATATGTATAAAATGTAAAACTCTGGTGGGTGTAACAATATGTCCGCTTTGCTTACTGTGTACAAGTGTGAGGTGTAGCACGATGGCAGCGACAGATTATCACTTCCATAGCAAACTAAGATGGGTCGCCGAATATGTCGCCACAGCTGTTTTATCGAGATCGTATGGCGCGTGCGTACTAGGAGGCTGTGAATCCAACGCAGCACATCATCCATAATGACTTCGCCCAGGTACAGAGGGTCTGATTTGGAATGATAAGATGTATATTGTGATGTGTGCCCCCCCCCCCCCCCCCCCCCACCACCACACATCCACATTCAGCAGGTCTTTCCTAGTGCCTCTGTGTAGAGTGGATCAGAGAAGGTGGTGTACTATAGGGGGCAGTGTGAGGATTTCTACCATAGAACGTCACTCACTCTTCTACACTTGGGGGCAGTAAAAGCAGGCCGCTGATTTATTGTGTTCCATTTTATATGGATCGGGCTCAGAAGAAGCAGAGATTTATCTGCTATAGGGGGATAGTTGAGATCTCATTATAGAAATAATCCACTTCTTCTAGGTTCCCCCTCCCCACGTGGAGTTCATCCGGGACACAGTTGGTAATCACTACAGAGCTCTGTACAGAGGGAGCAACCTGTCGGATAATAAACTGTAGGTCTAGTAAAAGCAGTACACTTTGGCACATGACGGCGATGTTACTCCTTTCCTGCTCAGTGTCATTAGTACAGTGACAGTGTATAGGCTGTCAGTGGCTGTTAATCAGTTCGCCACACTATCCCTGTCCCATTAGTAGTATAAACTAAAAATTCCAGTATATTATATTATATACACACACCATAGTTTGTAGACGCTATAACTTTTACGTAAACCAATTAATCTACACTTATTGGGATTTTTTTTTTTGTTAATCAATGACATGTAGCAGAATACATTTTGGCCAACATTTATAAAGAAATTAGATTTTTCTTTTTTTGTATATGTTTTATAGCAGAAAGTAACAAATATTTATTTACTTTTTTTTTTTTTATAGCGCAAAAAATAAATAACTCAATGGTGATCAAATACCACCAAAAGAAAGCTCTATTTGTGGGGGGGGGGGAAAAAAAAAAAGGACCTACATTTTATTTGTGTAGGCATCGCAATTGTCAGTTAAAAGGGTTGTAAATCCTCATGTTTTTTCACCTTAATGCATCCTATACATTAAGGTAAAAAACTTCTGGTAGTGACCGGCCTCCCAATTTTTACCCCCGTATTGCCCTTGGCGAGGACGCGCTGTCCCCCAGCTGCACAGTGGAGGTAAGTATGACATGTTTGTTATGTTAAAAAAAAAAAACAAAAAAAAAAAAAAGGAGGGTTTACTTTAACCACTTCAAAACCAGGCACTTGGACACCTTCCTGCCCAGGCCAATTTTTAGCTTTCAGCGCTATCGCAATTTGAATGACAATTGTGCGGTCATGCTACACAGTGATACCCAACCCACACATTTTTTTTTTATCATTTTGTTCCCACAAATAGAACTTTGTTTTGGTGGTATTTGATCACCTCTGCAATTTTTTTTTTTTTTTTGCACAAAAAAAAAAAAGAGAAAAGTTTGCAAAAAAAACCAACAAGTTTTTCTTTGTAAAAAGTAAATTTTCTTCTACAATGATGGGCACTCATAGGTGGCACTGATGCATAATTATGGGCGGGCACTGATGGGTGGCATTCATGGCATCCCTGTTTTGTAACGTAAATATGAGGTGCCAGTCAGTGCCCATTTGTGGGCACTGATCGGCATATTTTGTCTTTTTTTTGACATGTGGATGGCCATGGGGGATGCTTCCCTGGTGGTCTAGTGTGGGCATCTGAGGGGGGGGCTGCGTTTATAAACAATCAATGCATACACACACACACACACACACACACACACACACGCCAACTTCTGGTCTACTCCTTGCTGAAGAAACAGCAGGACTCTGAATATAGAAAAGGAGCGCGGATGCCATCCGTGCTCCTCACACATGGAGATGTAGGCCTTCCAGGTACGATGATATATCTTCCGAGAAGAAGATTTCCATGCACTCAGCATAGTTGGGATCACACAAATGTACTTCAGGTCTTGCACTAATTGGTCTGCTAGTTCCACAGACAGGAGAAGCCTGTTCTCCCAATTTGTGGTGCAACAGTTTTGCCCACTCCGTGTCTGTGACACAAGTGCGGATGCCAGTACTGGTCGCATGGTTGACCCCACAACCGTAAACAAGGAACGAGCCACCGCCTCGGCCTTCCTGTCCATGGGGTCCTTAAATGCAGGGGTCCCCTCTACTGGGATCGTGGTTACTTTGTTCAAAATGGATACTGGGGGGGGGGTCCACGACCGGAGGAGCCGACCATTTTTTGAGAAGTCTCTCCTCAAAGGGGTAGCACTACGCCATATATTTGGGGACCGAAAAGGTCCGTTGCAGTCGACCCCATTGCTTGTAAAATAACTAATTAAAATAAGTCAGATAAGGGAACACCTTATGTGAACGGGCTGGCTTACGGGACCCAAAAGGGACCGCTACGTCAGCAGAAGGATCCACTGTCTCCTGAATCTTCAGGGTATTACGCACAGCTGTGATGAGTGCTCCAACAAGCAATTTGTTGTGCACGGACCCGGACAGGGACTCATCCTCACTGTCCGATCAGTCCTGGTCAGCGTCATCTGAAACAACAGAACAGGGGTCACCAGCCTCAGCAGGGCCAGAGTCTGCGTCAGAGCTCTCCTCAGAGGACGGCAGGGGCCGTTTTTTAGCACCTTTGCGCCCACGTACCACCTCAATCTTGGCAACGAACTAATTGAGGACTACCGACAAAGCGTCCAGAGGCACTGCACAATCTGCAGGCAAACCGGTTGAAATTGTCTGGATTTCCGTGAAAGAAACACCAGTTTCTGAAGCCATGCTGACCCTACCCTGTCTGCCACCTGATGAGGACTTAGAAGGGTGGGACCATCACTGTCCTAACTGCTGCTGGCTGAGGGTCTCTTTCCCGCCGGACTCACCACCCTGACTGGTTCTGTGCTGTCCAGCTAGTAGTGCCTGTGTCCCTTGTCAGCTCCCAGGTGCATAGGAGATCACACTGTCATCCAGAGCTGCTGCTTATGGTGCTGAAACTGATCCACAACGTATTCAGGCTCCAAGAAAATGGCAGCTGAGCGTCCAGTATAAAGGAGCATGCTTTCCTGTAGCTTGGCGGCCATTTTACACAGGTAAAATGGCAGCCAAGCTACAGGAAAGCATGCTGCTCCTTGAAACTGACCAAAACACGTGCTCAGGCTACAAGAAAATGGCCGCCGAGTGTCCAGTATAGAGGACCAAAACACAGGGAAAATGGCCGCCAAGCTACAAGAGAGCATGAGGGACAGTGACAGAGAAATGGAGATGAACAGCGATGCAGCGAACGACAGACACAGCCACCAGGCACCCCCCCAGAGAGAAGGACACACATCAGGGCACAGCAAGTGAGCGCAGTCCGCCCCCTCAGGTGAGAGCCCCCCCCCCGGAGAGCCCCAGCCATGACACACACACCGCTCAGCAGCCACATGCAGCGTCCCGAGGGACCCCCGAATCAACCTCCCAGGGAATGCTTAGCCCCACTGAGGCAGGGAGAGCTGTACTTACCAGTCCTGCAGAGTTGGGAGACATTCCATCACAGACCCACTCTCCGATCAGTACGGGGTGGCTGTAGGCCCGGCACACTGTGACGCAGACATCAGTAGCCCAGTCATATGCGTTTCGCCTGGAGCATTAATGCTTACTGACCACCTCTGGAGCTGAAGTACGTCGTGGCTGACCCAGCGCGTAGCTCTGGTCTGCACACGCTCGCTGGCCAGACTGGGGAGACAAGGATAAGGGTATCCAGCCTGTCACCCAGCCGGCTGTTGATAGAAGATCACAGGATCTTTAGTCTTGCGCAAAAAGAAAAGCTTCTGAGGAAAAAAAAACAGATGGGCCCGCAGGGTTCCTAGGTCCTTCTCCTTCACTAGGCAAAATAAAACTGAGGGTACGTGGCAGGCTGGGGGGGGGGGGGGGACCTTTAGTCTTCTCCTAAAGGTGGTGTACCTACCCAATGGCTAAAGAGAGGAGCATAGGTTTGGTCCAGTTGCTATCATCAGGAAACACACCCTTAGAAATAAGAAGTAGCTGTAAAATAAATGCTGCAGGAGAGCTGCAGCACTGAGATGCAACAAAGGATGAAAAAAGGTAAAATTTTTATATAAGAAATGGTAATTTGCTTTTATCAAGACCAGGACTTTAGCAAACTAAATGCCATTATTTTAAAGGCCCCTTAATTAATGTCTGTTGTGGTGCATTAAATTCAGTATTTCACCTATTTATGTGCTGCAAATGTACGGCACAGACAAAAAAAATGTCCCTGTAATGCCACCCGGTGTGCATAATTGTGTGTGTGTGTGTGTGTGTGTGTTATTCTACTGCCTCATACACCGCATATTCCGACAACAAATGTGTGACGGAAGGGTTTTGTCAGATAATCTGACAGTCTATATGCTCCATCGGACAATTGTCGGAATTTCCGACAACAAATGTTGGATAGTCATGCTATCAAATTGTCCGACAACAAATGTGTCTTGTCGGATTATCCGATCGTGTGTACACAAATCCGTTGGATTAAAATCCAAAAGTACAAACTGCATGCTCCGAACCAATGCCAACATCAGACAACATTAACAGATGTTGCCCAAAGGGTGGTACTAAAGAGCAGAAAAACCACGTAGTTTCTTAAAAGCTGGCTGAAAAAGTTCTGCCGTCCGTATGCAGAACAAGTTCACGGTCAACGCTCTTCGGACAAAATTCCACGGCTTTGTCCGACGGAAATCTGATCGTGTGTATGAGGCTTAAGGGTGAGTGCATGCGAATCGCACAGCAACGCTCTGCAGTGATTCACATGCAGTTCTGTGCATTGCGATTTCAGCATTTGAATGGGCTGAAATCGTACTACACCGCACTACAGCATGCACTACTTTTAGAAACGCATTGCTGGGACCATGAAAAGTGATCTGAGCATAGATCATTTTTCAGAGCAGTGGCAGTCCTTGTAGCATATGTTACAAAAAGCCAAAGAAAAAAAAAAAAAAAAAACATGAATAGCCACAAGACACAAGTGATGAAATAAGAAAATTTAATATTAATTCAGACCGTATTGTATACATCAAAAAATATTTACCAAAAAAAAAAGTCTACACTCTGGCTTTTTTCACACTTTCTGCTTTCCACCCGTACCTACCACGTGAGGAATTCCTGTTCCAGAAATCGTTCTAAAGCAAATAATAAACAAAGATATTCTTGATACCTGACCAGCAGATTATAACTATTTTATATATATAAAAAAAAAACAAAAAAAAAAAAAATCGAGCTGTACCATCAAATAATCTTTAAAGGCCAACTCACCCCACAGGTAAATGGGACTCACTGGTGTCCACCTGAATCAGAAATATTACTTTAGGATGGACACCGATAAGTCGTCTCACCTGCCAGCTTTTTACATCTCCAAGTCTGACCAGAGGCGGACAGTTTGCAGGAGTTCCTACAAAAATTTAAAATATTGCGATATGATTTTGGTTCATTGAATTTTAATTACAGTACACAGGTGCCTAGACTATGGACATATTGTACTTACATATTCTTAATCAAGCCAGCCATACATGAATGGAAATTCAGCCGGTTCATCAGGGACTGTCCGAGATTCAATCCATGTATGAACGAGCTGATTGATAACCAGACTGTCTCATTGTTTTAAATGTGATTACTGCTGCTAGCAGTAATCATTGTGTTCTGCCAGCTGGGAAGGCTCCCCGTGCCCCCCCCCCTGCTGGCAGAACCCAATAATACTGCAGGAGGGATTCCCCCCCCCCCCCCACATCAACAGCCAGTCGAGTTAACGAAGTGAATTTCCTCCCTACCACCCCTGGTGGAAAGAAAGACAATTCAATCCTCTGTGGGCTGCTTAAGTGATAAAAAAAAAAGCTTTAAAAAATTGACCTCTGTAGCTGCAGGCACTGAAGAAAAATCCATCCTCAACGTTCACAACAGACACTGACATCTCAGATCCTCTCTCGTATTTTCTCTGCCAGCTGCCCAAACCTCAAATTAATATAAACAGTGCGTCTAATCCAGGCCTTCTTAAGCAGACCATACACTAGTAGATTTTTGGATGAACCTTCATACAGTCCCATCCCCTCCTTCTCTACAGTCTAAAAATGTCCCAGGGGACCCCCCCCCTCCCCCTAAAATATTACTAGGACTACAGATCACAGAACATTGGAATGATCAGTAAGCTGTAGAACATTTTAAATGGAAGAATGAAGAAAACTGCATACCGTAATTAGATATTTGATACCCAGATTAATAAAAAAAAAAAAAAAAAATCAATATGCCCCTTCTCTATAGTAGAATAAATGAAAAATATTTACCTGTAAAAAATGTAATAAAAAAAATTGGAAATGATAGTGTCCCCTTGATGGTTGATGACGAATGCCGCCCCCCTCCCCCCCCCCATTGGAGGACAAAAGAGAAAAGCCCCTTTACATCGGTGGTCAGTGTAGACTCCTTATATTGTACGTCAGTGGGAAATTCATGTGGGGGACCAATCTGCCACTGTTTAGGGAACCCCGAGGAACCTTGGTTGAGAAAGCCTGGTCTAAGCGGTTAGAAACTGACTGAAACACCACTTTAGAGTCTCTGTTGTAATGTTTGAGAATGAATTGCTCCACAATACCGAGGTCAGCGATAGCCGCTTTTTTTTTTTTTTATTTTTTTTTTTGTTAAAGGCTTTTACAATTTGTAAAGAAAATAAATACTTTATTTCCAGTATTGTCTGGGCACAGATGCATTGCAAAGCTGGCAATACATTGCTCAGGTTTTTTCATTAAAAAACAGATGATATCCTCATCCACCTCAAATGTGTGAATCCTCCCCGCTGTTTTTGTATTCTGACAGCTGGATTTCACCACCAGCTGAATACACTGATCAGGGCTGCAGCCGATTGGCTGCATGTGCTCATTGAATGCTGGTTTTCCAACAAGACCATTCAGCAGAAGCCGGTCAAAAGACTGGTTTCTGTTGAACAGAGATATGGATGAAAATGTGTCCACCTCCTGCTGAATAGCTGCATGGATATGTATGGCCAGCTTAAAATATGAAAACAATTTTAATGGCCAGTATATAAAAACAATTTTCCAGCTTGAAAATTATTCTCTGCACACAGCTGATTTCCAAGAAGTAGAATCAATATACAATAATCGTATAGCATGAGGGAACTTGGAACTCAACAGAAAACTAGTACTGTTCATAGTCTGAGCCACCAGTGAACTACGACCCTAAAGTATTATGTATCCTATGTAATGCCTATGTACTGTACATGTATCATTGGGCCGATCTGAGAAAATGCACAAGATGATTGAAGGATCAGAGATCCATGCCACGCCACTATGGGTGGGCCACAAAATGTAACAAGTCTTGGTGATTCTGCAACTTATCACACCTGCCCTTCTAATGCAAATATTATTCTGTCCAATGCAAATCAATTATCTCTCAGATATCATTTCAATATCAAAATGCTCATTAAGCATCTTCCAAATCTTTGTCGATTCCTCTGAAAAACTGTCCTGTGTATGGTCACCTACAGACTCCAGTTGGAAGGTTTAGTAGTAGTTGTGCCCCGCTCCTCCCTCACAAGCCCAAAATAAAAGGCGACATCCTCTCATAGCTGGACTCCCCAATGCATTATTTTACAATATGGAGGATCAACCAACCAGAGGTAATCATTGTGAAACCATCCAACTAATGGCATATATGGCCAAAAGTTTGACTTGACCATCACACTTACTCTGTAGGCAAAAGTATTGGAGAACCCTCCGAAATATTGAGTTCCACTGTTTCCAGTGAAGGGTATGGTTCATACTACAGTATATAACACGGTTGTGTACTTTAAACCCTCTGGTAAGAATCTGGAGGAGGCTCTTTTTTGCTCCACCAATACTGTATCCATGTACATAAAGTCAGCTTCATAAAGACCTGGTTTGATCATATTAGTGTGGAGGAACTCTGGCCTACACAGAGCCCTGACCTCAACCCTATTTAATATCAGTGGGGTGATTTGGAATGCCAATTGTGAGCCAGATCTCCTTATGTAAAGTAAATAGTTGACCATACAAAGGCTCTTTTGGCCTAATGGGCAGAAACACTCCAAAAAGGGTGGAGGATGTTATAGCTGAAATGAGGGGCAATTGGATAATAATCCTTTCCCATCACAACCTCCTGGCTCATTAATAGCTTCTAAATGCAAGGAGGTGGAGGCGGGCATTCAGGTCACGCGATTTCTGTGATTGGCTCCCAATCACAAGTAGGCATCAGGAGCTTTCTGGTACCTACCGGAAAACTGTGCTGGGAGCGCTCGCAGCACAGAAATGTTTACAATATATGCAGCCTCTCTCCATTAAAGCCCACCAGGAGAAAGGCCGCATTTATATTCATATGGCCTGTGGGAAGACGTGTATTAACCAAGGGGTTGTAATAGGAAGCCCAATATAAGTGTGATGGTCCATAAACTTAGGGCCATATAGTGAAGCTGCATCACTTGGACAGCTGAGGGAACTATGACCGGGATAACTCATCACTGGAGTCACAGAGATATAAGAAGCTTATTGATTTATTATGGGAGTAACCACATATAACTGAAAGATCATTTTATATAGAGATGGCCTTTCAACCGTGTGGATTATGGAAATATTATATTAAAACATACAATGTAATTAAAAAGTAGGAAAAAATGTATTTACATTCCCATTATTTACAATTTGGGGGTCGTTTCCCCTCATACTAGCTTTTTTTTTTTCTCTTTTTTGTTAAATGGAAGCATTGAATTGGTGGTTGATAAAAAAGGTGGCTTTAAAAAAATTCACCCCCCCGCAACTTTCTTGCTAAAATCCTTCATTTAAAATAACCAATACTGACTTAAACCATTTCAAACCACATGCCCATTCACTGTGACGAGTCCAAAACAACTTTATTTGTTGTTCGTTCTGCTGATCCCAAATCAAAGTTTGTGCTTCTTCTTGACAATAAATCCGCAGAGATTATTTTTGGGCCATCAGGTTCAGATCCACTGAATTTCACAGTTTTAAACGTTTGTCCTGATCACGCACACAGGTCTTCCACAAAGTGCTTTCCATGTTGTACTTATAAAATCCAAGTGCTTGTAAGCCCACAGCCTGTGCCACACCAATAAAAAAAATTCAGTAGGAAGTTGCCCATTTTGTTATGGCAGACCCGTGCCACCTGGGCAGTCAAGGATACCACGATGCACCGGCAAGTCTTACGGTATGGCAATTAGTGCAAGGCACGTGAGGTGAGGAATGAAGAATTGGCCGCTTCATACTAAGGTGCCCGGTTTGGAATCTTCATGCCACATGATGTCTTGGTCGGTGGGCGGGGGGTCGCTGGGTAGAGGCAAGATTTCTGGGTCGTCCAGCTGGGAAGGGTAAGCGACAAAACTCCTGACAATCAAAACAGGAGATAAAATGTTTTAATTGATGACGTTTTTTACAAAAGCAAAAAAAGCACATTTCTGTAAAGTAATTCTAGATATAAAAAGACATATGGAATTTATTGTGCCAAAGATACTAAACATTATTGTTTAAAGGACGCTTTCAGACAAATGTGGTATTTCAGAGGCAGATGGAGTTTTGCAGGCTTAGAGTCCCCCATGGCTTCATCTCTATTACCACTCTTACTATATAAAAAGACCAAAAATTTGGGATTGCTTACATTTACCTTTCATTCAATTACTTAAAAAAAAAAAAAAAATAAAAAAAAAAAACAATCATTGATGGCCACTGGCACATTAAATCCTCCCTTCACCCCATCTTAAAAAAAAATAAATAAATAAAAAAAAAAACACAATCCAACAATCATTGGTGGTAAGGGACACTAACCACAGGGCCTCCCCTTACAGGAAAAATAATCCCATCATCATTGATGGTCAGTAGCAATTTAACGCTTTAAGACCCCCCCCCCCCCCCCCCCCCCCCGCCTTCATCTGCGGATCCTCCTTCCTACTGTGTTTACAAACAAACATTCAGTGCTCCCTTTACTCTCCTTCCTCAATTGTGAATGGGCTGAATGTTTGTAAACATTAGCAGTATTTACACTTGCGATGACTATGATTGGTTCACAGCAATCACAAGGTACAGATCCACTCTGATTGGCTCTGTACATTGTGACAGTGATCTGAGCTGTCCAACATTATCTCAGAACACAGCCATTCATGGAAGCACTGGCCATTTGGAAAGCCATTTATAAATTTTCCCTTCATAAAAATAGAGTCCACCTCCCCTCACCATTTGTTTTTTTACAATACGTGGGGTATTGAGACAGTTAAAATGAGCAGCATTGTAATAGGAGACCCACTATACTTACCCGTCTCTTGAAACGCACTTTTGGGTGTGTGAATATCTGCTCCCTCCACCACACACAGTGGTTCCTCCAGCCAGCTCATGTCACTCTCAGACATACAAGCCAATGGGAGGAACAATTGTTCTACATACATGTTAGAGACTAATTGGACAACTCTTTTTAAGTTTACTTCAGCTCTGTGTAAACTCCTATTACAGAGGTTGCACAAGGGTTCCATTCCTCGCTTCCTGCATTGTATTGGAGTGGTCAGGAAGTGAATGCATAAAATGGGAGGGCGGCAGTAAAGAGAACCTGTTGCTTTTCCCTGTGTGACTTTTTCTTAGTGTCCAACCTCAAAGGTCATGTCATGAGAGGCCAATGACCACCATTAGAGAAACTTGTCTCCAGCAGCAGAATCACCAGTGTGATATGGCCCCCGGGGCAGAATATATACCCCGGAGGAAATGCTGTGTTTCCCCATGAATGGGAAATTACACAGAGCATTTAAATCATTATTTCCAGTATGCAAAGGTTACAAGTTTGAAATGAGAAGAATTTTTCAACATGCTAACAACAATGTCATTCCCATGTCTTCTAAATAAGCGCCTGGTCCACAGAGACAATAGCAGAAGAAAAACACAGAGCGATTGGAGGGGGCACTTTTCAGAATGTTACGGAACAATGCAGTTGGAGAATGCAGCAGCTCGTCAGGTCTGACCACAATCCGAACTCACCTGCTTGGCAGAGGTACGCTGCTGTATGCTGTGGAGTAGCCGGTGTACTGCGAGTGAGATACAGTGTTGTAGTCTGGGTACGCCATTGTGCTGTTATGTGCCCGCCGACTTCCTGAGGGGGTGCTCGTGGAAGACACTGAAATTAAACAATAAAGACTTAATATATTTTTTCACTATTTAAATTTAAGGTAGACCTGTAGCAGAGAAAATATCACAAACTAAGAGCCCTGTAGATAGTAGGTCGTTTTTGCTGTAGGGATGCACTGATACCAGTTTTTTAATACTGATACAGTCATGTGACAGTTTTATTTAAAAAAATTTTTTAGGGCTCATTCACACCATACATGCATGAAAACTGATGGGAAAACCGCACAGATTTCACTTGCAGAGACATCAGTTTCACATCAGTTTTCATGTGTGTCTTGGTGAATTTTTACAGGCATTACACATGTGCGGGCCGGCCGCAGTGCAATGTTAAAAAGAGTCCTATGTGATTTCATTCCAGTTCAGCTGCGATTTCTAATCTCATACACTACAATTCCCATTGGAATTACATCTGAACACAACCGCACCGGACCAGGCATTCAAATCACACTGCAAAGCAGCCTGCACATATGTGAACAGAGTATGAAGATATAGGTTGGTGTATATATATATATATACACATATACACACACACACACACACACACACACACACACACACACACACCACCAGAGCGGGCGAGGGGCAGAGAGAGAGCGCACCAGAGAGCGCTGGGCAGAGAGAGCGCACACCAGAGAGAGAGCGCACACCAGAGAGAGAGCGCACACCAGAGAGAGAGCGCACACCAGAGAGAGAGCGCACACCAGAGAGAGAGCGCACACCAGAGAGAGAGCGCACACCAGAGAGAGAGCGCACACCAGAGAGAGAGCGCACACCAGAGAGAGAGCGCACACCAGATAGAGAGCGCACACCAGATAGAGAGCGCACACCAGATAGAGAGCGCACACCAGATAGAGAGCGCACACCAGATAGAGAGCGCACACCAGATAGAGAGCGCACACCAGAGAGCGAGCGCACACCAGAGAGCGAGCGCACACCAGAGAGAGAGAGAGAATCCTCCAAGGCCACTCTGCTGTTCATAATGAAAAAGGTACCCATACAAATAAAGAATTCAGGATTGTTTTCATGATGCAACTAACCAATATCTGCCCAAAACTAGTCAATGGTTGAATCTTATTATAGTTGCCTGGGAGTGTGGCTTTTTGTGGTTTCCCTATAGACCTCCCTCGGTTTGGCAGAAACCCCCCTAGATAAACGCAGCCCCTCAGCTTGAGCACCACAGTTTTGCTACAACGTTCTATCAGGATAAACATTCATGTCTTCTTACCAGATGAGCAAGATGGTACGCGGACACTGGGAGATGAGGGGACTTGCATAGTAGCATAGCACAGGCTCCTCTGCGAACCCCGCTCCGACTCCACCATTCCTTGCAGTCCATGGGTTTGGTCATTCTGGCCTGAAGCTCGGTGATACCAGCCCCTCAAATGCTCGGCCACAATAGCCTTATGAATGTTCTTGGTGATCTGCTCAGTGGTCTTTGCTGCCGGCTTTTTCCTGGGGAGCCTTAGTGTTGCATATGGGTTTTGAGGCACAAATTGGTCCCCATCATACCTTGCGTCCCTGTAATGATCATACCCGTAATGTGCAGAAGATCGATAAGAAGGATTAACGCTGTACTGTCCCTCTGTATCATTTTCATAAATATATCCCCCATTGTAATAGGGATCGCTATCCAGGTATGCACAATATCCCGTAATATAGTAGCTTGATGATGGCTGGTTCTGGGCTATTTTGTAAACACTGTTGCGAGTGTCCTTGTTTGCCAAATTTGGCATGCTACCCGTGTTGGCCGTTGAGAAGTTCTGCTTTTTGTGCCGCCTCCTATCTCGGGAGCGGTTGTCCAGCGTCTGAGCTGTGTAGCAGTGGTTCTGTTTTGGAGGAGTGCTGTAGTACTCAGAGCTAGACTGGCTGGTGTAAGAGGACCCATCATCTAGGATCTCTGTACTGCTGCTTCGCTGGCTTGTGGTAAGCAAAAATGTGGCGCTTCCATCAATGGAATCAATCAGGGGCGTATGCGACTCCAGACTGCCGCGCCGCTGCCTGCTTTCGTAGCTTAAACCTTCATTTCTAAAGAAAGCAGAAAACAAATCAGGTAAAACACGGTTGACTGATCTCACTTTTCCTGCACAATGAACAGCAGGTGGTTAGCAGTGAACCATTTTGGGTTTTATTTACTCTAAACCAACAATTCTTAACCAGGATTCCAAGAACAGCAATCAAACTCATGAACAGACCTCCAAGCCCTACACCTTGCAAAATTAACTCCTAAAAAAGTGGTAAAATGTCCAGAGCCCAAAGTAGAAAAAATTAAAGACACCACTACTGTGTAAATATGTACTAAAAGAAAATAGTAAAAAATGTATATCTTACTCTTATGCAGCTAACATTTTAAAAAAAAAAAAAAAGAAGAAGAAAATAAAATTTTTAGACGCAAAACATGGGTTAAAAACAATGGCATACCTATTAAAACCCAAATAATTCCCAAAAATGATTTTCCAAAAATTTACTGTATAGCATTGGTCTGCAGCAGTCGCCTTTATCCGGTCCTTGGGGCACCCTTCCTCCCACTAATATAGGACATTATTCTGCCAATTTACAACAATGGGCACCATTTCTCCCACTGACAACAATGGAGAACTATTCTCGCCAATAATTCCAATGACGGGGCACTATATTCCTCCCAATGACACCAGCGATGGGGCACTACGCCTAACACTTTCATCAATGATTGGGCACTATTCCTCCCAATGATACCAACAATGGGGCACTATTCCTCCCCCAATATCAAAATGTGGTGGTTTACTCCCACTGATGCCAGGAAAAGTTCCACTCCTGCTGACCACAGCCTGGCCCCTGTAAAGTCTGAAAGGACAATAAATTGTCCCTTTATTTGGAATGTTTGGAGACCACCGATATATAGTTTACTCCAGTAAGCAGTGTTACTATATATCCTTACTATTCATACATTATATATGTTTGGTACAAGTTTTTTGATACTTTGGTTTATATTGTAGAATGTACCTATATATTTTTTTTTAAGTTCTTTTTGGGGTTTTTAATAGGTAAATTATTTCATAATTTCCTCAGGCGTCAAAAGTTTGAGAAATCTGACAAACAAGTAAAAAAAAAAAAAAAAAACAGCTCAGCTCCCATGAAGTAGTAAGAAATGTTCTTCTTGCGATTTAGGTCTCAAAGATGCTATGGTAAGGGGTAGGCAGCAATACAGTATGGCTCCCACTGATCAAAAAACGAGACAGTCCCGTGCAAATCATTCTGGTTGATTTAAGGCAGTGTTCTCCAAAACTATGTCTCTTTGCTCAAATTTTTACAGCCCTTAGTCGCCCCCACGGTCAGCAACAATGGGGTATAGCTCCTTCCACCAACAATGACAATGGGGTGATATCCCTCCCACTGACACCAATGATGGGGCACTATTCCTCCCATTGACACCAATGATGGGGCACTATTCCTCCCATTGACACCAGTGATACCAACAATGGGCCGCTATTACTCACCCCCCCCCCACCTCAATACTAATTATAGGGCATTGCATACTCCCTCTGGCGGCAGGACATTTTCTACTTTCACTGGTCACAGTGTGGCCCACTAAAGTTTGCAGGACAGTAAACTGGCCCTTTGTTTAGAAAGTTTGGAGACCCCTGGTTTACGGGATCATTCTTTGTACAAGTCTGTCTTAAAATGTATCTCTGGGGGGGGTAGAGGCGCTCCTGTGCCTAGGTTCATCTCCCTCCGTCATTCAAAGGCCAGCCCTTCAATGGGCAGTAGAGTTTGTGACATCTGAGAGGGGAGGAATTAGCTTGTGGCCCCACGTACAGCCTGGGCCCTACAGGGACACAGGAATGAATTTGAAGACTAACACAGTTACAAGCAGAGAACAAAAAGGCATTTCTGCATCATTTAAAACATTTATGACCAGATTGAATTTAATTTATCATATAAGGCCTACATCCAATTAGGTTCTGAATCATTCTAATCAGAAATAATAAGAGCTTAAAATGTTGATTCTGTAGATTGTTGGCCTAAGCCAAGTACCAGATGTCAGCATTTTGTGAATTATGAATGTTCCTGTGATACAGGGCCAATATTGGAATACAGCTGGAGTGGACCAAGCTGCACTAACATTCCTGTCTTGCAGTGCTGGAGAGATACACATCCTGAACTTACTGGAGGTGATTGCTGCTGTAGGCATTTCGTGTTAGTACAGGCGTTGAAGGTATACTCCTTCCCCCGTGAGTCTTCCGCTCAGCTGTTTTGTAGGGGCTGCTGTGCGTTGATGTAGGCTCTCTATGACTATATATGGGAACAAAAAAATTAACACAATATAATATATATTGTAACACAATATAAACAATTTAAAAAAATGATGCTGCGCTCACAGAATCTAGAAGCGGATGCCGTATACAATGCTGTACATTTTACACAGACTGGAACAGGTATTAGAAAACAAGCTGTGTAAGGCTGGGTTCACACATGCTGTGGCTGCAGCTCACAGCTGGGGTCCGGTGCATCCCTGTTCAGATTCAATACTTCATATTCCCACCGCACACATTCCTGGTATAAGCTCTCAAGATGTGGGAGCTGCAGCAACAACCAGCTGGATTACTGGTTCAAGTCACAAAGTAAATATTTGCCAGCACACCAAGAATCGCCCAAAGTGGCGTCCAAACAGGTAGTTTAATGCATGATCACAACAAAAGAGGTGCAACGTTTCAGAGTCATGCAGGACCCCCTCGCCAGGCATGTGAGCCTGACATTCAGGGCCGTCTTTAAGGCAGGGCAAAAGAGGCAGCTGCCCTGGGCCCTGTCATTGTTGTGGGGCCCAAACCAGCTGCCTCATACTTGCCAACTATCCCAGTTTACATTCCCTTGTCCCTTGAAGTTTTAGTCCTGTACTGCTACTAATGCTGCCCAGCTCTGCCCTATTGTGTACAGATGACTCACCTGCAGACCCGTGTTCAAATGTAAATACTGGCATTCGTATGTAAATCGCAGTGGCATGCATATGTAAATAGCTGAGGCCAACTGCATAGATATGTAAATAAAGGCAGCATTCATAGGTATATCATGCTCCCCTGCAGTTAGGAGAAGATGTGCTGTAACCTACAGCAACCACTGAGCTGTATTACTGTACAGCAATCTCTAGCAGCCAATCAACAAGCAGAAATGTGCTGTAACCTCTAGCAACCAGTCAGTAAGCAGTAATGATATGCTGTAACCTCTGGCAACCAATCGCAATCGCTGCCTGATCTGATAGAGTAAACTGATTTTAAGTCTAGCTGCTATTTATTGTATGTCTCAGAGAAGGTGGAGAGCGAAATTGCATGGGGGGAGGGGGGCCCTAAGAAAATTTTTGCCCAGGGGCCAATCAATATTAAAGACGACCCTGCTGACATTACAGGCCTGTAATTGTGTTGTCCCCCCCTATACACTGTAAAGCGCTGCGTAAACTGTTGGCGATATATAAATCGATAATAATTTCAGCTAGCATTCAGAACTTTAGTACAGAGCCAGATTTCTGGCAACTGCACTTTTTTTTGAATGTGATGTAAAATATGTATTCTGTCAAAAGCCATAAACTTAAGTCAATAAAAATACATAAGTAATATATTTGCTTGGCATTCAATATGGAATCAGGGGAAACTCAAATAAGCTACATAAAGGTCTGAGTACGGAACGGTAAGTGATTTATGGAACGCTTGATGAAAAAAGTTTGTTTCCTTTCGTCTTAATGACTTGTACGGTATTTATCTTCACAGTACCACCGATAAACCACAGGGTATAATTTATGATATAGAGGAATACTGCATACTACGCACACTTAGAGCATGTATCATATAATGTCTACACGGCTTCTCCTTTCACATGTGGCCAAATTGATTAACCTTCCAATCATTGTGAACACAGAACAAACCTCCCTTGGTTGCAGGGGCTCGCTTTCCTCCTCAAGCTCTAATGTTATGCCTAAAACAAAGTCTGAACTGGTTGTTACAGAACTAGTGCCCAGTGCCCCAGCAGACACAGACAAAAGGACTTCTCTAGAACATACCAGCCAGATGCAGGTAAGTGCTGACTTGATCTGCTCTCTCCAAACCAGCCGAGTTGTTGAAGTTTTAGATTTCCCTTTATTTGTACAAAAAGGTACAACACATAGGAAATAAGCTAACTCCAGCAACAAAAATGCTGCAGGCTCCCTTGTGGGTATCAAACGGAAAAGGCAATTTGAGCCAAAGAGCTGATTGAAACACATGTATAGGGTTGGATTCACAATGTAATGCAATGTACAGCCTACCCTATGCAGAACTGGAGTTTCAAGTATGGGTGAATGCTGGTGAATCGCCTACTTGGTACTTATGTGTCACAGGCTTCAGCTTGTACAAGAGTAATGGGTGCAGCAAGCTTTTGTGAAGCTCTCTGCAAACTACAAGCAGCTTTGTTGAAATATTTAAAGCATCAATTTCAGTTTGTGGAGCTTCAACGCAGATCTTAATGAGAGTTCTGACTGTCCCTTACTGCCCCAAGCAGGCTCCAGTAAGCTTTAACAACACATTTTTCAAAGACTATTGTATCCTGGAGCCCATCCATTCTCAACCAGAGTTAGATGCATTGCTAGGGTCCCTTCAGAAGTTGCTAGGGCAATTTTTACTGCTTGTTTTATTTTCTGTTGTTATTCTTCATGTAATTTCAAGATTGCCAAACTCTGAGGAAGAGGGCACTACCCTCAAACTGCATATGCCAGCTAAGATTCAGTGGTGGCGTTTTACCAAGCCTGGGAGCACGCATGGTGGATCGAGAAATCGTGGTACTGATGCTTACTCTGATGGGCATAGTAGACTTATTTTGGTTTATTAATAAATATTTTATTAAATAGCTAGGCAGGTGAACCCTCTCTTTTTTGTGTTTCTTGTAGTGTCAAATATGTTAGGTATGCCATATTTACTTTTGAATATCAAACCTGGTACAGTTTAGTTACCACTCTAATGCACAACCAAATGTAAGTATAATGTTTTTTTAGCAGGGGTTCCTCTGGGATAAAGAAGTTGAGAAAGACTGCCTTATGATCTCCAGCAGTAAGATCTCAACTCTACCAACCTGCCTTGGGCACCAGAGGAGGGGAGACTCTATAGAAGGCCAATATCCTACAAACCAGAAAACTGTGAAAACGATTGCAGAAAACAAAAGAACAGCAGCAGTTGTATCCCATATCAAAATAGGACATAGGCTCTTTGTTTACCTTGACATCCTCATATCAGAGAACTGCTCGTTGAGGGAAGACTTTCTAGACAGGCTTCTGTCTCCCAGGGATTTGGGAGGTCGAATTTTAGGAGAATTCTGTAGGGAACAGGACCTCTGCCCTTGCAGATAAAGAGCGTCATCTGTAATTGAGAAAGTACAGTGAAGTCCAAGTTTAACAGATTCCTAACAAACATGCACATTGCTGACCAACAAGACAAAGCCATCTGGAACTCCACTACACAGAAGTAGCCAGCAGAGGGCACTGCAAACCATAGATATCTTTCCGATATTTGCGTTTCACTGTTCTGTATTTGAACTCAACATTTCCAGAAAATGACAAAACCTTGAGGGACAGTTTTTCTTTATAGTGTAAAGTAGTCAGGTAGTACTTACCATCATCAAATGTGGTCGTATCAGATAGGGAACTGCTTTCTGACGGGATGATGTCATCTAGAAAGTTTGGGGAAAAAAAAGGTTTAGCGAGTGGGGCAAGAGGACAAAATGGTCAGCGGATATATTCATAGAAGCTATACAGTATACTATTACATCAAAAAGGGTATACAGTACACTGCTACTGGAATAATGCCTATAAAGCTCTGCTACACCAATAGAAGTTATGTTGTAGCCCCATCATTAGGATGGCACCATACCTTGTATAAGCAGAGATGCCCTCTTGGTCGGGTCCTTCCCGCTCTTCACTCTGTACTCATTGATTGAACTCTCTATGTCCTGTAACCTTTTAATGGAATCGCTGTAGTCCTGCTTCCTTTTCCTTTTGACGTTCTTGCCCAGGTCGGGCTCCATCAGAAGTTTCTTTGTAGCTTCTACCATTTGCTGCTGGATGAGAAATTTGTGCTCCAGATTTTTTAAATCGGAATCCTAAACAAATAAAAAAAATGTAAGACCCTGGATAAAACAGAAGAAGGAAATACTGCAATGTGCAGGATGAAGGATGAAGAATGAAGAAGAGGACACACGGGAAATGTCACTGTGTCACTTCCTGCCTGCAATAGACATCATGATGCAAACCAGACAGATTTATTATCTTTACTTCCATGGGGAAAACCTTTTACAGTTTTAAAGCCGATTGCCAGACAAACCACTAAATACACAGGGAGCCGTTTAAGCATCCAAAAAAGGATGTGCATTCGTGTCCTTCCAGTCCTGAGGTTTAAACAGCTCTGCCACCCAGAACAGTCTGGTCTGCAGGGGAAGAGGCCAGGTGGTTTTTCTGCTGCAGGTCAGTAACTGTTACAGGCCTCCTCCCTACCCCAGTCTGTGATTGGACAGTGAAAGGAGAAGCAGCACATGGAAGAGCTCACCTTACTGTCACTCTGCTCTCTACCCCCCCCCCCCCCCCCCAAGCAGATTGCTCCTTACACTGCAGAACATTTAAATGGCTCATTGTGCTGTCTCTCCTTTGCCCAGTCTTAGCTCTTCTATACAGGGACTGCAAAACTCGAATACTAAGTCAAATTCAGATACCTACATTCCTTGCATTGAAAAAATCTATTTAAGGATGTATTAGTTTTGAAGGGGACTTCCTGTCCTACTTCCTGGTTCCGGCTACAGACCATCTAGGAGACTCCTCCTCTCCCTCTAGGCAGCCCCCCCCTCTCGGCAATCTTCTGGGACGTATGACAGGTCCCAGAAGATTGCCTTCCACTGGGAGAGCGCAGCACAACTCTGAATATCGAATAGCGGTGCATGCGCAGGGTGCACCCGGCCGTGAAGCCGCAAGCTTTCACGGCTGGGTGCCTACAGTATCAATGGAGGTGCCTAGGAGCGGGGCTCCGTGCGGCCGCACCGCTGGACTGTGGGGCAGGTGTTTGTTTAGTAAAAATCAGCAGCTAAACTTTTTGTAGCTGCTGACGTTTAATAAAAAAAAAAAGCCTGGAACCTCACTTTAAGAATCAACTTGCATCTATTACACCTTTCTCAATTTAAGTTAAAATTTCTAACTGACTGTTAAAGCTAGCACACAGCGACAGATTCCCTGACATTATGGGGTTGATTTACTAAAGGCAAATAGTCTGTGCACCACAAGTGCAGTTACTCTAGATCTGAGGGGGAACAGGCAAGAAAAATAAAAGCATTTTTGCTTGGACATGATTGGATGATAGAATTTAGCAGCGCTTCCCCTCCGACCTATAATAGAGCAACTGCACTTGCAGTACACAGTATATTTGCCTTTAGTAAATCAACCTCTACGCATTGTCCAACTGCTGCTAATAGTTGATAGGAGCCTCATGCAGAATTATGAGCAGCAGTGTGTTACATTCTGTAGATATACAAAGCAACAGCCGTAGCCGTTTCTAAACACAGGAAAAGAGATCATTTGTATACATCTACCTCTTCATTAAGAAGAATGTCATCCAGTTTAAACGCCGTGCCCATTCTCCTCCGTACATTAGGCGGCTTTTCACCGGGAATCAGCGGATATTCTGATGGTAATTTCCCAGTCAGTTCCTTGAAGAACAATAAATAAAATTATTATTTTACTTCTACAATAATACTTACAAAACTTTATCAGCTTTTTTTTTGTTTTTCCCTATATGGGATTGTTCACTCCAGAATGCCTGCGTTTTGATGTGAGAGTTAAATGCAGCACATTGCATTTTTGAAAGTGTACGTTTAAATTGACTTGCGCCGCAAACTACAGGTCAATGAACAAATGCAGCTAGGTCTTCTAAAAATGTAAACCTGCTCTATTAATAATAAACAGGATTTCTATAGCGCCAAAAGTTTGTGCAGCGCTTTACAATGTTAATAATAAAATACAATAGATTTTCTAAAGTTCGGGTGCAGTGTACAGCTGCTAGTCTGTACAAATCAATGGTAGGTGGCTGGTGTGTGTAATATATATACATACACACACTGTAAATGCGATAGATGCAAATTGATAAATATCACCCTCCCTGGTGCACTGCTCTTCCAAGGTTAGTGTTGGAGCCTAAGCATGGATGCCATAATGCTGTCATAATTAAAGTATAAGTTCACCTTTGAAAAAATAAATGAATGCAAATTTTTTTCAGGTAAAAATGTATATATTTTTTATTGGAGCTTGCAAAGCATTGCACTCACGATCGGCAGGAACAATCTCAGGCTCCTGCAGACTCTCAGAATAGCGGTCTGCCCATGCCTCGTACAGGCAAGCAATTACTGGAGAGCAGGAAGCTAAATTAACTACCAGAGCCCTCACCAGTGTACTCGTAGTTCATTAACAAAAAGGCTTTCAGCCGCAATGGCTGATGGTACTTGTAGTCTATCCATTCACAGGGAACAAAAGGAACAATGCAGCTGCAAGAGTAGCCCCCTGTAGAGCGGAGTGGTTTTCAAATTGTGACGGGTTCGGGGAGAAGCTCTTTTGCCCGCTGTCACAGGAAGAGGAGGGGTGCAGATGCTGGAACATGTTACATGTTCCACTCTAAATGGGTGGAACATGGAACATGTAACATGTTCCAAAGGTGAACTTATCCTTTAGCGTGGTTCATTTAAACGTACACACACACACACACACACACACTACTTACCGCCTCCCGCATACATATTTTCTTCAGCTCGTCAATTTTTTTCAGCAGCACTTCCTGCAAATCTTTCTCTTTCTTCTTTAGCTCTTGGATTTTCTCTGCTTTTTGCTCCTCGCTGACTTCTGAGTCTATGGAACCTGGAACATAAAACAACTGGTCAAGACTCAACATCCCCAATGAGTTACATGACTTCATCCCACAAAGACAGCCTGCACTGGTTTAGCCATAAGGTACATCAAACGATGGCTGTGTGCACCACACATTTAGGCTGCTGCAATGTTGCAGTAAAATAGTAAACGTTCATTAGCTTTAACACTACAAGGGATTCGGGTTAGGTACAGTAGGTGTGTATCACTATGTAGCAGCCATTCTCAACTAAGGTTCATTAAACTTTGGCTAACTGGCCTTGCGTCTGATGGTGCCTGCATAGTTCCAGGTCCAACACCACTAAGTAGCACGACTAAAGGGAGTCATTCTAGCCACCCTTTTAAAGGGCGGCATTCTTCCCAATTCCCACCACCAATGTAAGGGACATTTTCCTGATGTGCCCCAATGGACTAATCTTACCAGGGGTTACTAGAGATCAGAAAATTTTAAGCGTTCCTCTGGGGTAAAAAAAAAAAAAAGAAGGTTGACGAACCCTGCTGTATAATATGTATTCATGGTATAAGTACATTTTGCATAGTACATACTTTCATATGTGACAACAGAAGGTGGGTCATGAAAATGTGTATTAGGTCCTGTACTGAGAGGCAAAAGTTGGCCACACACTTATAAGATCTTTTAAGAAATCTTAACGTATTCCTCCATGCACACTAAACAGCATTGATAGACTAAATGTCATTGTCAGCTGTTGTATTATGACAGTCAGCTATAGCAGCTGTGAGAATACCGGAACGGCGCTTACATCTGATTGGATGCAGGCACTGTTGGAATGCCAGTTTTCCACTTCGCTCCTTTCACAATGATGGATTGTTCAATGCACTTTTGTCCAACCAGGGCACATACAGCTCAGATTTATGCAGATTCAGTGTGAATTGGCCAAACATTTGAGCCATGCATGGTAGACTCTAGTAAAGCAACCAGGTGTGATCCTCGAGAAGGTACATGGGTGGGGTGTCAATAGATGCTCTACCAGAGAAAGGGGAGGCAAGCAAGGAGGGGTTGGAAAGAGATAGGTAGTGCCTAGATAGGTGGGGGAAGGGTGGTGAATTTGGCATCCCACTCAATGTACTATATATTGAAGAAGCCAAGAGATCTCAAACCCATGCAGTGCCCAATGAGATGACCCAGACAGCAGTGTCATTATTACCTGAAGAGATTAAACTCCCGCTGCTGGCCATGATCACTGGGTTTTTCCCATCCACCATTTTGGAAATTCGGCTTGTGCTGTTTTCTGTCAGGTCCATAGCAAGTTCGTCCAAGCTGCGTGCGGTTGGAATTTTCGCCTGCGGAAGATGGATAAGGGCTATAAATTACAACAAAACACAGCAATATAATAAGAGCCCAGAACTAATACTGTCCTCTGCCGCACATCAATAAATAGACCGGGGGCTGGCCCTGCAACCCTAAAAGCATTATGGAACCAGCCAATTAGGCTCCACTAGTGTTCGCGATTGCGTTATAGTACACAGCTAAATGGAATTTAAAAGATAAAATGACTAAATCAATTAGCATCATCTTTCCTGTAAGCTGACTTTCTTTCTTTCTTGCAAACAAAACAAAGTGAATGCCTCTCATTGACAGCTAAGGCAATTATTTAAATGGGTGAGATAACGTCACATTAATGACAATGACATTTAAATTGCAACTAGCCAGGCCAATTAGCATCATGCCTTTCTTTCTTTTCTACCCATAAAAAACAAAGTACAAATTTTCTGCTCTGTGAACCCCCAACTGGAACCAGGTCATGATTTAAAAAACGGTATCTGAACACAAGAACAAACATGTAATATAAATCAAGCTTACATGTCATGGCTGCATTCCTTTTCTTTTTAAAGGTATTGTTTTTACTTTAGTTTCACCTGCTGATCCAGGCAGTAAAACACTTCCTGTCCTAAGGTGACAACTCTTATTCACCACCCCACTATATCTATGGAGGAGTAGCGTGGTCACCCTAGGCTGCTCTTCGGATTTGGACTACAAACATTTCCCATTTTTCTCATTTCCACTACAAAAGGTGAAGGGGTTGTGCAGTTCACACAAGAAGCAGATAACTTTGTTTGAGATAGCTTATAGCACAGAAAGGTATACATTAGAAGATGGACACTGACAGGATGAACTTTTCTGTATTTACAGAGAAATTAACTTGATAAAAATAAAGATGAAGGCAGCCACCACATCCAAGGCTGGCCATACACGGAGCAAATTTCATTCCTGCAACCACAGGTTGCAGAAGAAAAATTTGCTCAATTCCCCCACCAACACAGACAGTGTTGATGCGGGAATCCCTCCTGCCGAGGCATTGTCTAATGCCAACTGAAAACCTCACACTGGACCTCACGCAACGTGGATTTTGTGCCTCTCCGCTCTTCCTTCAGACTCTTTGAACTTGATTTCCAATTGAAATGCAAAAATTTCCACGGTTCATCATCATGTGGGGAGCCATGTCATCTGCTGGTGTTGGTCCTCTGTGTTTATCAAGTCCAAAGTCAGGGCAGCCTTCTACCAATAAATTCTTGAGGACTTCATGCTTCCCACTACGGACCAACTTTATGGAGATGCCGATTTAATTTTCCAGCAGGACTTGGCACCTGCCCACACTGCCAAAAGTACCAATACCTGGTTTAATGATCATGATATCACTGTGCTTGATTGGCCAGCAAACTCGCCTAACCTAAACCCCAGAGAATCTGTGGGGTATTGTCAAGAGGAAGAAGAGAGACACCAGACCCAACAATGCCGATGAGCCGAGAGCTGCAATCAAAGCAACCTGGCCTTCATAACACCTCAGCAGTGCCACAGGCTGATCACCTCCATGCCACACCGCATTGATGCAAAAGGAGCACCAACCAAGTATTGAGTGCATACTATACTGTACATGGACATACTTTTCAGCAAGCCAACATTAAATATATATATATATATATATATATATATATATATACACACACACACACACACACACACACACACACATATATATACATACATACACACATATATATTTAGAGACCTCAGTATCAAAGGTTAAAAAGAGGTTGGATTATATTGACTCACTTTGCTCTGCTTTCTGTCCAGGTAGAACTGATGTTGACTAATTGCCATCACCCATATGGACTTGATCAGAGAATTGCTGGCATACCAGGTCTGAACTACAAAACTGCTCTGTCCAAAGGTTCGCCTTGACACAGTTATTCTAAAAATTTGAAGGAAAAAAACTCTGATTGATAAATAGTACAGATAAGCATGACACCCTAATGCATGCCCTACTATTCAGATTGACAGACGGTAAGCATTAAAATATGAGGAATTTACAAGCGTTCCACACAATAAACTTAGGAATGGGGCCCATTCTTACAGCTAGATGACATTTTGTTGTTTAAGATTTTTCAATGTAAACAGAGATTTTAAGGCTCGCGCATTTGGGCGTATTGAGGCATAGAACGCAATATTGGTGATATTTCGGCATATGGGAGCTGCGGGTGTTGTGTTCACCTGTATGTGGTTATACACAGCTGTGAGCATAAACATATATACGGCCCTGGACGTAGACTTGTGCAACTAGAGGCGTACTTCTATATGAATTGCATGTTTAGACTATATGTGGGTACATGCAGCTTCATTCACAAAAATGTATATGCACTTCTGCGTCAATCTATAAAATGTATGCATGGTTATGCTCAAAACTGTGTATAGCTGTATTCTGTAATTCATTTGTACAGGTGCCTGTACGCAACACCTGAGGCTTTCAGGCATGGAATTACAGGATATGGCTGTGTGTAGGAAGATAGGAAGCCACCGGCATGCCAAATAAATGCATTTCACATATTTATTGTGCAGGCAGCGTCCCAAGTCATAAGAAACCAATGTTTGGGGCCTTGCAGGGTCCATTCCTCAAAGCTTTTCATGCATGATCTGCTTTCATTGTAATACAACCATGAAGGCCCCCAGCTGACCACCTATGGTCTGTAGCCACCTCAAGGGCTCATGCACAGGTGGGTATTGGAGCATATAATGTTAAAAATGGCCATATTTCAGCACCCAGGACTGACAGGTGCATCATACAGCCTCTTTTACAAATGAATTACAGGATATGGCTATAGGCTTCTGTACTAAGGGCTGCATGACTGTACACATACACGCTTGCGCTTAGAGCTGCGAATACCAGTCTATAGCCATATCGTACAATTCATTTATAGAAGGCAGTACGCAGCCAAGTGTGGAAACATGGCCATATTTAGGTTATATGCTCCAATACTCACCTCTAAAATGGTGGCCACAGACCACAAGTGCTCAATTGATGGCATTCATGGTCATATTACAATTAAAGCAGATCATTGAGGAAGAAGTCAGCACATCCTGGGGAGTGGTTGTCTGCTCATTCATACCTCTAGCTGCATGTTCTTGCCTCATCTGCTAACCTGTTTCCCTGGGAGCATACGATTGGCTGATTAGGACAACACAAGATGTGCGTTTGTGGGTTCTGTCAGGTTAAAATGGATCGGTATTATTGTGTGGTGGTGTAGGTGCATTCCCCAAGTATGATGTCTCTGTAACAGTTACAGGATATGTGATCCATTTGGTTTGCATGCATTTTACGCAGTTTACCCAAAGAGATGTCAAAACGAGTTGGAACATTGAAAACTTGCACCCAAATTGCAGCATGATCATGATCATACCTGCTTTCTTGTTTTGTATGTGATTTTAATGAGATTTGTTGAATAGAATTTCTATGGTTTTATAATCTGTGCACTAATATCAGTGCCTTAAAATCCTATTCTAAACTGATTTTTTTTTAAATGCTTCCAATTGACATGGCATAGTTTATCTTGGGGGTCAAAATAGTAAACACCATTGTATATTATTTGATACAAAATAGTCCATCTCTGACAATTTGCTTGTTCTTCTGACACACAAATTCTGAGAATTCACAAAAGTTTTTATTATTTTTTTTTACCTGCGGGGATCGTGAACTTCCACTGCAAATTTCTTCTCTCTAAAGTACAAATTCTCCAGCTGCTTCCACTGAAATAGCTGCAAGAGAGAGACAGAAAAAAAAAGGTTTTGCTATAAATAACCGTATCATTATCTATTTAATGTGCAGCACGCTCTGCGGTGAAAAACGTATTACGACCATAGGAAGCCTGAGCAAGCAAGGCAATTGGAAGCTTAAATCATGCTGGAATGGTTGCGGTTGTTATTTATGGTGAAAATAAAAGGTTTGGAATAAGCACTGTAAACAGAACACGGCCTTCACTACAAAGAACGGCGAAACATACACGGAGATTCCGAAGAAAAGGACATTTGCTGAAAATTGGATTCCAATACTTATGCCAGGCTTCAGGAGGAGAAACCTTTTAGGGTTTTCAATAAAAACTACAAATATAACATTTAAATCGCATAAAATCACTTTTTCACTGGCGACACGATCAGCTCTGCCTGTCAGGAGGGTCTGATCCAAAACTCCATGTAAAGCCGGATAAAGACCGTTCATATCTCGGCCATGGACCGACAGATTCGAACCATGTATGGGCAGGCTGATTGTACCAAAGTTGATTGAACAACTTCCGTACATGTCAGATTTTTCATGCGATTATTGCCAGCGGCTATAGCTGCTAGCAATAATCCCTGCGTGTTTTTTCTGGCAGGGATGGCTCCCTGCACCCCCTCTTGCCTGGAGAACACAATAGCTCCACGGGAGGGATTCTCCCATCATCTATGGCCAACAAAATAAAAAATAAAAGGTTAGCGTTCTTTTTGGGGTTTTTTTTTTACTTATGCGCGATCCAATATGGGTCCTTAAATCTCCTGCAGCAAAGCACATAGGTGTCACAAAACGCGATATCTCTTACATTCCACTCCAATTCAAAAGGAGATTCAGAAGGGGGTCTTTTCTGTATGAAAAAGCCAAAAAGTAATTTCTGCTAAAGTAGAGATTTAGCCCATCACAGCAGAGATCACATGACCTGGTGACTAGGCCTATAGATGTGTGATCACCAAAAGTGGCAACGTGGAGCAGCAAACTGGTTAACGCATTCGTACTCCTAAGTCAATTTTTTTTTTTTCGCTTAAGATATATAGTAGGAAGGGGTTAAAACCCCTATGATATTTTTTTTTGCTGTATGTTTCCTGCTGGCATATGTCACCAGAATATTTTCCCCCATTGGAGGATTTCCCCTTACTTCTTGCTCTACACAACTCTAACATTTTGAATTTCCCCTTACTTTTGGTCTCTCTGGCAATGGTGTGAAAATTCCAAACTACAAAAGGTCTAACCCAGAAACTCTGTTTTATGCCAGAGGAAACCCTAAAATTATTTTTCGGGTCTCAGGGAACCCTTACTGAAAACAATTCTTTGGGGGTCAATAGTAAAACATACCTGACCTGGCTGGTCAGTAGGAAGAATACACCCCTTACAGTGGTGGTCAGAATGTCCCCTTACGGAAAGTTGAAAAGATATCATGCCGCTGGCCAAGTGACGTTGGTCAATCAGCCATAGCTCAAGGAACCTCTAACATTCCCTGGTTCAAAATGGCTGCTCTAGAGGTTGCTAGGAGTTCCTTGAGCTCTGACTGATTAAGCACCATAAGATTGGAAGTCAGACAGTTCCAGGGCCAACACCACTTGGCAAAGCCAGCTTCATTCATGATCTTTTAGCTGTGGCTGAGGACATTTTAACCAATGTAAGAGGCATTTTTCCCCACTGACCCTCAATGAATTCATTTTAGCAGGGGTCCCCTGAGACCTACAATTATTTTAGTGGGGGAAAAGGTTAAGAAAGTCTGCTCTAGAGCAGGGTCTTCAAGCTTTCTAAACATAGGGCCAGTTTAATGTCAGACTTTGGGGGGGTCGGACTGTGGTAAATGGGAGAAGAAAATACCCTAGTGTTAGTGGTGGGAGAAGTAGTGCCCCATGGTTGGTATCAGTTGGCGGAATGGTGCCCTGTCATTGGTGTCATTGGACGAAAGGACACCCCATTGTTGAGGTCATTGGGAGGAATAGTGCCTTAAGCTGGATACACACTATACAATTTTCTTTAGATTTACCAAAACATCATAATATGGAGGTCAAACCTTAACAGTTTCAATATTTGTGCAATAAGGTAGGCCCTCTGCACTACATGATTTTGGTAAATCTAAACGGAAATCCAGTGTGTGTATCCAGCTTTACTGTTGGTGTCAGTGGCAGAAGTAGTGCTCTATTGATTTACATCAGTCGTAGAAATTATGCCCCAATGTTTGTGTCAGCGGAAGGTAATAGTGCCCCATTGTTGGTGTCAGTGGGAGGACTAGTGCCCCAAGGGCTGAATAAAGGAAAGTAAAGGGCTGCAGCCGGGCCACAGGCCACAGTTTGGAGACCACTGCTCTGGAGGAACCCTGGGTAAGAATGGCTGATCTAGACTATGAATGTGCCTACTGTATAATTTGCCTCTATAAAAAAAATAACACCTGCTATATGCACAGAACTAAATGCAGCAGTCAGCTGTCCGAGGTTTTATCATTGTAATACAGTGAAAGCCTGCTCCAAAAGCAATAAACTATGGAGAAAACATTTAACCTTGCAATACACGAGGAGGCAAATGCACGTTTTTATAGGATGTATTAAAATGCACAACACAGCCGCAAACAATATCCTTTGTGCATACAGAGTTTTGCATGCAGTTTGTTAAAGGGAGATTATATTTTCATAGATTTGAATCGAGTTCCACATGCAGAAGTGAACAATTGTCCCATGGCAAACTCAGCAACTTTAAGACCCCATTCACACCTGAACGTAGCTTTTTTGAACGTTTTTCTGCCGTTTTGTCGCACGTGTTTGCGCGTTTCCATGCAGCGTTTCCCGACGGTTTTTTTTTATTAACCAATATGAAAAACGATCATCTGTTTCATCATTTGTTGCTATGTTTTTAGATTTTGTCATCCGCTTCCTGCTCCAAAAATGCCCAATTCGAGCGACAAAAAAAGGTCCACATCTTGTTTGAGCTTCAGGCAAATTGGAGTGGAGATCTCCATAGATCTCCTCTCCATAGAGAATAATGGATTTTTTTCCCCTGAAGCGTTTTGCAACTTCAGGCTTCAAGCTACAAAACGCTCAGGTGCCAACAGTTCCGGAACTTGAAATGCCAATCTGCCAGGCTTAAATCCAAAAGACCAACTGACAAAGTGCAGCAGCCCCTAGCAACCAAAAATAAATCTCATCTCACTAATCTAAAGTCTGATTGATTTTTATGGGTTAGAATTTTCCAATGCTCAACAAATGCACCTATCGGTCTCTTGGATACTGACACGATATTTCGCAGAACTAACGGTTCCAAGGAGTTCTGTCAGTCTATATCTGCACAAAATAAAATCCAAAAGAAAATACATTCTATTGCAGATTACCAACTCTTAGATAAGATGGCTGCATTCGTTTTATTTTTTAGGCTTTCTTCTATTTTCACCTGGTGATTCAGCCAGCAAGTCTGTTGCTTTTCAGGAGCACAAGCTCTCCAGCAGAATGCATCAGTTTACATCGATGAGACAAACCACTTAACACTGACCGGGTATTGTCAGCTTTTATGGATTCATGCAAAACCTTTATCCCAAAGGGATTTTTTTTTTTGTGTAACTGTTTATAAAGTGTTAGCTGGACTTGGCTTCACTTTATTAAAAGACATTTAACACTCCCCTGCCCCCAGACTGACAATGCTGCTGTGCCTCCTGTGAGCCTTCATCCAGAGTGGGAGCATTCTAATACTGAAGTGTTACTGGCCAGATCACCAGATGAAAACAGAGGAGAAAAAGGAAAAGAAAATTAATGCTGCCACCACAATATTTGGTAAGCTGCAATAGAATACATTTTTGGTTTTGGGTTTAATAAAGCTTTAAGGAACTCCCAGCATGCTTCTTTAGAAACCAAGATGGGAATGCTGGTACTTTTAGTTTCACAACACATTCTTCTGATCTCTGTTGTAAATTATTTTGGTGTCCTTCTACTGCACCAAAAACAAGATGATCAGCATCGGTCAAAATTTTCAGCTCATTTTCATTCCCTGCATGTTCAGTGCCTTCAATATGGAAGTCTAAGCCCTTGTACACACGGTCGGAGATTCCGACAACCAAATCCGGAGTAATTCCGACGGATTAATTCCAGAAGAGGTCCGGAAGTGATGTTGCATACACACGGTCGGACTAAGTTGTCGGAAAATCCGATTGTACATAATGTGATGACGTTATTTCGTTAGGATGGGACTACGTTCAGGCTAGTAGCCAATAGCTTTGGTCTAGGAATTTGATCTGAACATGCGTGGCACCTTGTCCGTCGGAGTAGGCTACACATGATCGGAGTATGTCCAATCGGAAGCATTTTGTCGGAAAATTTTACCGGCAAGTTGGAAAAATTGGTCCGTCGGATATTCCGAAGGAAACAGTCCGATGCAGACCACACACAGTCGGAATATCCGACAAAACGGTCCAATAGGAAACATTCCGACTGAATCTACGACAGTGTGTAGAAGGGTTTACTGTACAGGAACCCCAATGTACACCCAGCAACGCATGTCCGATTTACGTAGGTATCCTGGTCTCCAACCCAAGTGCCACTCCAGGAACGTTAAGGTGGGACTTCTGCAATAGACACAACATCTAAAATCTGTGATCGCCTTACGTCTGGTTAGGTTTGGGTACTTCCAAGATCAGAAAAGGGTTAACAGAGCAAAAAAAAAAACTTTTAAAAGCGATCCTTGTACGCAGAGATTCTCCAACCTGTTCTGTTGGAAGAGTGAACATTTAGGACTCAGGAAGAAGAAGAATGGTCACAACGGGTTCTCAATGGACAGCACAGTAACATATTGGTAAGTACTTTTGCCAATTCAGCACTGGGGTCCTCTGTTGACATCTCAACCTGGACATGATCTGTATGGAGCATGCATGTTCTCCTGGTTCTTTTCTTGGTTTCTCCAGGTACTCTCAGTTCCTTCCACACTCCAAAGACACGCTGGTAGGTCAATTGGCTCCTGTCCAAATTTGCCCCAATATGCAAGTGAGGAGCCTTAGACTGTAAGTTCCTTGCGCACAAACTGATGTGACTGTAATTTGTGTCTCCAGCACATCAAGGATCCTTGAAATCAAGTCCAAGTGTATATTCGGCGATCACATCACAGTGTTAAGCGTGACATTTCGGGGGGGCACGCAGCACCCCTTCTTCAGGCATGCACAGTATGTAAAGCGCCATGGAAATTGGTGCTATACACATACCTGTAATGAAGAACGTAGGAGGCAGATTTCTCAATGAAAGACCTTCCTGCCTATTCCCATTCCAAGTCCATGCCAGGTTTAAAGATTGAAGTTTATGAATAACCTAATAAAAAAAAAAATGGCAATGCATGCCACCTATATAAACATCTCTAACAAACATAAAGGTTTAAAAAGGTAAAAGAAAAAAAAAAAAGAAGAAAGCAGAAAATCTTGTTCTCAGGAAGGCGGAAAGGTTTGGTAACACTTGTACACAATTACATGTTGCAAGCCCTAGCACCCAGCCACCAACAGCTGCACGCCAAATGTCCAGCGTCAGCCCAGCAAACACTGAATGTCATTGACTGCCGGCTTACCTATTGTGTTCCCTCCTGGAATATTAAGTCCCCCATTGTATGCTAGTAATCCAAAAGGGTTAGTAATCCACAGATGGGCTCTGCATGTGTGTCTGCTGCTCGCCTGACACTTTGTGAGAGCTCCGAGATACTGGAAAGGTGAAACTCCCAGCCCTGCCCATCCCACCGATGACACACCAATTACATCACAGCTTGTATCAGCACACACAGGAACATTTACATACACATGCCCATCTCATCTGTTACTGGAAGACACCTTCTCCCAACCCCAGCCTCTCCTCCCTACATTCTGGGACCAGGTCAATGAGAGAAGGAAGAAAAAAAAAAAAAAAAGTTACATTCTGTTCTTTTTTTAATCTTACAATCTGCTGCCATAAAATTCCAAGAATACAACACGCCCTCCCCGATGAAGAATTGAGGTTTCTGTATTTACCCCCAAACACTGTTCTGCCGATTATAGAACCATAAAAAGTTTATCCTTTTTTTTTTTAATAATCACCTTTTTTGTTTATAGACTTTTGCCTTGTGTCAGTTTATTAGGATTCTTTTGTTTTTAATAGAGTTTTGCTTTTGAAAGCGGTGGAAGCCAAAAGGTTTATAAAATAAAAAGTAACCTCTACTTTGGGTGGGCTAAACATTGGAATTAGAATACAATAGGATTATTATAGTTTTCACCAATATGATTTTTTTTTTTTTTTGTTGTTCTGTTGCTATCCTTTTAAGTTGAGCTCGGGAGTTTTGAAAGGCGCCTATAAATAAAATAAAACAGTGTTTTTTTTTTTGTTTTGTTTCTTTTGTAGCTTTTAGGCCCCTTTCACACGGTCGGTCCATTCAGGTCTACCTGTCAGTTTTGATGGCGGACCTGAACGGGCGCTCCTTGCTGGTCTATGGAGTGACGGATGTCAGCGGTGACATGTCCGCTGACATCCAACCAGGTCCAATCCGCCAAAAACAGATGGAAGGCCCTACGTCCGGATCCGTCGCTGGTGGATTGGATCGGGTGAGATCTGATGAAAATGGACATGCTGCTCTCCATAGAAACCAGCGGCACTCGACAAGCCCTTCCCCACTCAGTGAGCGGAGAGGGACCCGTCAACTGCCGGCTCAGCAGAGATCAACGGAGAGATCTCCTGAGCTGGCGGACTCCGTGGAAGCAGATCTGCCTCGTGGGAATGAGGTCTTAGGCTTGGTTCACACTGCCCCGACTTGGGATCCAACCCCCAAGTTGCATGACGTGAAATACCATGTTAGTCAATGATGGATGTCTTAATTAGCGCTACTGAAGTCGTTCCGACTTTAGAAAAGGTTCCTACGGTGACTTGTGCCCATAGACTCTACAGGGTTACTAAACCCAGGACCCTGCATTCACTATATCTGGTCTCCTACAGTACACAGAACGTGGAAATGCAATTACCGTATTAATCAGCGTATAACACGCACCCCAATTTAAGGAGGGAAGTTTAAGAAAAAAAAAGTTACATTTTAAATAAAGACATTTTAAGCAAAATTAGGGTCACAGCTCATCAATCCACCCTGGTCATTGCCCATCTGCAGCCTCTAAATTGCCCAACAATGCACCCTGCTCAGTGCCCATCTGCAGCCTCTAAATTGCCCAACAATGCACCCTGCTCAGTGCCCATCTGCAGCCATTAAATTGCCCAACAATGCAGCCTATTCAGTGCCCATCTACAGCCTATAAATTGACCAACAATGAAGCCTTTTCAAATTACATAGAACCGCAATCTCCTGTGTACCCGGCGCTCCATCACTCACAGCCACGCCTCCAGGCCTTGCTCATATGATAGACAGAACAGTGGCCCAATGCAGGGCCAGGAGGCGTGGCTGTGCTGGGTACACAGGAGATTGCGGCTCTATGCAATTCAGCAGCGGCCGGGATCAGTGTATAATGCCCACCCACAATTTTCCCGATTTTAAAGGGGAAAAAAGTGCATGTTATACGCCGATAAATATGATATGATATTTTAGTAAATATAAATGGCTAAATACCTTTGCTCATCAGTATTCTATAGTAGTCTTGTGATATCTATCAGTATCGGACCAAGCACTGGTTAAAGCTTGTAGGGTGAGTTTTCTGACTGTGCTATGAAACTGCAAGACCCCTGACACTCTGTCTGGAGAGTACTGATTTCCCCGTGCTGATCACATGCATCCTCCCTAGAGATATATATATATATATATATATATAAACACACCTCTCTAGCAATACACACCAAAGTGAACATGTGTGGCCTGACTCCATAGACACTGTTATCAGGAAATTATTAGGGGGCAGTGGAAGGAGAGGAGGATCAGAGAAGACGGGATCAAACAGCCCGTTTATACAATGTGGAGGATTAACCCCTTAGATTACACAGTGAGTATAACAAGCAGGCTCTACTGCATATACAGACTGATTTTATGGTTGTGAGTTTAGTAACACTTTAACGGAAGTCGCCTCCAAGTCAGATCCTCATCTATATTGATGTGATTTGGAGCCGACATTACAGGAAGATTCCCCGAAAGTTGTAGTACTCAGTCGCCAGGAAGTCGCACCATAAGTGGCACAACTTTCAGGTCGCAGCAGTGTGAACCGAGCCTTAGTCCCCGTTCACATTTGTGTGATTTGTAGCACTTTAGCCATGATGCACAACAAGAGTCATCCTGTTATTGTCTATGGGACTCATTCACAACGATGTAACGCACTTCCATACAACTTGGTACAAAAAAGGTTTTTTTTTTAGTGCCTCATCATGCATTTTTGGCCCCATGGACTTCAACAGAAGAGCATGACTAATGCATAAGACCCCATCAAAAATACACACGCAAAACACATGAAAATTAGATGTACAAGTGTGAACTGAGGCCAATACTAGCCACACACCAGACGAAAAAACATTCAACATGTTTTCGAAAGATGAACAGATGGTCACAAGAGAAAATGATATTGCCATCATGTAATGACTCAATTTTGAACGATAAATTGTTTAATGAACTTAAAGTGCAAGTTCATCTTTACAGAAAAAGTGCAAGGTGAACTTACACCGGACCCCGTCCATCGCACCCGGTCCGGCTAACCTGGAGAGCGACAAGCTCGTACAAGCTCCGACAGCTCGTATCGCCGCTTTACCAGTCAGGGGGATTTTAAATCCACACGCTCTCTCTCCTCCTCACCCACGGTGACAGGATGGGCTATGCAGGTTCTGATTGGTCAGTGCCGCCCATGTAAATACACCTTTACAGATAATTCTGTAAGGTGAATTTACACAGGATCCTGAATTTACAGAATTTTCTGTAAAGTTGTATTTACCCTTTAAATGAATCGGTTTCTCAATCATTTTGGGTCACATATGTGCAGTACCAACAGTTCAGTTTTTAATGGGCGGGAAACACATTAACCTTTCAATCTATCATCCGTTCAGCAGAAGTTTTCCAAGTGTTTCCTTTGATTTTTTTGGATCAAAAACATAACAACCGATTGTTTATTTGTGCCCATTAACAGGACGAAAAATGAACTGTCCAAATGACCAATTGTCAAACAATTTTTCATCTAGTGCACTGTCTGATTGCATACAACTTGGAAGGGAGGGTTTAGGTTTGACCTCATCATTTGGTTTTGTTAAAGATAAAGGGAAACAGTGGCTAAGTGGTTAGCACTTCCGCCTAGCGGCACTAGGGTTGTGGCTTCAAATGTTTTGTTCTGCAAATCTCAACCATGGCACTACGTGCCTGGAATTTGTATGTTCTCCCTGTGCCTGCGTGAGTTTCCTCTGGGTACTCCAGTTTCCTCCCACACTCCAAAGACATGCTGGTAGGTTAATTGGCTCTTGTCTAAATTGGCCCTAGTATATGAATGCGAGTTAGGGACATTAGATTGTAAGCTGCTTCAGGACAGGGACTGATGTGATTGTACTATATATATGTAAAGTGCTGTGTAAATTGAAGAGGCTATATAAGTACCTGTAATAAATAAATATAATGGACAGCCTTAGGCCTGGTACACATGAGAAAATTTAACAAATGATAGTTTGTGACTTTTTGCATGCTACTATAATCAAACACGAGATTGCTACTACGCGTACAAAAATTCTCATACAATCCAGTATAACTTCCCGTGTGCCTAGCAATGTAACAGCGTGCCATCGAAAGTGATATCATCACGTACATGTGGCCCCTGTGTTTGCCATGCCTTTCGGCTATATCCCTTTGGAGTATTGTGGTCGTGCATCGCTCTCCTCACGTAAAACAATTTTATATCCTCCAAACATTTCCCTTTCTCCAGGTTAATTTTGCGTTTCTGATCGAGCGTGGTCTGGGTCACAAATACTGTGCTGATTAAATGAAAATCATTCGTTCCGTTATGAAAAACGTTCGTCCTTTTCCCTTTGGATAATTTTGCATGAACTTGTCATGATCGGTTCTCCAAAGCTGTGTACTAACAATCAGATTTCCTCGTTGTGTGTAGTAGGCATTAGACCCCTGCTACCCACAAACCCAATACACTCCTTTTCCTGCCACCTTCTAGCTGGTCTGATGAGGTCACCAGTAGGTCTTCTCCTTTCTCCAGTGGAGGGTGGGCATTCTTCCACTTTGATTCCATTCTGACATGACAGCGCTGCTCATTCCTGGAATACTCAACCCACCCTGGGTAATGACGCCCCTAGAGTGCATGTAAATGACAGGCTGGGCTCACAGGAAATGGGTAGAACCACAGTATCATTCTGCTCAAAGGGAACCTCCGGGCTGGATCAAGGCGAAACCTGAGGACAATGGTGGAGATTGGCAGTCTTTTTTTTTATTATTATATGGGGGGGGGGGGGGGGGGCTGGGATCTGAAAATAAAAAATTCTTGAAATTCTACTTTAATGAAGGGTCAGGCCATGTAGAATATGCCAAGTGGAAGACAAAAAAATGCATCCAACCATCAGAAGGGCTTGTTGCATACGGAGATTTCTCAGATCTATAGCAAATACCTTTGTGACAGCAACTGATACAAGAAAGGGAAGGAAGGGAAGGAAGGTGTTCGCTGCACGTGTGTCAGTACTCTACGTCAGGTCGCCAATTAAAATAGTAACTGGCTCTGAGCATCTGAGAACCAGGTGACTCATCCAACAACTATTGGTGAGACAACGATCGGTTTATTAAAATATGTACAATATTCTTTGCTTTCTATTTTTGGGCATGCTCGGTTATAGGAAACCTTGGCTCTTTACTGTCAATGCCCTGACAGTTACTCATGCTAAGCATTATAGGAGTTAAAGTAGAATAGTTTGATGAATGTATGCGGCCATAACTCTGCAGTCTGTGCCCAGGATTGGTCAGATGATCTATTCACATGTAACTTCTCGGATGATTGGTTACATACTACCAGCAGCAGTGTCGCCCATTGTTTTTTATAGAGTGTATGCAAGAAGTGACTACACAACCGTTGGCAAGAATCTGGTGATTCTTGCCAGTAGCTATCTGAATGTAACCTTAAAGCAGAGCTCCAGCCCCCGAACCAAAACACCCCCCTACCCAAAAAGTAAAAAAGTCAGTAGCTGCAAAAATACTGTAGACAAGCGGAGCTTCCACTGTTGTGTGGAGCTCCACTTTAAAGTCTTGAGCTGGCCATAGACCGTTTGAAATTCAGCTGGTTCAGCAGGAACTGGATGAATTTTGATCCAACTATGGGGCAGGCTGGTTGCAGTTGTACTGAAGTGTATCCATCAATCGCCTTCAGTACAACCAGCCTGTTAGGTTCTTTCACCCAATCACTGCTGGCGCCTATAGCCGTCAGTAGTGATCATTGTATTCTGCCGATGAGAAAGGCTCCCCACTGGCAGAACACACTGACTGTGTTGATGGGGGAACTAAGCAATTTTTTTTCCCCCTTCAACCCCCCTGGTGTAAACACTAGTGGTTGGAGGGGCAGTAAAAGCCCAGCTGAGCCACACCCCCCCGCTAACCCTTTAGCTGCAGAGGCAGTGGCTTTGAGTGTACGCATGCCACGGCCACAATCCTTTGCAGCCATGGCAGGAATGATACACCCTGGTGACCCTTTCAAGTGAATGGGGCCACGCTGCAACCGTGTAGTGCAGGGTTCAAGCTGGCAGTACAACACCTCATCACCACCTGGCAAATGCTCAATGAGGAGCCCTTAAAGTAGAACTAAAGCTAAACTATTTTTTCAGCTATAGACAAGATACTGAGCCAACACACTTAGTAGTTTTTATCTGGAGGCTGTCCATAGCACTGTACCCCCTACACTGGAGTGCATATAGACAGAAAGTGTCTGCAAAAAGACTGCAAGAGATCAGCGACACAGAGATACAAGAAGGAATGAAACTATTTTATAGGAAAAAACATGGCAATAGTTTATGGTAAACATTTAGTAAATGACATGTCATCCAGTGCATTTTTCGATGTGCCATGGTGTTCATCTATGTAGATCAATGCAGCTCAACAAATATGGTGTGAATGAGCCCTAATGGAAAAAAAAAAAAAAAAAAAAAAACACTGGAAAGATATTTACAACTAGAATTTTACAGTTTGTGTGTTTGCATAGGAGGAGAAATGATTGAGTTCTAAATTGCAGTTTTTCTCTAATCTGGGATATAAAATGAGCACGGACTTGACATATTATTCATGAGTAAGGAACAGACTCACTAGATCCTGAGCTAGTCAACCATTAATAGTGAGATTTAAGGAGGAGTGCAGGTCTTAAAGACACACCTAGCCTCGTTGTATTTGTGTCATTAGTGTATCACAGTGTGACTAATCATAGTCCACATTCCACAGTATGAGAACTGTCCTTTCCCTGGATAGGAACCGGTCTCATCCACCGACGTCTCCACGGCTCGCTGACAGTGACTAAAGGCCCGTCACTGTACGCTATTCCTCAGCTGAAACTCATTAAAGAGACAGCGAGGCTTCAGCCAGCAAGGCAGCGTTCAGGGATCTCAGAGGTAACGTGTGTCAGGATGAATCTCGACTTTCTAAAACCACACTTATTTTGAAGAACAAAGTCTCAGAACATGATTCAATTTCCTCTGGTGTTGTGACCTCACGTGTGATGTCATCGGCCTTTATTACACTCTAGACAGATGGCCTGGCATGACATGGGGTCCACGAGCCTGTCTAAAACGGAAGCCAAAAAAACGAAGAAAAAAAAAAAACTTCCCTTTATCTAATATGACACAGAACTTACTTCTGTAAATTGTAAAGGTTCATGGAGGCGTTCAGTGAACTTAAAGCAGAACTGCGAGATTACAGTTAAAATATAAATACACGATCTACCGGGCAAAAGACAAGCAACTCTGGTCCGCTAGTCTTATGTCTTCCACTCACTGATCACGCTCCTGGTTTGGATGGATCTCCGGGGGCTTTGCTCTCAGTACTATGAACATTCTGCAAGTGCTAAAGCCCTGATGAAGAGGGATTTTTTTGGCCCCCAAAACGTGTTATCTGCCTTTTAATCTTTGTTGTAATTTTCAGACTCAAAGTACTTTTGGACTCCCAGAATATCTGTTTGTAGCTTCTTCTGGGGAGAAAAGGAAGGTCACCAACCTGTCTGTGCTCTTAAGCAGGAATGCCAGGATCACAAAACTACGGGGTTGAGCAATGGCGCGTACACACGATCAAATTGTCCGGCGTACTTAGTCTGCCAAAACGCATTTCACAAGACAATTCGATCGTGTGTGGGCTTCAGCGGACTTTTCCAGCGTAAAGTCCGGCGGATTTAGAAAGTATTTTTGCAGTCCTTGGGTTTCAGCTGACAATACGTTCGTCAGTATGCTAGTCCGGCGGACTAAGAATGACGCATGCTCAGAAGCAAGTACGAAAAAGGGAGCTATTGGCTACTGGATATTGAACTTCCTTTTTCTAGTCCCGTCGTACGTACTGTACGTCATCGTGCTAGCAAACGCCGGACTTTCTGTGTGTCCGTGTGTGGCCAAGTACGTTCGGTAGAAAGTCCGCCGGACTATCCGCCGAATTGTTTGCCGGACTAAGTACGCTGGACAATTCGCTCGTGTGTATGCGGCATTACTTAAACTGGAGAGTGCAGAGTGCAAAATCTGGTGTTGAGAAGCACTGGTCTAAAGCAAGTGTGCAGACCCAAGAACTTACCAATAAAGCCCCCAAGAGATGGATGGTTTAACTCTACACAATCTCAAATATCAGATTGGGGTGGACTGACCCTTTAAAGTACTTTACTACTTTAGTGACTGATGCACCTGCAATTCAGCACTTATTGTCCTGTTTGGAATGCGGTTAGCTGCCTCGTGTTGCTTTGAAGGCTCTCGTATCAAAGTGTTAACCGACACACCTCCTGTATAGGTGATATTGTCAATAGGCAATCCCCTATAATGACTCACCTTTGCAGCTGTGATTTTATTTTTAAAGCAAATGCAATTAGAGCCATTCATACCAGCAATTCTATTTTATCTCTGATCATCAGCAAAATTGTCAGGAAACTGTCACCCATCTGATATTTTATCAAGTGAAAGGTGACAGTATTGCTCCATGCACAGTTTTGTGCTGCACAATTGCACGCAAAATAAATCTGTTTCTACTGCAATGCATCTTTTGCTGTCAGTCTAAAACTGGGAGCTTACTGACAGGAGAGATGAATACAGAGATAACCTCAGTGTGTTGATAACTTAATTGTCCAAGCAGCAGATTGGGGTGGTAGGTCGGTGACCATGCTATACTGCTTAACCGCAGTGGAGAACAGTACGGTTGCTGACCTGTTCACAAGGTTGTGCAGTGTTCGCAAGACTAGGAAGATTTAGGACATGTGTATTTAAAATTTTTTAGCCATGCTTGGAGTGCATCTTGATTGTGAACCAAATATTCCTTTAGAAGTTTTGTCTTTCTGAAAGTAGAAAAACAGAAACCTGAACGGGGCTCTAAAGGCTGTTCTGCACCCCCATGTGACAGCGCAGGAGCCTAACATTTGCTGCTTGTGACCCAAGCTGTCACATGGGTGTCATGTTTTTCCTCCATACTGGAAGTACCTGGTATTTCTAAGGCTGCATTGGTGGAACAGTGCAGCAAGCTGGTGCAATTCAATTGGGTACAGTCTCCCTTGGGGGTCTCATACTGTCATTTTGTGGTATCTTTGATCCTACAGCCTCTTGCACTTGCTGCCTGAAAAAGATTAGTTTGCAGTCATACATTTTTTTTTTTTTTACGGATCCAAAATGCTCAAACATCGGTACCGTGCGCAAGAGGCCTATCAGCACAAATACATATTACAATTTTAAAATTATTTTAATAAACTATTATTTTACTGAAAATAAGAAAATGGTGTATAAGGGAGGCACCCCATGGGGCTGCTGCTGATTAGCCCAACTTTATATTTACAGGCCATCACTCCAAATTGCAATTGAGGTAAAAAGGATAAGAAATAATGGGTGCTCTTAGTATTATATATATATATATATATATATATAAAATCCAGCCAATAATATAACAAAATATATAAAAAGTCTAATCTTTATTACACAAAATGTTTAAAAATGTGTACACGACAGTGGTAAGTACATTCCCACCATACATTGCATAAAATCATGAGAGTAGTAGTCAAGAATGTGCAAGAGTATCCAAACATTATTTTAATTCGTTTTTTTTTTTTTTTGGATTACAAAAAAAAAATGTAAAAATTGTAATTTTTTAAAAATTTAATTATAACTTAAATTTCATTATTTTAGTTTGTAGCTTTGAATCACAGCAAGTCTAGTCTAGGTTGACTTAGGGCCCATTCATACTTAAGCATTCTGTTGCTGTGCGGTAATGCACATTACAAAACACTTTAGCGTGCGTTGCATTAAGGCAACCCATCATAATGAACAGGCTGCCAATGCAGGAAATGGCATACATGAACCTCTTTAAAAAAAAAAAAAAAATCACACGGTATATACATTGTGGCGATTTGGACTCTATTGTAAAATGTGTTTGGAGTGCCATTTACAATGAAATGCACAGCAACACACACATAGAACAAGTGCATTGCCATACATTGTGGTAGCGCATATTAACACGTGCATTTTAGCCCACATTGCCACAACAAAAATGTGACTGGGCCAGAGTTCACAGTACACAATCTGGTAAACAGTTAATTGTAAAACAATGTTTTTTCTTCACTTGGGAACGAGGTTGGACCATGTGATTCTCCCATTCATCCTCTGTAACGGTATCCCGGTAGGATAACATTCCAGGTTCACAGGCTTCATTGTGTTCAGAACAGGAAGCCCAGATGTGCACGAGAGCCAAAAGGTTTGCTCAAATGGTCGGGTTTCTTTATCAAGCAACAGAATATGCTTGCCTGTGTTGTGCCTCTATAGATCGGATGTTTTACATGTCAATAGTAGAAACTCTCTTCCCACATGTCTGTAAACTGGGCAAAGTTCATAAGAGCAAAACTTTGGCAGCACAAACAGTTGCCCAAGAAAAAACCAGCAGGGCCTCACAAATAAGAGCAGCCTCAAAACTTTGGCAGGTTCAGTAAATGGTTAATTATTGGTGAAGTATGGGCTAAAAGTTGAGGAATGGGCCTCAACTTTTTTTTTTTTTTTTTTTTTACAGGAACTAGAAAACATTTCCCAGCAGCTACAAAACTATGGCATATTGATAGTACGCAAAACTATTTATAGGAAAGAGAAGTCATCTCAAAGTATATAGAGACCAAAGCAATAAAATCTCAAATCTTATAGTGCAAGTTTAAAAATTCTCAATTTTTTTTTAAATCTGCATGTTATGAAGGGCCTTGTTTAGGGACATCCTCTAATAGGGTGACAACGCTCTGTCCCTGTATTCAAATTGGATTCCTGTGTTGTCACACAAGATTCCTATGGAGACTGCAAGTGGCATTACACAGGGACGGTCCTCTGTTGTCACCAGGAGGAAACCCACCCTGGGAAATGCCATGAAACCATCAATGGACTGCATGTAGGAATGAGGTGGCTTTAATAGCTTTGCTAAATAGTTCATTCATATGCTCAGAAATCATAATTCAGTGGGACTGTGGGTCTTCTACATTTCTAGGTCCTGCAGGCTGGGTTGGCATTTGGATAGCCTATAGCAAGGGGTTTGGGCAAGGTCTACGACACATGAATTTTGATTATTTACAGCTGAGGCTTGGAGAGCCAAAGAGGGGCCCAGGACATGTAGTGCGGCCCACAATAAATCTGCAGGCTGGGACATAAAAACAAACCAGGATCTCAGAGGCCACTGCTGAAAAAAAATAATTATATTATATACACACACATATTGTGTGTGTGTGTGTGTGTGTGTGTGTGCGTGTGTGCGTGTGCGCGTGTGCGTGTGTGCGTGTGTGCGTGTGTGTGTGCGCGTGTGTGTGTGTGTGTGTATATTTTACACATACATACACTAATATATATTTTATTTTTATTTATTTAGGGAATCATGGACACCTATGGATTGATACCAAATTGGGTGGCATATGTGGGTTCACTTGAGATCCTGTGGACTTTGCAGCCACCATCTGCTCAGTGCATCCATTGCTTGTGTTTTTGAGAATGTCCCACCCTGGTAGAAGGGGGGTCACGGTTTCATCGACAAGGTTTGGTGCCACAGCATTAATGTCTTTCAGATGTTGCAGATTTCGCAGAAGATGACACGAGACAAACCCTTCCCTTGGTTCATGTGTTTTCTTCTTTTTTTTTTTAAACCATTAGACTTAAAGTGTGAGTATCCTCAATAGTAATTTTTTTAGTTATAAATGGAGCCCGATGGACAGTCAACCCCTCCCTATCGTATGTGTCTCAGATAGAGAGACAATACAATCTCTCAGGTATAGCTCTATTCCTGGCCATCATTAGTGTTAGGTGTTCCTGGCCACCTTTTGTGTCAACATTGAGAACATTGAAGATTAAAGTGTCCAAAACACAGCCCTGGGAACTCAATGCTGAGATCTCGCCAAGTCTTCGAGAGAAAAAAAAAAAAAAGTCAAGTTGTTGAACGCCCAAGGATCTACCAAATAAATTTAGGGTGGTCTGGCCCTCTAATTCTGCTGGTATCTGGGGAGACATTAGCAGGTCTCTGTTAAGGTATATGGGAAATAACAGGCCTGTAATAAAACAATGACTGAAGGTAGCCGTCACTGCTGGTCTAAAGGCTATTGACCAGCTCAGGATAAAGAAAACATCCTCCATTTACTACACAAGTAAATAGAATTGTAGTGTCATTGCTGCCAAGCTAAAAAGCCGAGCTGCGGTTATTGATCAATATTCAGACGGAAATGAGACACTGGTATGGCAGAAGATAGGATTCTTGGCAGATGCCTTCAATTAGTAATTCTTGCCCCTGGCACACAGATATCAGGGAGAATACGTACACTCTGTGCCTGTCTACTAGACATATTACATCTTAGCTTGTTACTCAGCTGAGGGTTGCAAGTGCATTATTGCAAAATACATCTGCTATCTGTCCGGAAAGTGGAGCCGCGTGCGCCTCAGTATCTAATAACAGAAACATGGTGGTCAGTGAGCCATTGTGTACTGGAGAGATATCGGGGAAAGGGATGTATGAACCACACTGTGGGAGGGGAGGTCTATATTCAGCCCTGAACAGGATGGATAATGTCATTGTAGTGAAGCATTATTGTACACAATGGATGCTGCTATTTCACAATGTGAATATTTTATGCCATACAAGGCAGGCATAGTGTGGTGTGGACTAAAATTTCTGCACTACAGAGATAACCATAAGGAGCCATCAATCAATAGCCTGGAAGTAAGCTACGGAGATGCCACCTAAAGCAATACGTTTTATAACCAATTGCCTTTTTTGTTTTGTTTTTTAATTTAAAAACTTTTCTTCTTTTTCCATTTCTACTGATCTACTCCAGTTTTTTGCAGCCACTTTTGATCTACATGCACTCATTACTCACATCATTGCTGTGTACTACATTCTGATAATGAAGACAGTTGTACAGGGCCGCCGATAAGGGGGTACCACCGGGCCTACTGTAGGGGGACCGGACCACTTCACTTAGAGGACCCAGCTGGCAGCTTCAGACTTAATGTAGAAAATTACTATCCCTTGAAGATAAACGGGTAGGCGGGGTGTGGGGTCAGGTGTTTGGGGGCCTCCCCCATCAGGCAAGCTGTATGGGACTCCATGATTCCTAACAGCAAACCTGCAGTTGTACATGCCTATGAAATGTGTGCCGGCATGAGTGCTGGAACAACTCAATCCATATTGCTGCCGATTGTCAGTTCTTACACCAAAACTTTGCCATTAGCACACCAGTATGCAAAACATCAACGCGGGAACACAACTAGGGAGATCATAGTTACCCCATAACAGGAGGTGCCTTAACAAAGACCTTCTTGGTCAGTGTAAGCTGACAATAGTAACCTATTTTCCTGCTTTCTGCTCCTCTATTTTTCGATCAACCTGGTACAGCCAAGGTGGTCAAGTTATGCCCTTACTGAAATTAAAAAGTTTGAACAAAACCGCGCTTAGGCAATACGGGAACCAGAAAGAATACAGAGAGCAAGAAGCATACAACTATCTATATATACGGGTTGCAGCCCCCCAACCAAGAAATCCCCACAAGGGTCTTTCAAAGTAATCGATAATTTCAAGAGAATGTAAGGTGTCCGGCGCTACCCGATATTAGAAGGTGAATATATTATATTCTAATATCGGGTAGCGCCGGACACCTTACATTCTCTTGAAGTTATGCCCTTACGTCTACCCTCCAACGTTTGTTTTAAAATGCTAGTATACACAACTAGTGTGCGATTTTTCCTTAAAGGCATATTCACACTATCCTGCTGCTGTAACACCAACGTATGTTACATATACCGCTGCAATGCGGTGCCATTTTGAATGGCACCCAAACCCACTTTGCCAATCATTGCAAGTGCAGTTGACCTGTTTCAGCTGCATTTGCATTCCTATAATGGGGAAAGAAGCAGTACTGACGCAGGTCAAAGCCTGTTGACTCACCACACATCCTACCACACATTAGGATGTGACCTGTTCGGTTATTTTAAAAGTCGCTTTTCTTGCAGTGATTTGCAAACTGCATGTTATTTTTAACCACTGTATTTTGAAATCAATAGTTCCTTTTAAGATTATTTCGCAGTAACGTGACTTTTCGGAAAGGCCTTTTCTGGAAGCTGGCGCTGGCCTTTATGCAACGTCACCTGTTATTACAGACGTCAGTGAGGAAATGGCTCTGCAAAGCCTTTTTGGAATCATAAAGCCATCAATTATTCTACAATGCGACTGTGATTCAACAATTTGTGCGGCTGAACTGCAGGACGCACCGCTCTGCTGCAATATAAAGCTGGCTTAGCCACCCAGACGATGCATATGGTCTTTTTTTTCTGATATATGCAGCTGTAGGGACTGGTTGCTAAATGGTTAATGCAATTTACAGGTAAATATTTTTCTTAATGGCCTTAATGGGTATGCCAAAAAAACAACAACTTGCCAGCAGAACAGAGACCCCCCCCCCCCCCCCCCCCTCCACTAAGGGCTATGTATGGTCCCATAGATCCTTGGTGCACAACCTGCAGCCCGAGGGCCACATGTGGCCCTTTGGTGTTTGCAGTGTGTTCTCGGACCCAGTAGTCAGCAGTGGGAGTTTTGATTTGTAATGGGTCTGTACTAGCTGTGATCACTAACAGTCCCCAGTCTGACAGCTTAACACCAGTCTCCAATAACTGCTGTAGCACAGTCTATGACCATCTCCTCTTGTATGACCCGTTTCACTCAGGCTTCATCTTGTCTAATGCCACGTACACACAAACGGAATTCTCGTCTTGGAAAAACCATCATAGCTTTTTCCGACGGAATTCCACGCAAACTTAGCTTGCATACACACGGTCACACAAAAGTTTGCTGAACTTTCGACCATCAAGAGCGCCGCGATGTACAACACTACGACGAGCCGAGAAAATGAAGTTCAATGCTTCCAAGCATGCGTCGAATTGTTTGCGAGCATGCGTAGGAATTTTGCACGTCGGAATTGCTAGATGATCGGGATTTCTGATCAAAACTTTTTCCGATCAAAACTTTTTCTGCTGGCAGAAATTCGGCCAGCAAAATTCGAATGGAGCATACACATGGTCGCATTTTCTGGCGAAAAGCCCTCATCGGTCTTTTGCTGGCCGAATTTCCGATTGTGTGTACGCGGCATAAGAGCAGTGTCAACAGCAAGCTTTGACAAAGCATTTGCAGAGCTCTCAAGCTTTTTTTTGAAGCTTTTAAAGTAAAATTCAGCCCCAGTTTGTAAAGGTTAAAAACAGGTCCTGGTGGGAGTGCCGATTACCACTTTAAGAAAGCTGATAGCAGGCTTCAGCTTTCAACAAGCAGGGAGTGCTGCAGTCCGCCTGATCTCCAATGATCAGACTTGTCCTGCCGAATCCTCTCCCCACCCCAAACACCCCGCATAGCCTTTTCAGATCAATGTACTGCTGTTTCTCCTCTCCTAGTTCTTCTTATGGTGCTGAGAAGAGATGGAATGTGGGAACGTATTAAAAATAAAAAAAATAATAATAATTATATCTATACAAAGAAATATTTTGCCTTTCTTTCTGGTACTTCTATAGCGCCGTCAATTTAGGCAGCTTTTTACATATTCATACCAGTCCCTACTAAGGGTGAGCTCAGGCGTGTTCACATGGTCCACGTGTGGAGCCCGCCAGGAAGTCGACGCAGCGCTGCGCTACTCACAGGCAGTGAGACATTGCCACGATGCGCGGCTGCAAAGATCGGGCAATGTCTCACAGCCTGTGATTGGTGCAGCGCCGACTTCCTGTCCGGCTCTGCACGTGGACCATGCGAACACGCCTGAGCTCATCCCTACCCTCAAGGAGCTTGCAATCTAAGATCCCCAGGTCACTTTCATACATATACATACCAGAGCCAATTTAGACAGGATCCAGATAACCTACCAGCATGTCTTTTGAGTTTTTCTTCATCTACACTGAACTGACAATTTTCAGCAGCTGGAAAATGTAGACAAGCAGGGCAGCACAGTGGCCAAGTGGTTAGCACCTCCATGGTAATCAGTTTGACTCCCAACCACAACAATACTTGCCTGGAGTCGGCATGTTCTCCCTGTGCCCGTGTGGGTTTCCTCCACACTCCAAAGACATGCTGGTAGGTTAATTGGCTCCTGCCTAAATTGACCCTGGCATGTGTATGAATGCGAGTTAGGGACCTTAGATTGTAAGCTTCTTGAGGGTAGGGACTGATGTGAATGTACAATATATACTGTATATAAAGCACTGACAGCGCTATACAAGTACCTCTAATAAGCCAGAAACAAATCGCCTCCATTAGTGGCCTTCAGACCCTCTCAAGAGCAAAAAGGAAAAAAGGTTTGCTAGTTTTTTTATAAATCTTTTTTCTAACCACAATAATAGTGTATTACGTTGGAAGGATTTTACTTGTATTTAGGCGCTAAGTGCCGTCCCCTGTAATCCTGGATGAGGACATTGGACAATTCCTCTTCCTATCTGGTCTGTGGCCATTTGCCGCATATGTTATCACAGGGCTGATCAATGGCTCAGTGTGTGTGAGAAAAGCACACGATGGGAAGAGATGTGCCGGTGATTAGATCACCCGGATGGAAAGTCAATGGGGCGCCTATTGTGCCCCGGGAGCCCAATCACGGGAGGCCAAATTCACCTTTTTTTCACAGGTCTGTGTTAAGAGGTCAGAACACAAATGCTTCATCCTTCATACTGGGGTGGAAGAATTCCGTAGTGTTTTATGGATCCAGATTCAACAGCAATGTCAACCTATTGTATTATATTAGTGGAGTACATTCTGCTAGAATAAAATTATAAAACTAAAATATTTAAAAATTACATAACATTTTGTCATAGACGTTTCTTAATATTGTTTAAAGTATATACGATTCAATCGTCATGTTTTATTTTTTCCGTAAAATATGGTCCCCACCCCCATTAGAACTAGATCCATAGACAACCATGTTAAATGGACTATAATGCATAAACTGCACTAAAAAATGCATACACTATATTAATTATACACTAAATAAAAACAATTTTAACCCATTCCAATTGCTTCCTGTTCAATTTGCCTTTACCCTTGGTGCACACCTGCACTATATTATCAATCAGGTCAGGACTCTGTGCAGTCAAGTTCCTCCGCCCCAAACTCGTGCATACAAGTCTTTATGGACCTTGCTTTGTGCATTGGTCCAAACCATATGGGGGGGGTTATGGTGTAGGGTTTTTCAGGGGTTTGGCTTGGCCCCCTAGTTCCAGTGAAGGGAACTCCTTTAAAGGGGGAGTTCCGCTGAAATTTTATTTTTTAAGTCAGCAGCTACAAATACTGCAGCTGCTGACTTTTAAAATATGGACACTTATCTGTCCAGCGCTCCCTCGATGTTGGCACCCGAAGCCGATCTGTCGCTTGGCTCTCTGATGCTGCAGCCGCCATCTTCGCTAAGGAAATCAAGAAGTGAAGCCTTGCGGCTTCCACTACTGTTCCCTAATGCGCATATGCGAGTCACGCTGCGCAATACGGATAGTCCCTGCTGTCTCTGCGATCCGTGTGTTTCCCAGCAGACAGTGGGGGGGGGGGGGGGGGGGACAGGAAATGGTGTAGATACCCCCAGGTTCTGCGGCTATCTATGCCCGGAAGTGGGTGGAAATACCTGTATGAGGCTGGATTCACACCTATGGCAATTTTAGTGCTTTTTTCATTTTGCAGATTTGCACTACAGTCCATTTAACATGGCTTCCTATGGAACACGTTCTGTAGTGCAAATCTGCAAAATGCAAAAAGCACTAAAAATGCATAGGTGTGAATCCAGCCTTCTACAGATATCTGCATTCCCCTCCCCCCTGAAAGGTGCCAAATGTGACACCGGAGGGTTCCGAAAAGCGGAGGTTCCTTTTTTGTGTGAACCTCCACTTTAAGGCATCACCATACCAAGACATTTTGGACAATTTCATGCTCCCAACTTTATGGGAACAGTTTGGAGATGGTCCCTTTCTGTTCCAACATGACTGCGCACCAGTGCATAAAGCAAGGTCCATAAAGACATGGATGAGCGAGTTTGGGGTGGAGGAACTTGACTGGCCTGCACAGAGTCCTGACCTCAACCCAACAGAACACCTTTGTGGAGGCTGCGAGCCAGGTCTTCTCATCCAACATCAGCACCTGATCTCACAAATGCGTTTCTGGAAGAATGGTCAAACATTCCCATAGACACACTCCTAAACCTTGTGGACGGCCGTCCCAGAAGAGTTGAAGCTGTAATAGCTGCAAAGGGCGGGGCAACTCAATATTAAAACCTAACAGACTAAGGGGTTGATTTAGGCAACTCCAATTTGCACTGCAAGTGAACTTGGAAGTGCAGTCACTTTAGATCTGAGGGGAAGCTCTGCTGATTTTATCATCCAAACATGTACAAGCAAAAATGCTGTTTATTTTCCTTGCATGCCCCCCCCCCCCCCCCCCCTCGGATCTACAGCGACTTTACTTCCAAGTACACTTGTAGTGCAAAGTGGATTTGCCTTTAGTAAATCAACCCCTAAGACTGGGATTCCATTAAAGGTCATGTGCGTGTAAAGGCAGGTGTCCCAATACTTTTGACAATATAGTATAGGTGTGAACCAAGAGTAAAGACAAATTGAAAAGGGAGCAATTGAAATGGTTTTAATTTATTTAGAGGGCCACATAGTTTTTAGTTTTCATTTATTTAGGTTTGGTCAAATGTGAACAAAAAAAAAATCTATAAACATTTGTTGAAAAACCCCTCCTAATAATTACAAAGACAACAAAATAAATACTGAAACGACAGAAAATTCCAATTATTTTGTAAAATTGTATGTGTGTCAAGCATAAGATTAGCAACTAAAGCATTTAGTCTATTTTTAAAAGCTGCAAATGGTTATTAACTTGAAAAATTCACCAATGTCCTGCTATTATGAAAGAAAAAAAAAAAAAATTATATTATATATATATATATATATATATATATATATATATTTTTTTTTTTATTATTTTTTTTTTATTTTTATAATACGAGGACAACCAGAGCACACTTTTCACACTTGTCAGGAAATGCATTTGTTGCATAGTAAACACTGTCCATATGTTTTATAGCTCAGTTCATTAAATAAACCCTAGCTGTAAAGATATACTTGTTTTCCCCTAAACATTTACACCCACACTTGTTATGGCAGAATTCAATTTAATGGTGTTGTGCATTAAACTTTAGTTTTATTGCAAGTCATTTAGGAATTAAACTAGCATGTAATACCAGAGCAAAATGGTAATGCAAACCGAATATATTTTTTTTCTTTTGCAATTTTTTTTAATACAGACTCCGCATATTAGCCACATACACTTTTTTTTTTTTTTTTATAAAGTATAAATTTTCAATTGTTTTGAGGATTTTATTTTTTTCTTTTATTGGCGCCACTAATTAAATTTTAATCAAAAACTACAGATTACAAAAGGCTTCCAGCTAAAAAATAGATTTTTTGAAAGTTTTAAAGATAATATACATTTATTTTATTATACCCCATGCTACAACCCCAATAAAAACTACCAAAAATGTAACCTATTTTTTCCTTTACCTTAGACCTGTAAAAAATTTGATTGAAGAGACCAGCAAAATAAATTCCCAAATGTTTTATCGTTTTTTGTTTTTTCCCCATAGATCGAAATGTGTATAGGAGTCTCCAGGAGATCTGAGATGACAGACGACTGGCAGGTTTGAGCTTAGCTTAGTATGACCTTTATAACTGAAGCAAATTTGCTCTATGTACAAGTCAGGCTGCTGGTGGTCAACAAATGTTTAGGCCAAATGCTGACCGTTCCTTTTGCAGCAGATAAAACCCTGCAGATAAATATACAGGACTCAGCAAGAAGTCGGATTTAGTAAAAGGATGTAGTGTAAAATATGAAGGCCTCTCATGCTTTGCTAAAGCAAAGGTTATCTTACTCCACAGACTCATTTAAACATACCTAAACCCAAAAGCAAAAAATGTAATATACTGCAGCTTATCAGTCTCTAGATGTGGTGGCTGCATTCATTTTCCTTTTTTTAAGCTAAAAACATTTTCATTAAGTACAGAAAATACAATCTGATCTTTCCAGAAATGCAATGTGCTTGTCACATCCAATGAGTTGCACTGATTGCAACAACGTTATCTTTCTGCTGTAAACGACTAATCTTCACATCCCTTATTTATGCAATGGAGATCAAATAAGGCAGACATAGGACAGGAAAGCATTATTTGCAGGATTACCAGTTAAAAATAGTGACCAAAGCCAAAAAAATAAAAAATAAAAAAAAAAACACACACACATACGAATGTCACCTTATCCAAGAATTGATAAATTGCATCCGTTACATTACAGGGAAAGAGTGGTCTAGCCTGACACACTTGGGCTCCAGTGCAACAAACCGAGTTCTAAACCTCAACCCCAATCCCTACAGCTGTTCCTACTTCTAGAATACTCACAACCCCCTAATCTACAGTATTCTACCTAAAACACCCTAAACGTTTAACTACTCCTGTGATTCGAGTGCACACTGGATCAAGGTGATGACAATGGAGAGGGTGTTTGGAGAAGCCTATACAGGTCCAACAACCTCCCAAAACCTCTACTACCCCTGTTCTTAACCTGTAAAAAAAAAAAAAAAAAAAAAAAAAAAAACCCGGTTACCACTTATGCACATCGCATCCAATCCACAGGACATTTTAAAATACATTCATTTGAATGCATCTGGTTCACATATGTGCGTTGCATTCGCACTGCGCATTGCACAAAAAACGTGTGCGTTTTCTGGGCATTGAGGTGCGAATTACAACCCGTTATCTCCGATGGGATCGCATTTGATTCGCAGATGCATTCTGTTCTGAACACAAATTCTCTCCTTCTCCTCACTACACCTCCCCCCCATACAATTTTCTTATTCAATTTTCTTTAGCTTTACCTTCAACTGTGTAGTACAAGGGCCTGCCTGATTGCATACAAATTGAAAGTGTTTAGATTTGACCTCATATTATATGGTTTTGGTAAATCTAAAGGAAATCTATAGACAGAAATTGTATAATGTATGGCCAGCCTAGGTAGAAAAAAATAGCTGCTACTGCTGACTTTTTTTTCCTTATGTACGAGTAAGGCAGCAGAGTATCTTTCCTGTCCTGCATCACGTACCTAGTACGCGATGCTGCACTTCCTGGTAGGGGGCGTACACGCCTCCGGTGTGCTTGCTGTGCTGGGATTAGACACAACACAAGCCGATCAGGGGGTGCCAGCCAATGGACGACCACTGGCACCTGTTGATCGGCGAGGAGGAAGACAGGGCAGAGCTCTGTCCTATCAGCGGGGATGTGCTGTTTTTTTGTTTCCCTGCAAAGCAGAGAATAAAAGCCAGCACACATCCCTTAGTAAAAGCACCTCACAGTAAAAACACTAAGCATTGTTAGGCACAAATTTAACCCTTTGCGCATCCTAGATGTTAACCCCCTTCCCAGCTAGTGTCATTAGCACAGTGGCAGTGTATATTCACTGTATAAAAGTGTGACTGGTTCTCACAAAGTGTCAGTGTCAGACTGCCCACATTACTATCAGTGCCACTATAAGTGGCCAATTGCTGCCATTACTTGTATAAAAAATTGGTTTATTTTTCAACATTTTCTATTTTTACCCAGTAGTGATCAAATACCACCAAAAGAAAGCTCTATTTAGTACTGCTAATTAGTGCCCACCAGTTCCACCTATCGGTGCCAATCAGTGCCTCAGAAAAAAAATTACCTGTTTGCAAAATTTTATACAAAAAACTCTGAAAAAATGTGTTGTTTTGATTTTTCTAATTTAAGTATTTTTTTATTTGTTTAGCTTAAAAATAAAAAACCTGTGGCGATTAAATACCACCAAAAGAAACTCTATTTGTGTAACAAAAATGATAAAAATTGGGTATGGTGCTGCATGACCACGCAGTTGTCATTCAAAGTGCGACAGTGCCGAAAGCTGAAAAATCAGCCTGGTCAGGAAGAGGGTATAAGTGCCCAAGTAAGCAAGTGGTTAAACAACAACCTTCCCATAAGATTATTTGTGAATTTAATGTATTTAGGGTTTGTAATTTACCTGTACAAGCCTTTGTTGTGTGAATATCCAAAAGCTCTATGACTACGGTGTGTGATGCAAGTAGCTGCCGCAGACTTGGAGTCATTACTCAAGTGACACTTTATAGTATTTTACCCTTCACTCCACCCCTGGCAGCTATATAAAAGGTTATGTAGGGAGATGAGGGTAGGGACAGAGGAGCTGGGCCAGCATAAAGAGTAGACATTCCCAGAAGTGAAGAGGGCTATGACCTACAAGGAGGGAGAGGGCTGTGCTAAGAAGTTGACACCTTCCAGAGTAACCTACAGAACTGTAACTAAAATCAAAAAACGGTAATAAAAGAACGTGTAAAGCTGCCCATACATGGGTCCATTTTTTTTTCCATTCAGCCAGCTGGCTGAACAAAAAACCTGACCCAAATTCCCCCATCCACACATTCAGTGTTGAGGGAAGCCTCCCCGTTTCTTTGTATTTTGACAGCAAGGAGACTCCCTCGCCTCCCCGCAGTCATAATACACTGATGAGCACTGGTTGCAGCGCTGATCAAAACGGAAATTTACCAGAAGTCCCATTCAGGAGTCGATGGATAGACGACTGATTGATTCTCATGAACGGGAATGGCCATACATAGATCAAAATTGGTCACTTTCTGCTGAACCGGACAAATTTCCATCTAGGACCAGCTTTGTAATAAAAACCACAAATACTTTTGGAAAAAAAAGGTTCAAACCAGGCTCACAAACTAGAATTTCCCTTTAAGCCATATCAAAGGAAAGAAGCGTGCCATTGTACATACTTCTAATTTATGGAGTCAGTATACTTTATATTACACACAAACTCCATCACTAATGAGTCCATTTTACAGACTTCTCATTCCATAACTCTACAGATTTTAGTTTATAAGCCAGGTGACTGCATAATTACTGAATCAGAACTTAGTTTAATGTGTTTTAATACGACCATTTATGACAGTTTCGTTCCAGCGCTGCTCGAGTTCATCGAAAGCCGCTTTCAGTTTGTGAACCCAAAGTCAACTGAAGGATGATACTTCCTCCTGCTGTCTCGGTCACCTGTAACCTGCTTACACAATTTTTAGCCCGCATTCTCCACCACCCACATGAGATACCAAGTCAGGATTCAGGAGCGTCACACACAGCTGAGACTTGTAACATTCCACAAAACAAAGAGCCTTTCTCTCTCTCTCTTGTGTCAGCTGGAAAGACTAATACTTTCTCTCCACGTTATACACCATATATATTTAGATGCAATAAATCAGAAACCTGTTTGCTTAGCATTGATTTATATGCAGTAGTACAGTACCCCAGTTTGTAAGCAAAGGCCAAAAGAATAAACCTAAAGGAAGGAAAAGATGTTTGATATGAACAGTTCCAACCACTCTGAATGACTCTCTGGATAATTAAGCTAGAAGTCTAACTCCACCCAAAACTTTTTTTTTTTTTTTGTGATTATGGGAAGGCAGGAGTGATCCCACCAAGAGAAATTCCACCATCCCTGGGTTTTGGAAGGACTTAAGCTGGCCATACATGAAATGAAATTTCAATTCATGAAGCTGGTCACAAATTTAAACCACACCGACTTTCTGTTCCATTAATATCCTCACAACCCAATCTGCTTTTAAAAACGATTATGAAGTAGTATCTGGTCCCGCCTTGTTTGGCAGATATGCAATGTGATCCCTGTCTGAATCGCATGTGGTTTCCTGCAGCACTCCTATGTGAACACAGGTTTGTCATAGTGATTTCAGCCTGGGTTCACACATGAGCAGTGGGAAACCGCATGCGATTCTTTGCAGTGCAATTTGAGTACATTCATTCTGTATGGGCTAAAATCGCACCACAAAAAGGTATCGGTGCTAAGTATCAGCAAGTACTTGATCAAAAGTATTGGTACTCATACTTGCAGATAAAAATCCAGTACTAGTGCAACCCTAGTATCCTTATTCCCCAATGGAATCTCCACAGTATATTCACAGCGCCCAACTGTCCCTCATTTGGAACCTTTAATCCATAGTTATTGTATTCGTCATCTTAAAACGCTAGCAATAAATAATAAAAAAATAAAATAAAATAAAAAGGATTGGTGAAAAAAAGCTCTTGTGGGTTTAACCATTAATTTTTATATATTTTGTTTTTCAATGCTCCTAATCTAAGAAAGTTGGTGGGTCACTCAAGCCAACAGAAAGGCTGGTTGCTCAACTGATTTGATTGCATTTGTGTACAGCCGTGGCCAAAAGTTTTGAGAATGACACAAATATTAATTTTCACAAAGTCGGCTGCCTCAGTTTTTATGGTGGCCCTCTTTGCCATGAAAATTAACTTAATACTATAAAAAAAAAAAATTCCACCTTTTGTGAGGGCAGCTTCAGGGCATCCAAGAAAGTACAGCAAGCTCCTTGGACCGTCTCCTACATTTGATTCAGTTGTGGGATCGGGGCACCACCAGTACAGAGCTTGCTGAGTGCATCTGCATGGAGAAGACTTTTGGATGACCTGGCGTCAAGAAGGGCAGCAAAGAAGCCACTTCTCTCCAGGAAAAAAAATAAAATAAAAATCAGGGACAGACTGATATTCTGCAAAATGTACAGGTATTGGACCACTGAGGACTGGGGTAAAGTCATTTTCTCTGATGAATCCCCTTTCTGATTGACGAATCCTCTGTCTGATTGTTCGGGGCATCCGGAAAAAACCAAGGGAGTGGGCTCACTCACAATTTTGCAATTAACACAAGAACACAGCCATGAATAAAGAACAGTACAAATACATCCTCCAAGACCAACTTCTTCCAACCATCCAAGAACAGTTTGGCGATGAACAATGTCTTTTCCAGCATGACGGAGCACCTTGCCATAAGGCAAAAGTGATAACTTAGACTCTGGACACTATTCCACTTTTGTTGTCAGATTTCCTTTAGATTTACCAAAAACATGTAGTGCAAGGGCCTGCCCGATTGCAGGGCCGTACCTAGAGCATTTGGCACCCGGGGTGGATCCTATACCTGACCACCCCCCCCCCCCCCCCAAACTTGCCTGGATTCTGCACCCTGTATACAGCACATGCCTGGATTCTGCAACCTGTACACAGCACATGCATAGTTGCCAACATTGACATTTTTTTTTTTATAGGGACACTTTGTCTGCAGGCAGTATTGCTATAATTAGTGTGTGGGGCATTTGTTTGAAGGCATGACGTATCGAGAAAAGGAAACGCGGGCGTGGTTTAAAGGGGGCATGGCGCAAGTGGGTGTGGTTAGAGATGAACGAGGGATGGATAAAGAAAGAAAAGGCCCAGATCCTACACCACAAAAGCAATATGTGTATTCCAGAAAGTTTAACAATCAGCAGATAAAGACACTCCAAACACCTGGTGTAAGCGCTTCAATCATCAAGGCACCATGGTTGTTATGGTGTCAGGAAGATTGAAGCGCATTATTTCTATTACTACAATATAAAAATAAATAGTTAAACTCACCACAATGCAGAATCAGTGGGAGCCCTGAGCTTGTCACATCGCCTGCCTCAAGATGCCATCAGGTGTCCCTAGCAGAGTTCCTCCTTACACCAGGTGTCCCCAGCACAGTCCCTCCTTACACCAGGTGTCCCCAGCAGAGTCCCTCCTTACACCAGGTGTCCCCAGTTACCAGTGGAGTCACTAGGAATGGTGTCACCCGGTGCTGAAAATCATGGTGTCACCCCCCCACCCACTATAGTCCTCCCTCAGTACAGACCCCCCCTCCTGCAGTATAGACCCCCCTCCCATAGTGCAGACCTCCCTCAGGATCTACCACTCCCTCCTCTGTCAGTACAGCCAACCCCCCCCCCCCCATCAGTACAGACTCCCCACAATGACAACCCACCCACCTCCACATGTACTGGGTATGTACATTTAAAACTGGGTCACCCTCACTGTAGGTATCAACTCAAAGATGATTAAATAGCCTGAATAGGCAAAATGACAGGGCCTCTTACAAGAAAAACCCTGCTGCCCACTAATACTCTTCCTCTCCGTGCTTAACCACCACTGTGTTCCTCCGTCAGAGCCAAGAGTCCAGGAACTAGGACAACCCACCCCCCTTCTTTATTTACAGACACCTATAGGACAACCCACCCCCCTCCATATATACAATGGGTTTCTGTACATATGGAGAGGGGTGGGTTGTCCTAGGGGCTTAAGAACTTCTGTTTCCCACATTTTTACGCAGAAGATCCTGAGGACACTACCAATGCCAATGTCACCCCTTACCTAAAAGTTACCCAAGTAAATCATTAAAAAAGTATCACATGAAGATTTGCCATCTAGCTATTAAAGTACATTTAAAACTGGGTGACCCTCACTGTCGAGGGTTCCCTTGTTAAAAAGTTACAGTCACAAATCCACTTAATTAATGTGACTGAAGCTATTTTTTCCCAAACACACCTAGACCATTGAAGAACATATAAAAATATCTGAGGATAATCACCAAGTCAAATGAGGAAGCAGAGTATTGTAAAACTGTGCAGGACTGGGAACTGGATAATATTTAAATATTTATAATACCCATTTCTCATGAAAGCCAGTATAGGACAGTATAGTGCGTTTGAAGCAAGTGTACATTTTTACCTTAAAGTCATTGTTGATATGACTTTCAAATTTTTACAAGCTTGCTTCCCCATATCTTTGCTATTATGTTTAATATAAATGTGCACAATGAGCTAGAGGAAGCTCTCAGTGGCTCAGTGCAAGTTCTCTTAGCAAGTCTTTCAACCGCATCAATACCGAGCACTTTCGCCCCCTTCCTTCCCAGGCCAATTTTCAGCTTTCATTGCTCTTGCATTGTCAATGACAATTGCGCGGTCCTGCTACGCTGCACCCAAATGAATTTTTTATCATTTTGTTCGCACAAATAGAGCTTTCATTTGGTGGTATTTATTCACGACCCCTTTTTTAGGTTTTGCGATATAAGCGAAAAAAAAGTGCGGAAATTACACACTGCAGAGCTCAGTAAGGAAAGCACAGAGACCCGATTGGAGGGAAGAGACAGCCCCCCTTCACACAATGTGCAGGTACTGAGCTGAGGCTGTCAATCAGTTGGAGATCCCTCCCCGTCACCATGGTGTCAGGAAAACTTGTCAGAAGTGATGCATGCTGACAGCAGACAAAAGTGACACTTATGCCGCGTACACACGATCAGACTATCCGGCGGACTCTGGTCAATCCGCCCGCGTATGGGCTCCAGCTGACTTTTTCTTTCCAAAAGTCCGTTAGACTTAGAAAGAAGTTTTGACTCAAAACTATCCACCAGACTCGGCAGTCCGGCGGACAATTCGGCCAGCTGTGCGCTAGCCCGCCGGACTTTTGAAATGAACGGACTTGCCCAAACACGGAGGAAAGTCCGTTCATTTTGAACGCGGCTCCAGGTAGATGGGACTAGCTAAGGTAGTCAGTCACTGTCGCCGCCTTTGGCGGCGAGATTGACACCTCGCTAGCCCTGTCACCTGGTACGGACTTAAAGGGGAAGCCCCTACGCCAAAAAAAACGGCGTGGGTGTCCCCCCCAAAGCCCACATCAGACCCTTATCCGAGCACGCAGCCCGGCCAGTCGGGAAAGGGGATGAGCGAGCGCCCCCACCTCCTGAGCTGTACCAGGCCGTGTGCCCTCAACATGGGTGGGTGCTTTTGGGAAGGAGGGGAAAGAAGAGAGGAGAAGGCGGCGGCAACAGAAGACCGGGCCACCGCTAGTAAAAGAGCTGGGAGAAGAAAGCGGAGTCCCGGCAAGAAGAACCGAAGAGGGGGACAAGACCCCCGGAGAGGGGGACAAACCCACGAAGTTGGAAGAAGACCCTCGGACGGCAGCGAAAAAGAAAGCCAGGCTCCTCCGCTAGTAAAAGAGCTAGCAGAAGATAGCGGAGGAGTCCGGCGAGAAGACCCCCCCCCCCTCCCAAGACTGAGGAAGACCCCCGGAGCTGTGCAATAAATTTTAAAACCTTGTGTTGTGTTTTATTTACTTTTCCCCAGATGAATGGGTAGGGGTACATTGTACCCCATACTCATTCACATAGGGTGGGGGGCCGGTATCTGGAGGTCCCCTTATTAAAGGGGGCTCCCGGATTCCGATAAGCCCTCTGCAGGCAGACCCCGACAACCAACGGCCAGGGTTGTCGGGAAGAGGCCCTTGTCCTCATCAACATGGGGATAAGGTGCTTTGGGGTGGGGGGGGGCCGCAGGGCCCCCCTTCCCCAAAGCACCCCCCCCATGTTGAGGGCACGTGGCCTGGTACGTCTCAGGAGGGGGGGCATGCTCACTTGTCCCCACCCCCTTTCCTGACCGGCCAGGCTGCATGCTCAGATAAGGGTCTGACATGGGCTTTGGGGGGGACCCCCACACCGTTTTTTCGGCGTAGGGCTTCCCCTTTAAGTCCATAACAGGCGGCGACAGACTTCTTTCGCTAGTTCCGTCTACCTGGAGCCGTATTCAAAATGAACGGACTTTCCTCCGTGTGTGGGCAAGTCCGTTCATTTCAAATGTCCAGCAGACTCCCGCCATAGTCCGGCGGTTTGTCCACCGCACCTAGTCCACCGGAAAAGTCTGGTTGTGTGTGGGCAGGTCCGCTTGTTCGGAAAGTCCGGCAGACCTCCTCTTCACAGTCCGGCAGTTTGTCCGCCGGGCTAAGTCCACCGGATAGTCCGATCGTGTGCACGCGGCATTAGACATCATACACACTATCAGATTTTCTGCAGATTTTTGTCTTCAGATTTAATAAAACCATATAATATGAGGTCAAACCTTAAGAGTTTCAATTTGCATGCAATCAGGCAGGCCCTTGCTCTACATGGTTTTGGTAAATCTGAAGACAATAAAGAAAATCTAACAGTGTGTATGGGGTAAAAATAAATAAATATATACGCTGCGCTTTCAAATATACTCTTCACATTATATATGTGATAATCAAACGTTATTACCCCATCTAGCTTGCAGCTGTTTCACAGTGCCAATTAGGCAATTTATAATCAGGGGAGGCTCACAGGAACTTTTATATACAAGTGTGTATGGAGCCTTAGTGCTCTGGATTAAGACAAGTACACACTATAGGAGGAAATGCTTTGTTCATATTTCATGTCTGAGGTTTACAGCCACTTTAACTGAGCACAAGTACAGTGACGTCACCTCACTATTAGTCCATTGGTACAGACCTGCGACTGCAGGAATAGTCTGCAGGTAGAAGATTGTACCAACGATTCACTGACCATGGTTGCAATGCTTTGCAGACTCCAATGCAAAAAAAATAAAAAATACTAGATGCCCATTCCTGTCTTCAGTAAACTGGTGTGAGGCCATGACAGCCAGCTGCCCACCATACTGCTACTTCACTCTGCCTAGAAAGGACGTTCAATCGGGTCTGTGAAGGTTCTGATTTATCCAGGTTCTGCCATGTCTAGCAGTAGTTCGTCACAATGAACTGTAATGTTTAGGACGTTTCGTAGTTTCTCCAATACAATTTTTTAGGTTCTAATGGGGTAGTGGCTTGGATGAGTTAAGAAACGTCTTCAACATTACACAAGTTCATCTGAATGTGACTCCTACTAGATAGATGTTCAATCACCTCTCCTCACACATACCAAGGAGAGCACAGGGAGAGATTATGCTAATTCTGTTTACATGATAAAGAATGGAGGCCTCCATGCTCATCTAAAATAAACAGGATTTGCATTTCAGTGGGGGGCTTAATGAATAATTACAAAAGAAATAAGTCACCATGGGATGCCATACCCACAAAATATCACAAAATTGGCACGTGCTTAGGAGTTTAATGTAATCTTGTAAGCTCGAATTGTGAGACTTTAGAAGGGTGGAACTCAGTAATAGCATTAAGTATCATTACTGGCTTCCAAAGTAACTTAGCATATACAGCAGTTGCATTGGCTAAGTGCTGAAGCAATCTGTCACCAGCTCTGGCATCCATCACATTGGAAAACCACCTGATGGCAATAGGCGGAACTTAGGGGACTCCCTCCACCCGAGGCCGATGTCACAACAACTTGCCTCTGGGTCAGCAGCGTTAAGCTGGCTATGCCCACAAACGAGACGTGAACACCCGTAAATGTCACCGTCAGAATACACTAATCAGTAGCTGTGGCCATTGAAATTCTTTCCCAACATGAACCTTTCACAAATGCTGTGTGTACAGCACCCGGCTGTCTTCCAGGGGCACGATCGTTTTGTCCAACTTCCACGTAGTTCACGCTGGATTGGGCTATATAATATGCCACTAGCTTTATTCAAAGGTCTGCATTCTCTCCTTTGAATCCTGGTTATTCCAGGTAAATGTTACGTTCTGAACCTTGTTCGTGTCCTGAAGAAGCCTCACAGCGAAACACGTAGCCGCACAAGGGCTCACTGTACAAAATAATTTCCGCATGTTTTTAACTTTGTTGAACATTGTGTTATTATGAATTATTTTCAATAATTATTTAATATATATATTTTTTTCCTCTTGGTTGCTTCTCCATTGCTTCCATGCCTTAAAAGTCCCATTTTGGTTACTTATTTAGTACACTTTCCTATTTCACAAATGCTGGTCAAACGATCGACTTGTTAAGCAGGGACTGCCACAAACTGATCTCTTAAATCCCAATTCCACAGATATTGTCCCTCACTTTTTGTTGAGTCTCCCGGGTAAAAAGTGAGCATATATCTCTCCAAATTGAGGAAGAAAATAAATAAATAAATAAGGGGTCCTTTACACCACTTACAATATGGGATTATGCCGGGCTCTGTTAAATGCCATTCATTCTTAATAGCACACCCATGCATCTGGCAAACATGGGTGCAGTCACACCAAACCACATGGTAACACAGTATTGTGTGTTTTGGTGCGGTGCGATTTTACGCTTTCCTGCGCGTTTGGCAGCCCATTGCAAATTAATCAGCTGTCAAAAATGTGCCATGTTGGAACATGCAAAAACACGCATGTTCTGGCATGAACCAGCCCTCAGATAAATCTGACAAGGGTTCGAATCATTTCATCCTCTATCCAAAACCAGAAAAGAAAAAAAAGTTTTGGCTTTAGATATGCAAAACAATTTGATAAACCTGCACAGGACTTGCATTTTCTGTGCCTAGAAGCATCAGCTGGTGCCGTCATATGTATTACCAAAGCCTCACCTTTAGAATTACATCTACCTGTATATAGACCAGTTGAGCAAAGTACAATAACGGTAAATATGGCCATATTTCAATGCCCAGGAGCAGATAAATGAATTACAGGATACGGCTGTGTGCAGCTGTATGCAGAGTGTAAAACATGCATATGTATGTATGCACCTGGACACAGTTTGTATTCAGGGGCATAAAACAGTACGTACAGTATGTTCAAGCTTGGGGCTAAGTTTACATACAGGGGTATTCTGTAATTCATTTGTATGCAACATCTGTGGATCCTGAATGCTGAGATATGGACGTATTTTACTTTTTTTGCCCTAATAAACCCACGTACATAAGCTCTAACTGGCTGCTTCCTAATAAGTCCTGAAACACAATATGATCTGTTTAAAACTGTAGTCTCCGGCTTCCCCTGCATTGCTTTCCCAATATCCAGTTGCACTTGTAGCTTCCCCTGATCCCCCTTCCTGTGCCATGTTTCCAAGCACCATCGTGTATGTGTGCCCCATATAGTCCTCTCTGGCTACCTGTGCATGTTGGTGCAGACTATGACCCAAGAGCAGGACTGGATCTAAACTGCCTGACCTGGGGGTGCAGTAAAAAAAAAAAAAAAAAAAAAAAAAAATAAAAAAAATCAGAGGACATACCATCAACACACATTAAAGTCCCCCCTTCACCTGATGACAAGAGAGCCATCTGTCCCCCCTTCACATAATAGTCCTGGCTTCAAATCTTCACTATGGATGCTTAAATAAACATTGTTGAGGATAGGTCAGATAGTGAGATACAGTACAAAGTAACATTGTTGCTTTTGTATCTACTCTGTTTCATTCATCTGCAGATCAAAGTGATGAGCTTTAAATCTCCCCCTACACATCAGAGTCCCTACGTCACATCAGGACTCCCCTACACATTAGAGCCCCCCCCCCCTTCACACCAGGGTCCCTTCTTCACATTAGAATCGCTTTTTCACTGCAGCGTCCCCCCTCCCCCACCATCATATCAGATTCCCACACACTACACCACATCCAAGCCCCCTTCACACTAGCGTCCCTCTTACACATTAAAGCCCATCCCAAAACATCATGTCTCCCTTACACAATAGAGTGCCCCCTCATCAGAGCCCTCAGCCCTTCCTTCACAAACAGTTCTACAGTGGGGCTGGGCACTGTGCAGCCATGCTGACTCTGCATTGCCTAGAATGAGAAGTGCCCTCCAGATCCTCACCAATGGGCGGGGGGTACCCCTAGAGCCAGCCCTGCCTGGGAATGCACATGACGGCCTGGCTCCATTGGACCCTGCAAGGCAACAGAGCCACCAGAAACTAGGAAACCTTGGGAAGCAGTCTTTGAACTGGCTCAATAAATGAAGAACGTCAAGCTTTTAAAGAAGAAACAGACAATGTAAGTGCTGAGTTTAGCTTCTGTCATGGTTATTCAATTTTGATAGTTTCATTAAATGAGTTCATTATTATTCATTAGTAGAGAAAGCATTTACTATTTATGGAATGCTGTTTTGTACGAAAGACTGTTCAAGCTGAAGAACTGGCCGCAGTTCTGGTGAGAACGGTCTTTACCTCAATTTCTAAAAGGTGGAAATTGGCTATGTAGAATATTAATTGTTCCTTTATCAGTCTCACCTGATGCCACAAACAATAGCTGTGTCACTGCCTAATAGGTTGTGACAATTAGGAAACAAGTAAGCCGCCATTTTACTTAGAAGCGTGGGAAAGTTATGAATCAACATAGGTAGCCTCTTTCCCCGTTGACATGCTTTCCCAACGTAGCCTCCGCCCTCCAAATTCAGCTTCAGCAGCGGTACCGGGGAGTGGAGCAGATAGTATTTATAGAACAGGGGTGGAGGAATACCAGACGCACTTTCAGGGTGGAATGAAAAGGGCTAATATATAGGTCCACCCCAAGTTCAAGTGATAAAAAAACATGGGCATGTCAAAACTCATTGTAAGGATATAAAAAAAGTGGACTTCAGCTCAGTACACAGCAGAAACGTATCTAGGAACAGTTTTATTTGTCAAAAGGTTTGTAAAAGGTATGAAGGTACAATACGGCTGTGTTGAATAAAAGTTTACCTAATGCCAAAACTTTTAGATAGAGAGCCCATGTTAGGGATATTTTCTCTATTTGTCATGGTGACTGCAAGTGAAGGAAAAAGACAAAATTTTGATTTGTTACCAGAACAAAAACGGAAAGGAAATCTTCCAATGAGGACACTTGTTGCGGAGACAGTTGCCTAATGCTGGCCATAGATTCCTTCATTGAAACAGATTCCTCCATCCACAAAAGCAAGGTGAATGGAGGAACCCTTATACACAGGACCGAACTTTGAAGGGCTAGGTCCGGCGGTCTCCCCGACGGACTTTCAGCAGAGGTCCAACGGACTTTCTGAACGAAAACGGACTTGGCCACACACGACCGGACTAAGTCCGTTCGAAAGTTCATTAGTTTTGAACGTGATGATGTAAAAGGGACTAAACAAGGAAGTTCTATAGGAAGTAGCCAATAGCTGCCCTTACGTCGTATTTGGTCTGTCGGACTAGCATTCAGACAATTTTCCCCCATTTTTAGTCCGTCAGATAGATTTGAAACAGGTTTTATTTCTAGGTCCGTATGAATTTTGGGTAAAAAAAAAAAAAAAAAGTCCGCTGGAGCCCACACACAATCGAATTGTGCGACGGATTCTGGTCCGCCGGAAAATCCGATCGTGTGTACGCAGCATTACTTACTGAGCCACAGACCTGACACAAGTTCACCATTTAGAAGTTGGGACATTTACACAAAACCCAAATGCCCAAAACAAACATGGGGCCGATTTACTAGAGACAAATAGACTGTGCACTTTTTAAAGTGCAGTTGCACTCTGCAAGAGCAGTTGCTCCAGAACTTAATAAATGAGCAGAAGCTCTGCTGACTTTCATCATCCAATCAAGTGCAAGCAAAAATGCTTTTTTGGGTTTTTTTTTTTTTCCCCCCTTACACATGATTGGGTATTTTTGTAAAGTGAAGGTTTGCAAAGTGCATGGTCTATTTGCCTTCATTAAATCAACCCCTATGAGAACAAACACTTCATTTGGCAAAGCCCACGACCCCGCACTTCAAATTAGCAAATTTCCTGACACATACATGAATCTGAGCTTCAGCTCCTAATTACATGCTAGTAAAGTAGAATATTTTATAGAAGCCTGTATTGCTCAATCCTTTAAAATAGTATTTCTATAAAAATAATCAACCGGTAGAAAAATGTCATAAATACATAATATATGACTCACGAGAAGTAATTGAGAATGTGCTGCGAGTCAGACTGCCATAGCCTATAATAAGCAATGCCATTTTATTCTAATCTGCAACATAGTCATTGACTGATGGCAGTAGAGGAATGTTCAGTCTGTCTCTGAACAGTCTCATTCGGGATAATAGGCAGATTCTTGCTGCAGGGGGAGGAAACTGATGTTATTGCTGGGCAAAGAGAAACTTCAAGGTGACACTGACAAAATAAAATTGTTATGTGATGAACCTCCCTCAAGAACTTTTTAGAAACAGGTTTTTGTAGAAATTTGAGTCCCCACTCTTAAGAGGTTAGAATAGTGCAACCTTACCTTGGATGAACGCGTGTATGCTATTTACATGTATTTTCTCCCTGTCAGAGCAGGAACGTCAACTTAGTGTCAGGCTGCAAGGCTCCCGTGGAGGCTGTCCTGTCTCCTGGCTAAACTCATGGCCAATCATAGCGCAAGAATACCTTGGATGGATGTGTGTGTGTTATTTACTTGTATTCTCTCCCTGTCGGAGCAGGAATGCCAGCCCATTGTCAGGCTGTAAGGCCCCCCATGGAGGTTGTCTGGTCTCCTACCTAAACTCAGGTCCAATCATTCTGTGGGTTTCCGGAGAGGGGTAAACCGGTCATTTAGAAAAAAAAAAGCCTTTCGCTTTTTCAATGTTTTCAGAGTACAAAACAAAGTAGGGCTAAGCGCCAAGGAGCAGGGTGGACCATTAAGTATCAGATGCAGCTGTACAAACCTCTTGGTAGTGGAAGAAAGGTAATACAAACCAAAAACAAAAACAGTATACTGAAATTGAGAAATAGTAGCCAATTATGTATGAAAATTTTGTCCAAGAGGAGGTCAAAAAACAATGCAATGCTGTCCAAATTTGAAGAATAAAAAGAAAGTCTTAAAAAAAAAAAAAAAAAAAGTGTGTAACAGTATATAAAACAACCGCCATGGTAGTATAAGCTCATCAGTATATCAATATTTTCTCCCCAGACCCGCAGTAATATCTCGTGGTGGAATGTGGAGGACACAGTTTGTTCAAAGCCGCTGTAGTATGCAGACGTTGTCTGCAAGGTAAATCGCCAGATAACCAACAGTGTGGCTGCTCTAAGACCACGACTGGAAGTGATGTCACCACTCGCCGGGATGTGACGTCCACGGGACCACAGTGTATAGATGGTGGCTCAGAAGACCCAAAAAAGCCAACGTGATAGATAAGCTTTTGCTTTGAAACAAGTTATTTATCAAATCCAAGCAATCAACACAGGAAGTTTATTATATAGACATCCCTGGGGACGGAAAAGGGAGGGCCTGGAAGGTGAATATTTTCCACATCACACCAGCAATTTCATACATCATCCAGGCATAGACTCCCCATATACCTGCTGTTTCTCAGAAGCCTCACTACCCTCACTGGTTCATGTGGACATTACATCCGGCCAAGTAGTGACATCACTTCTAGTCATGGACATTGCAGCCTTAGAAAGCAGCCATACTGTTGGTTAACAGTCGGTTACCTTGTGGACAGCGTCTGCCTACAACAGCTGCTTCAGCCGGAGAACCCTGGGGAGTTGATTACTGTCACTACCTTACCATTATCTGCTCACTCTGGGACCACCGAGCAGGCAATCTACAACCACACCGTGTTTTCCACATTCCACCAGGAGATATTACCATGGGTCTGGTGAGAAAGTATTGATATACCCATGAGCCTATACCACCATATGGCGGTTGTTTTATATATTGTCACACACTTTCATTCTTCAATATTGGCTGCATTGCATTATTTTCTTGTATAAAATTTCCTACATCATTTGCTATTGCTCAATTTCAGTGCATGGTTTTCAATTGTGTTCAATGTATTCAGAACAGCTCCTTAGTGATAAGTTTTTGAGGACCTGTTTTCAGCAACTCAGGTTGGATAAAGCACAGACCTATAGCCAATGCTGAATATGACCCTTTTGCCTTGGCATGGAGAAAATACAGGAAAATAATAAAAAAATCAAGTCCTTGCTGAGAGAGAAGACTGCAGAATCACAACAACTCAAGAGAGGAAATTTAGATTAATACAAATATCAGTGCTGTGTCCAGTGGTGTCCTAGGGTGTTGGCCGAAGGAACCACAGAGCACAGCAGGACACACAGTAGATCAACACCTCCGGAATTGCAGGTTTCTGAACAAATTTAGGGAATGATTCCTCTTCAACCGAGTTGAATCTAGTAATGTAGGCAGTGAAGAGGTACGTTTTTACTAGTTTTACAGCCTTTACTAGTCCAGTCAAGTGACTTTAAGGTCACTTTAAGGCTCGGTTCACACAGGGGGCGTCACGACTTGCCGCGCCGCGACCTGACAAGTCGCCCCCGTTCTGTACTACGGAACCGTTCTAAGAGGAGCGACTCGAGTCGCTCCGACTTAGAAAAAAGGTTCCTGTACTACTTTTGGGCGACCTCGGGCAACTTGCATTGACTTCTATACAGAAGTCGTTTGCAAGTCGCCGCTGAGGTCTCGGCAAGTCGTGTCGCCCCGTGTGAACCGAGCCTAAGGATGAAGAGAGAATACCTGCAATAGGATACCTAATGTTGTGCGCGGAACCATTTTTTTCAGCTTAGATCCGCATTATTCAGTTCATATTGGCTCACACAAAAAGTCCCTGAAGTTTTACTAATTTGCCTTTACTGAAGCTCACCACACGTTGCAATTTAAAGAGATCCATCAATGATCTGCCTGATAGGAGGCACATTGATTGGCTAGTTCAGGTAGGCCCTCATATTACAGAGTTTTGGTAAATCTAAATGGGATTTAAAAAATAAAAAGGATTGTACGGTCAGATTGTAACATGCACAGCGAGCTTTCTGCCCCATACAAAGGATCGGAATTTTGGTCGGAAAAAGCTCTGATGGTTTTCCCGACGGAGTTCCAACGGGATTTCCTCAAGCTGTCTTGCATACACACAGTCACACCAAATTCCGACCGTCAAGAAAACAGTGAAGTACAACACGTACAACGGGACTAGAAAAAGGAAGTTCAATAGCCAGTAGCCAATAGCTTCCGTCTGGTAGTTGAATCTGAGCATGAGCATGTTTTTACGCATCGGAAATTGCATACACACGAACGGAATTTCCGATAGAAACTTTTTCTGTTGGAAAAATTGAGAACCTGCTCTCAATCTTTTGCAGGTGGAAATTCGGCCAGCAAAATTCCGATGGAGCATATACACGGTTGCATTTTCCGACGAAAAGCTCTCATTGGTCTTTTGCTGGCCGAAATTCCAACCGCGTGTACGCGGCATTAGAAATAGCTTTTTGGTTATGGTACCTCTGATTTAGAATACAGTATATGCATAGCTTACAATATCTAGCTTGTAGGGGTGGAAAATCTGAATCAGATCTGATGAGCTAGTCAGTCCAGTTTAGGAGCCAGCAGGAACTAAGTGAGCCAAGAACATGTCCTTCCAATAACAACAATAGTAACAAACAAAAATGAGGCACATTTGCTTACTGGTTTTAAAATGTTGCCCATCACTGGTGTAATTGGTCTCTAATTACCCCATTCAAGACTGAGAGGAGCCAATGCAAAAAATAAATAAATAATAATAAAAAAAAAAAACAAAAAAAAAAAAAAACTGTTCCTGTTGAGGTGTTGGAAGGCAACTTAAGCCAAGCAACTACATACACAGGAAAAAACGCATATAGAAGAACGGCTTTATTTGTATAGTAGTGTGTATAATCTTGTGACTCACCCATCCCTGTTGGACTGAATAGCAGCACAGGGACCAAGGGCTGCAACACTTCACAATCTGTTCTGCCACCTCCCCACCTCTTGCCTCCTTTTTAGACTATTGAACATCAGATTGGTTCTAAGCAGTCCAACCTCTGACCCCTTTTTCTCTTCTGCTTTACATTGTCTTCCCTTACCACCACTCAGCTTTTAGGGCTCGTTCACACTAGTGCCAAGCACTGCCGCTCCACTGAAAAGTTATTCCTGCTTGGATCAATGAGGTCAGAGGTTGGGCTGCTCATCACCAATCTGTTCAGTTCATGATTGTCGGTAGTCCAAAAAGCAGGCAAGAGGTAAAGCAATCCCCACTTGGATCGCTTTTTAGAGGTGCTCAACAAGTACTGAGAAGAAGAGATCAGAGTTTTAACACCCTAAATACCACGCCACGGCACCACACCTGCATGTAGTTGCCGAGTGGCCCCGTTCACTTGAACAGGTTGTGTTTAGCAGGTGGTAGTGCCCATTGAAGGCGACAGGGGGTAAAATTCTATCACAGCATGTGTATACTCCAGCCACTGACTTTTCAGGGGCAGGAAGCCCCTGATGTGCTGCAAGCCTGACTTTAGATTCCAGATGGCATGTTAACAGATAATTGCACACAAAACGCACATAATGAAAATGGCTTTTAAGTTCACCAACCTTTCTTGGCTTTATTTTGTCTTGGATATCGTACTGTCCAATTCCCTTGAAGCTTATTCCCAACCACCAGGGAATTCCTTGCTTGTCCTAAAGGAAGAAAATATATTAAGGAGCTAGTCCTACCATGAACAGGTTAGAGAAGTCTTACTTATCATAGGAAAGGCTTATTCACATTGTCCTTACCATTTAAATTCCCCTATTCAACTCCTGATTATAGTACAAGTAATAAGGAGCTCCAATTTGCCAAACAAGTATGCTGAACAATATTAGATAAAACCTGTCTCTTCAATAAAGCAGAACAAATGGGTCAAAAACAACTACCAGCCTGCTGATTGGACAGAAAAGGAGCAGCAGATAAGTGATTGTGATTCATGCTGATCACACTTCATTCTCCTCCAATAAGCATGCTCCCCATGAGCACACGTTTACTACAGCAGAACCTGATTGGCTTAGAGCAGGGGTTTCAAACTGGTGACCCTCCAGCTGTTGTGAAACTACAAGTCCCATGAGGCATTGCAAGGCTGACAGTTACAAGCATGACTCCCACAGGCAGAGGCTTGATGGGACCTTCGTTACTGGCCCTTTACATGCAGTGAAGTCAGGGATACATTGTAGTGAGAAGGTGCAGTCATTTCCAAGAACAGTTTTTCTACCTCTTAAGGAAACCGTTCAATGGGAATTGGAATGATGTGTTGAAAAAATATATTAAAAGAAAGAATTGTCAGCGAAAAGAAAAACATTAAGCCCAGCTTCTACAAGATCAACTGCCTTGATTGTTATCAACCATAACAATCAGAACAGATCCGCTATTGTTTGTAGTTTTTTTTTTTTTTTTTATGTTCCTGCAGGACGACTTGGTACATGCCACCGAGTGTTTACCCCCTGTTTCTGTTAGGCTTCAAAAGTCTAAAATAATGAGCATAAAAGTGATAGAAAGCCTGACCCTCCTTCAACAGGATCTGCATTGATCTTCACTAGGGATGAGCTCAGGCGTGTTCGCATGCTCCACGTGCAAAGCCCGCCAGGAAGTTGGCGCAGAGCTGTGCTAATCACAGGCAGTGAGACATTGCCTGATCTCTGCGGCCGCGCATTTTGGGCAATGTCTCGCTGCCTGTGATTAGCGCAGTGCTGCGCCAACTTCCTGGCGGGCTCTGCACGTGGACCACGCGAACACGCCTGAGCTCATCCTTAATCTTCACCAACCAGATGCTAACATTCCAAATTGATGTTCTAAGCAAGAGCTCTCCAATCAGCAAAGCTCATGCTCTCTACTGATTGGAGAGCTCTCACTGACTCCTTAAGAGGTATGTCAGACCCCTGCAGAGAGAGACCACAAGGTCCTTCTCTACAGCATGCTGCCAGGGGACAGGCTTTTCTGCTGAGGCTGTTGCTGCTTTTGTTTTAGGGCTTTAAACACAAAGATTTACGGTTCTGTTGTAGATGCCCCATTGAATTGTAGGCTATCCCTCCCTCCCCCTGTTCAGAATGGTTTGTTGCCACCACTCTATGTGATTAGTGAGCAATCAATACCAACATCCAGAAATAGATGTCAGGCGGTCTGCTATAACTGCAAGCTCTGCTCTGCAATTTAGGTTAATTGAAGATGCTACAGCTTCTAACCCTTCAATAAAACATAATTGGCCTGTAGTGCTTTTAAGACCCTTTTGGACTCCATACAGTAAAATCACCACCAGCCACGCTTAGTGGAGCCAAGTACAAACTGAAGAAGTAGTAAAAATGGAATGTGCATTCCTCCAGAACATCTGGACGGAGTTTATGTCATGTATAAGCTTCTTTCACTTTCAGAAACAGGATATGCCATGAGCAAGCATTCTGATTAAATGTCTACTCATCAGTGCAAATTTAAAGGAAAACTGCGGAAATTAAAGTGGTTTTAAAAGGCAGAAGATTTTTTCACTTTAAAAAAGGAAAAACATTTTTTTTTTATTATTTCTATTTTTTAACCTTCCAAATAAAAAATGTTTGATATCGCATGTTCAATTTTTTTTTTTATACAATATATTACAGATAATCATTTATTTTGGGTGATTTTTTATGCTGGGCTTGCTAATATGATGGCCCAGCACTGCCTGCATGCAGGTTAAGTATAACTAATTAGGAAAGATGGTATAATCTAGCCTTTCAACCGTTTTACTCCAGGAGGAGCCCTTAAAAATTATTTTCATGTCTAAAGCTGGGTTCACACGGGTCCGGCTGGAGTTTGCAGTTTCGTGTCCTGTGTGTTTGTGCTGACCGGTTCTTATGCGATTCATGTGCAAATTTTTCCCTGAATCTGCACCTGAGCCGGACACAAAAACACACATGACCCTTTTCAAATTCGCACCGTTGCCACCCTGGACATGTATGAACTGGCTCCATTAAAAGCCGTTTATGCGAATTGGATTCGGTGTAAAATGCATCCAATTCGCATATATGTGAACCCAGCCTTGGGGAAGGGCAAGTTAATTGGATGTCTGTAGGTAAAATGCCCCCTATAATGGAGGTCCATGAGAAGAATGCCTTCTTATAGTGGTAGTTAGAACAGCTAAAAAGATCATTGGCATCAAGGCGCTGGCTCTGCCAAGTGCTGCTGGACCCAGAACTAGACAGACCCCATCAGATAGGAGGTACATCGGGCCGCTACTCAAGGAACCCTTAGAAATTTCTAGAGGAACTTTAGTTGAGAATTTCTGATCTAATCTTTTCTAGGAGAGTGGGGAGTGTACCCTTTTATATGGCTCACATTGCAGGATGTTTAATCCAATATCCCTCTTATTCAGGTCTATTTAACAAAACCCCTGGAAGCCAGCCACCAGACAGCTGCCAGATTTAAGGAGCTCTCTGGAATCTGCAGTGCATTAAGGCTGAGTTCACACTAGTGCGAACTGGATGTGGATTTTTCCGCATCAAATTCTCATGACAGGAGATTGTGAGCAGCTCTCAATGGAGCAGATTCACACATCTCTGTGACAGCTGCACAGTGAATTGCACAGGAGTCCTGTGCGTCTTTGGCTCCATTTCAGGTGAAAAATTCGTGCCCGATTTGTTCCTAAAATAGAGAACAGGGATGCACTGGATCCTTGCTGTCATCCACAGCGGCATTCGATGTGAACCTAGCCTAAAACTCAGATTGAAAATGAGCTGGATTGTTAGTGCGAGTGAGGGTGCCAGGTTTGTTCGTCCCTCTCAAATATTGAGCTACAGCCGCCAGTGGTTAATTTAATTTTACTAAAGGCAAATAAACTCTGCACTTTTGCAAGCCCAGTTGCTCCAGAGCTCAGTAAAGCTCAGTAAAGGAGGGGAAGCTCTGCTTCTGCTTACTTCCATCATCCAATCACGTGCAAGCAAAAATGCTGTTTATTTTTTTATTTTGCTTGCTTGCGATTGGGTATTCTTTGGAAAGTAAAGCCTCACCTCATTTACTAAGCTCTGGAGCAACTATATTTTGCAAAGTGCACAGGTCTTTTTGCCTTTAGTAAATCAACTGCAAGGTGTTCCCTGAATAGAACTGACAGGTGACTGATTTCATTCAAAATACTAACACCAACCTACAAAAGACATTCACATTTCTGCACCCAGCTACATAACCTTGTCTCAAAGTATCACCCAAATCATCCTATCGACTCATCCCAAGAACTCTTGCTCTCTAGCTCCCTTGTTTCCTCCTATTTTGCATCCAAGACTTCTCCAGAGCCTGTCCCATCCTCTGGAAATCACTATACCAATCTGTTCCGCTATCTCCTACTCTTTCCACCTCCACCCAACTACTGGACTTTTCTTAACACATCAACTAATCCCCACACTGTTATTACCTTTTTTTTAACCACTTGCCGCTCCCTTTAGTTTGTAAGCTGCCACAAGCAGGCCCTCCTTTTTGTCTTGTATTGTATTGTAACTGCACGGTCTCCTTTTATACTGTAAAGCACTGTGCAAACTGTTGCACGATATAAATCCTGGAAAACATAATAGTTTTGTTTGCCGGATGCACCCTGCCGTTTTTATTTTATTTTAATTTTTTTTTAGACTATGGTACTATTACAGTGCACAGTACAGTGCCACAATGCAGCCTGCTCTTCTATACTTTGAAAAGTAGGACACATGCAGAGGATGATCGTGACCTCAAAGACTGCACAGGGAATGCGGCTCATAGCTGACTTATCCACACAACATTCAAAGGAAATGAAAGCAATATAAAAACATCCAGTAGCCAAAAACCTTCATAAAAAGATCAAACTGCAGAATGCAGCCGGGGTATTTCTTTCCCCCACTCGGTTAGACAGGGCTTTCCTGCTATAGTAATAAAGTCGCCGAACAAGAAAATAACAGTTTTATGGATGTGTTTATAGGGTAGCAAGCACTGACCTTTACTTTATAGTAATGAACACCATATGTGGGCAAAGCTTCCACTATTTTCATATACCTGCAAGAAAAGGGAGCAGCTGATTAAGAATAAAAAAGTCATATAAAACAGACAGAACAAAAACAAACAAACACATAAATAAATAATACACTTGTTTTATAAGAAGCACTGCCCCTTACGTAAATTAGGGAAAAAAAATAAAAAATAAAAAAAAAAAGAAGAAGAGAGCTTGTGTTCTAGCCAGTCCAAAGTGACCCAGGTTTACATGACGGCTTTTGGATTTTAACCACAGCAACACGATGTTACAACCTAACCGCTGAGACATTAGGACCCTTGTATGTTCTAGGATAAGTCAAAAGTAGAAGAAGTTTGTTATATACACAAATGTAAAAACCGCAAGGGGAAAAATATCTTGATATTGTGCACCACGGGTGCAAGTGAAGGTTAGACTGTTACTATTGTAACAGGATTGTAAAGTCATTTTATTTATTTTTTTTAATTAACAAACTTACCTCCACTGTGCAGCTTGTTTTGCACAAAGTGACCCCGAACCTGCTCTTCTGGGGTCCCTCGGCGGCTGTCTCTGCTTCCTACCGCAGGTACTTCTCACATTCATGCGAGCTCCCGCACATGGTGAGAAGCACCTATGGGTGTGCTCCTGTGATACAGCCGGCGGCTATAACTGCTCGCTGTATCACACGGGCCTGCCCCCCGGCGCGCCACGTCATTGGATGTGATTGACAGCAGCGCGAGCCAATGGCTGCGCTGCTTTCAATCCATCCACTCCAGCCAATCAGTGGCCAGGTTGAGTGGCGAAGAGGACGTCGGGGGCGAGCGCGGGACTTTCAAGGGGTCAGGTATGTAAAAAACGGGGGGACTGGGGTCCCCGGCACTGTGAGATGTTTTTTCACCTTAATGCATAGAATGCATTAAGGTGAAAAAACATTTACCTTTACAACCCCTTTAACTATAAATTCGTGATCTCCAAACTGTGGCCCTTTGCTTGCCTTTACTTGGCTCTTGGGGCCATCTTTCTCCTACTGTTTCCTCCTATTGACACCAGTGATGAGAAAGGATTTCTTCGATTGACACCAAAGACGGGGCACCATTCCTTCTACTGACACCAAAGACGGGGCACCATTCCTTCTACTGACACCAAAGACGGGGCACCATTCCTTCTACTGACACCAAAGACGGGGCACCATTCCTTCTACTGACACCAAAGACGGGGCACCATTCCTTCTACTGACACCAAAGACGGGGCACCATTCCTTCTACTGACACCAAAGACGGGGCACCATTCCTTCTACTGACACCAAAGATGGGGCACCATTCCTTCTACTGACACCAAAGATGGGGCACTATTCTTCCTACTGACACTAATGGTAGGGTACTGGGCCTCCCATGAACACCAATGATAGAGCACTATTCCTCCCAGTGTTACTAATGATGGGGTATTATGCCTCTGCCTACTAACCACAACCAATATTCTAGCTCCCCTAAAGTCTAAAAGACATTAAACTGGCCCTTTGTTTAGAAAGTTTGGAGACCCTCGCTATAAAAAAGGTAGCTATTAAAATAGAGTCCCTGTCCCAATGATGCTTTTTTTTTTTTGCACCTGAAAAGGACAGGAGGGGAAATATCCCAATGGTGACAATGGGTCATACAAATCTGACAGAAGTTCTAAACCTTTTCCATTCTAGGCAAAGAAACAATTTTTTAACTTTGGATATAGTAAAAGAAAAAGGGTTATTCTCTGCAATGGGAACACAGAAAACAGTTTTCTCGTTATGCCAATATAGAGCAGGGGTCCCCAAACTTTCTAAACAATAGGGCCAGTTTACCATCTTTCAGACTTTAGGGGGGCCAGTATGTTGCCATTGGGAGAAGAAAGTGTCCCGGCATCAGTGGGAGTAAACAATGTTCCATCTTTGGTGTCAATAAGAGAAATTTTGCCCCATCATTGGTGTCATTGAGAAGAATTGTGCCCAATCGTTGGCGTCATTGGGAGGAATTGTGCTCCATCATTAGGTCCCATCGTTGGGATCATTGGGAGGAATTGTGCCCCTTTGTTGGTGTCCGTGGAGGGGAATTGTGCTCTATTGCTGGTGTCAGTGGATGAAGTAGTGCCCCAAGGGCATAACTAATCTCCAGGCCACTGCAGTGTAGTTCTGCTCTAATATATTAGACATACAGTATATAAAAAGAAAATTGTTCATAAAAATCTTACCGGACTATTGCCTGTCCTCTGGTGACTCCTTTTAGTTTTTTGAAATGTTCAATCACTCGATCTTCGCTAGAAGTGAAACACAGGGGAAATTTTTACTTAAAGCCCACCTATTGTCATAATGAAAAATTATATACCGTATATTAATTTCCACATCGTACTTAAATTATTTAAAGCCTTTTTTTCAGCGGGGACGTGGGGGAACGCAGTTCCGGCACCCCCAGCACTGTGTACTGTGTGTAATGGCAAGGGGTGCTGTGGTGGGCTGAAGGGTCTATTAATGCTGGCTGCTGGGTGATCTATTGTTGCTGGAGCAGATCTATTCTTAAATGGCGGTCTATTGTTGCTGGGGAGGTCTATTGTTGCTGGTGGGGGGATCTATTGTTGCTGGGGGTCAATTATTGCTGGAAGAGATCTACTATATGTAAACTTCTGATTAGGGTCATTTGGGTAGTTTCTGTTGCCATTATGATTTAAAAAGGGTTGATTGAAAATAAATGGCTTCAGCCAAACACTAACCATAAGTGAAAAAAGTTGTCTTATTCATATTCTCTGAAAAATGGCCAAGAAATCATTAATTCTGCCAGGGTATGTAAACTTATGAGCACAACTGTAGCTACATTAAAACAGATTTTCTGGAAGTAAAATATGGACTGAAATATCTTCTCTGAAGAAAATACTGCTCTGGGTTCCCTTGGGTGCCAACCACACGTCATGTGGTCATCTGATCACTGCTGAAGGAAAGGATTAACAAGTTTTACCTTTGCTTGTCCTTGACAGCTTAAAAGCACACAAAATGCCTATTCCTTCAAGCATATGACCAGTACTGTAACGTCATCCCATTAAATATAAATTTGTATGTATAAGTACATCAAGTTCTGGTCTTAATAGCATACCAGTAGGTAAGTGAGGGGTGTTCCTGCAGAGTTCTGGTGGGAAGAGCTGGCAAAACCTTCAGATCTTTTCGTGCATTTTCATCACTGCAAAACATAAAAGCATTGTTAGTCATTCCTAGTAGGGGATGAACTACTTAGCAGCACGAAGTATTGTTCATTTACACCACGCGCTCACGTTTCAAGGCAGGTCGCTCTCAAGTGACAAAGTATACAATGAAAAGGTGGGATATGGACACCTCTGCCTGCCGAACGCAGCAAACGCTGCATAGAAACTTAGAACTAGAAAACAAAAAAAAGTTTTAACCCTTTAGCTGCTATGGGACATAAAATATGAGTGAAAGCGATAGCAATGTGCTGGAGAAGTTTGGGAGTGTTTTTTTTTTTTTACAGTGAATGTGAACCAAGCAACATTTATTACAGACCCCAGTTCCATTTACATGGTGGTAAAACCCCCTTTCAAGGAATGCCTCAGATGTTCTCCCAATACCATTGCGTGCATCACCATCTTACCTTCCTCTCACATTGGGGGACATTTACTAAAACTGGAGCACACAGAATCTGGTGCGGCTGTGCATAATAACCATTCAGCTTCTAACTTCAGCTAGTTCAGTTAGGTTGGGTTCACACTGGTACGACAAACGCACAAGTCGCACGACGTGTATAAATGAATGGTTCCCTATGAGAGCGGTCCTAACTGGTTCGACTTTGAACAAGGTTCCTGCACTACTTTGGTCTGACTTTGATCCGACTTCAGCCCATTGAATCTCATTGAAGTCGGATCAAAGTCTTAACTGATCCAACTTTGGCATGTAACTTGTGCTCTGATGATCTTGAAGGGGAACCAAATGCCACAAAAATAATAATAATAAAAAATAAAAAAACACCACACCACACCACACACAGCATAGAGTCCCCTTCCAAGCTTCCGTCTGGTATGGATTTTAAGGGGAACGCCCACTACAAAAAAGTTGGGTCCCTCCCAAAATCCATGTCGGACTCTTATTCCGAGCACGCAGCCCGGCAGGTCAGGAAAGGGGGTTGGGACAAGCGAGCGCCACCCCCTCCTGAATCATACCAGGCCACATGCCCTCAACATGGGGCGGGGCCTCTGGATGACGTCACCGGATAGCCATGCCATATGGTTATATAAGCAATGGCAAACGGCGGCCCTAACATTACATAGGGAATGCGTGTCGGGTGAAAATCAGAGGGAGAAGACAGCGGAGAGAGGAGAACCGGTAAACGGAGGAAGAAGAAATCGGAAGGAGAAGAGACATTGGAGCTGCTTTAATAAATTATTTTATCAAAAACCTGTGTACTGCTTTTATTTTTGATACTTGTTTAGGTGAATAGGTAGGGGTACAATGTACCCCATACTCATTCTCATAGGGTGGGGGGGCTGGGATCTGGCCCCCCCTTTGTTAAAACCCTACTACAAGGAACATTGAAATGACCGCAAGCCCTTCTTGACCATGGTAGACGCATTTCACCATAGCCTCCTGGCGGGAGAGTCTGTTGGCTGAAAATGATATTTTGAGGCCAGTCACTGTGCCCCTCTTCCCCACAGAGGAAAACCAGTGATTGGGATACCTGTGCAATTCTGCCCCCTGCTTATGAAAAGCACATGTATGTACAAAAATAATGTTAGAAATATTGTCCAGTGGACAGATAATGGGCAAAGTTGGTGGCCGCCGAATGTCTCATTGCTAAACATATAGAATTTTTTTTTTTTTTTAAATATATCAAATTCCAAGAACAAAAATTAAATGCAATATATTACAGCTTGCTAGACCTTCGGTGTGATGGCCTCATTTCTTTTTTTTTCCATGCCTTCATTGTCACCTGGAGATCCTGCCAGTAACATACTTCCTGTCCTAGGATGACAACACTGTACCTATGGAGGAGCAGTGCTCTTACCCTTAGCTACTCTCTTGATTTGGACTACAAACACCTCCATCTCTTCTCATTTACATGACACAGGACATGTTCTGTAGTTCCCAAAATCAAAACGAAGAAAGCCGTTACCGTTTCAGATTTCAGTTCAGAGCACAGGAAGTTACAAGAACACTAGATTTCTGGCAAGATCAGCATGTATTTTTGATAAAAATGTTCCAAGCCTGGAAAACGAATGCAGCAGACCACATCTAAGGACATTTGCCCCATTTTCAGCCACCTCCAGACATCAATAAAGCAGATAAAGCTTTATTTTTCTGTACTATTTATAATGTTTCCCAGACAATACCAGCAGTGCTTTATTTCCTGCTACCAAATAGGGAAATCGTTGGCCCTGATAAGAAGACGTGTAAATCTGGTTTTACAAAGGAAATATTCCTACAGTGTGAAAACGTACGTGTGTGTATTTTCTGATATACTTTGAAGATGATACGGAGTTTATTTTAGTTGGGTGCCGTCTGGCAGTTAGTTTATTAAAGTTCTCTAACCATGGTTTTGGTTGTGGAATTTAAAGAATGTTAAAGATCACTTTCCTACATTGGTGCAACCCAATAAATCTTGCCTCTGGCCAACATTGCCAGGCAGAAAATCAGGGGCATTCAAATGATACGACCATGGCAGCCAGAAGAGAATGAAAATAGATTTCCTAGAACCTTGAAAATGCAATCTTCTCCAAAGTAGGCCATGTGTAAAAAAGGACTTATAGGAACACTAAAATTCTATTCAAATATGTATTTTTAGTTTCAAAATTCTCTCCATTCACTCTCAGCCTCCTCAAAATTCCTTTTTTTTATTGCTGTGATTTGACTTACTGTTAGAAGGTGACTACGTTTGTTCTCCATGGTCCCACTGTATGTCAGAACGTAGCCACCCTCTTGTTCACTCCCAAGATGGACTATGGACTAAAGCACATGTGTCAAACACAAGCCCATGGGCCAAATCTGGACCTCCGGGCCATTTCATGTGGCCCCCAGACCCCTTCTGCAGCTGCGGCACCTCATTGCTGATACAAGGTGAGTGTAGAGACAGAGGACGACAGAACTCCTCCTAGAGATCCTGCACCTCACTGTGCAGCCACAGCACCTGGTGACCCCCTGGTCTCAGCATTCAGCAGCACATTCGAGCCCTCCTATGGCTCTCCTTCAGACTCTACACTTTCTGCTTCCCATCTCAGCCCCAGATTCTTCCCAACAGCAGCACATAAGGTGGGGGGGGGGGTGCAATGTGATATAAAGCAGGATGGGGGGCACTTTACTTGCAATAATGGGGAGAGGGGGGACGGCATCCAGTCTTACAGATATACAACTTTTTTTTTGTTTTTAGAATGACCATAATGCTGATGCGGCACACGATGAAATGGAGTTTGACACCCCTGGACTAAAGGATTTGTAGTGTGCATAGAGCAGTGTACATGACTGACATGTACTGCTCATTCCAAACACAGTGAGTGGGAAAAGGAGAGGCTGGGGAGCTCAGAGGACAACAAAAGGAAGCAGAAAAGCACAGCAAGAAACTTCATAAAAAAAAAATATATATATGTAATATATATATATATATATATATATATATATATATATATATATATAAATATATAAATAAATATAGATTGCAGGGCCAATAAAGTGATATTAAACTCTCATTTCATTATGTTTTTTTTTTTTTTTTTTAATGTATGCTCTATATCCACAACATAAATCGACAAGTCTATCCTGTTATTTCTATGATATTTCTTTATATCAGATATTTTTTTGTCTTTATTGGGGTCACGTCCACCGGTCTCCTTTTCTTTGAGCCCCCTATCCAGTGCCGATCCCATGGGGGCACATGTGTATATGCCCCCAGGTTTAGGTCGACATACTGGCATCCCAACACTGGCTGTGCCCACACGCACGATGAACCTGGGAATCAGAAGAAGAAAAAAAAATGCGCAAAAAAAGCTCCACATTCACATGAAAACGCTTTACGCTCAAGTGTCAATCCAGGCTAAAAAACTTAAAGATGCTCATCCATGCAGGGTTCCTTATATTATAAGCACCTAGAGGGGACTTGGTGAATCTATTTGTCCCGCATGTTGGTAGGCAATCAAACTCAAACAGAGCAGCATGGCCTCCGTGCTTAATAGCTTAGCAGCTCGTCAAACATGCTGTAATCTTTTAAACACAGACAGTAAATCAGTACTACGGTCATAAAATGGTGTATACGGCTTTGGAACATTTTAAGATGCTGAAATTGAGAAGTTTGGATCCAATACTATTGATAACAAAACACAACTGGTGCAAATTTGTTATTTTATACTTCTTTACAATCATTACAGTTATATGCACAATTCCAATTTGTGAAAAGGTCCCCAAAAATGTTAAAGGTTTTTCCACTGCTGGTTCAGGTCAGTTCCCTACGCCTATATAGTCCCTGTTGATCTCTTGTCTACCAAGGTACGTTTATAAATGTCCTGGTAGAAGAAGCAGAAGAAGAAGCAGAAGAAGACTACTATAAAATTTAGATCAAGAAATTGATGTTCCTGAACTCCCCATAACTAATGAACGCTTCCAGGTTAAGAGAGATCATTCCCAGGTTAATGTAACCGGGGCAGTGGCTAAACAAGCACTAAACGTGCTTGATTAGCTGCAGTGGAGGGTAGAGGAGAAATTGGGGGTCTAACAGACCTCTGATTTCTCCATAAATAGGACCTTCCCATGCTATCACATAGAGGGCTTGTTAGCAATAAAAAGTTAAAGCGGAGCTCCACCCTAAAGTGGAGCTTCCGCTCATTGGAACCCTCCCCCCCTCCGGCAACACAATTGGCACCTTTCAGGGGGGAGGGGGGTGCAGGTACCTGTACAGTACAGGTATCTGCACCCACTTCCGGCATAGGATGTCCGCAGAATCTACGCCCCTTTCCGCAGGTCCCCCGCTGTCTGCTGGGAAACACATGGATCCCAGAGACAGCGGGGACCATCCTTATTGCGCAGCGCGACTCGCGCATGCACCCGAGAGCCGATCGAGCTGGGAGGGTAAGTGTCCTTATTTTAAAAGTCAGCAGCTGCAGTATTTGTAGCTGCTGGCTTTAAAAAAAAAATAAAATAAAAAACGGCGGAACTCCCGCTATATATATATATATATATATATATATATATATATATATATATATATATATATATATATATATATATATATATATATATATATATATATATATATATATATATATATATCACACACACACACACTGTGTTCTATTCTAAAGAAGGGCGCTATCAACTTAGCCCAAAACTGTTAATATTGAACACAAAATTTTAGGGGAAAAAAAATTGTATGTCGGTTTTCTACATAAAATTTTAAGTGCAGCAATCCTTAATTCTTTACATTATATAAGCACCCCCGCACCACTATACACACACCTCAATGCAAATGCGCACGAAAACAAACATTTCTCCACACAAGCGGGGCTTTCTAAAGGTCATCATTTATGAGCAATTCTAAATTGATAACATATAAAGGCTTTAATTTTTCACAATTTTTCACAATTTTTCACAATTTCAAGGGCTCAAGCTATTTTAAGGCTTGGCATGTTTGGCATCTACTGAATGCAACCCCTTTTTTGATTTACCAAAATTCATATTATAGTGTATTTTTTTTCCTGGAAATATGTCACAAATAGGCGTGCGCACAGGATGTGCCGGGTGTGCCTGGGCACACCCTAATCACCCCGCTTGTATTAGCATTATCCAGGGGTGGCACCAGGTAGGTGGGTGGTTGGGGTGCCAGTGTAAATACCCCCATTATATTAAAGGCTAGGTTCAACTGTAGGAACATATTACACCTATACTTCTGATGTAAGGTAATAGGCTCCCAATCAACTGTCTCCCACCATCAGAGCCTCCTCCCTGTGACAGCAGGTGGCGTTCATGTGTGTTTGAGCGTTGGGGTGCATACCCTAATGCAATATGGTGGAACATAAAAAAAAATATATATATTGAAATTACCATCATTTTATTCTACAGAGCCTTGTCTTTCAGAAAATATATAGTAGTTTTGGGGGTTTAAGATAATTTCACAGCCAAAAAAAAAAAAATACATTTATATATACAATATATCTATCAATCAGATTTTAACGTGTGCAAAAATAAAAAATAAAAAAAATTGCACCAGTAGACAAGTGTTTGTTTGTTTAGGGACTGTCATGGATAAATGATGTTTATTAAAAAGCGGAGATGCATTCACTATCCATGACCTCACTGCAGAGATTAGGCTACAATATCAACAAGGGTTCCTAGAAGGAGACAGCAGTCGGTGTTTATTTTGCTGGGCCTCATATGCAAGTGACAAAAATTCTAACACATGTTCTAAGGGGAGACAAGATGCCCCATTGTAAGGGAAGCTTCCCCTGCTATTTTTGTCAGGGAATTTGTTTTATTATGTTTGTCTTGTCCACACAGGAGCCAGACTGAGATTTCACGGCCTGCTGGTTACCCAGAACAACGCTCCCCCACTAGGCCAGCATGCGCTGACACCACAGATTGGACCTCATTAAGCAGCATTTGTCACCAGGCCACCAAACCTCCTTCTCTGCCCGCTGTACTACATATCAGATTATTGGACTTCCTGAGACATAATTTATGGTGATGAAAACTGACTGGACCAATATAAACTTGGTTAAAGCTATATTTTTTTGGTATGTAGATTTAATGCAATACAATTTAAATGAATACAGCATTGTCTTTGCCTGGTACTTTAAAGGTGGGATTTTTAATTCCTCTTGTACCTCTCCAACACAACCTTAAAGTAGAACTATAGGCAAAACATTCCCCCCCATTTTTGATAGAGTAAGGGAGGGTTATAACCTCTGTCCATTTCATTTTTACCATCTGAGTCCCACAGATCTCTCTTCACTTCCTGTCCCATAGCCAAAACAGGAAGTGAGGGAATCACTGGTTGTTACCAGGGTCAGCAGAACTAATGTCCCCATTGGTAGATTTTCCCTCTACTAAAATGTTGCCATTCTTTCACTTTTGATGAGAATGGTAAACAGCACAAATAGACAGTGTGGAGCTCCCTATTAGAGTGGGGAAGGGCTAGAACCCCTTCTGTTTTTTACTGCTATCTGGAGTTCACAATTTTTTTTCCATACTTCCTGTATGACGACATTAGCTTTACCAAGAATATTCTTATAACTACCAACACTATTTTCCTGGCACTAATGCCTATTGTATTAGCCCATAACCAAGGGGTACTCACTCTGCCCCTCGGTGTCAGGGGTAGCCTCACTGACCAAAAGATACATTAGGAGATTTTCAAGCTGCTGGATAGATTTTCTTAAATGGGCCAATGAGGTTTTCAGCACCCAAAGCACAGCCTGAGGATATAGAATATAAAAAAAAAAAAAAAAATAATTAGAGATAGATATATATATATATATATATATATATATATATATATCTATCTCTCATAATAAATCTGCCATGAATATTACCTTGGTTTTCATAGCAATAATCAATGTAACAATTACTTCTATTTAGTGATTTCAGCAGCTAACTAGTACATGGCTTCTCTAAGAAGGTGGTTAATACAAGGCACACTGAGGCCATACAGCAGAGAAGGGCATGCTTTATCCTGAGGACAAGTCAATATTAGTACAGTATACACAGGACACACCTCTCAAACTAACCCACAACTTATCTAGCCATAGGTGGTAAATAAATGGTGAATCTATCAAAAAGACCTGTCACTGGTAAAATGCTCTCAGCAAATTTGACAGCAGAATCACAAAATAGCACTACATATTGAAAAATAGAGCAACCGGGGTTCTTTATCCACACTGGTCAACAAATCTGTATTGTGCATATTATTAATATCATGCTTTACTGTATCCAAGGCCAAAACTGAGGGGGGTAAAATCCCTGCCAGGTTTGCTAGGACATGTATATCAGAAGCACTGGATTTGACTTCAGTTTTTTCTTTTTTTTTGTTGGTTGAAGAAAGTCAATCAAGTTAATATGGAATGCAAGACCTTTAGAGAGACCACTCAAGAAGAGGGTGCCCCTTATATAGTGGACCCGAAGTTTAAGATCCAGTTGTAAAACGTCTAATAAAAGTGCCGGATCAAAAATCCAGGATTCGAAAATCTTTCAATATTGGTAGTGTTCGCTCACCATGGAACAGCCAAAGGGGTCTCAGACACTCTCTCAGTCATCATGCTGTATCTTCACTCAATTTGCTTTTAGTACTTGTATGTATAGAATACAGAGCAGTTTTGGTAGAAGCTGCAGAGCCTTCTGGAATACAACCTCCTAATACCACAAATACTGTTCTTTAGTATACAGTGCCTTGCGAAAGTATTCGGCCCTCTTGAACTTTTCAACCTTTTGCCACATTTCAGGCTTCAAACATAAAGATATAAAATTTAAATTTTTTGTGAAGAATCACCAAGTGGGACACAATTGTGAAATGGAACGAAATCTATTTGATATTTTAAACTTTTTTAGCAAATAAAAAACTAAAAAGTGGTGCGTGCAAAATTATGCACGCACCACCACAGAGACTGAAGTATCACCGTCAGAGTTCTAGGCCTTTATTTTTTTTTAATAGGTCTTTATTGCTGTCCATGTTCCCAATAGAGGACTCATCCTCCATTTCTCCTGGTGACCACTGACACTGGGACTGGACTGAAGTAATGAGAACTTTTTGGAGGTGCCACCAGAAGAAGACCAAGGAAAGAAAGGACATGAGGAAATCTCCCCAGTGGGGACACAGCAATAAAAATCTTTTGAAGGTGCCACCAGAAGAGGACTAAGGACACAAAGGGAAATCTCACCAGTGGAGACACCGACAGCAATAAAAGTCTTTTGAGGTGCCACCAGAAGAGGCGCAAGGAAGCCAAGTACACAAAGGGAAATTTCTCCAGTGGGGACACAAACAGCAATAAAACCCAAAGAGATGACCCGACCCTTCCCTAGTCCATCTAAAGCCATGAAGACCATTTAAATTGGAGTTGGGCTTTAGGACTATATAACAGAGAATGAAGCATCACCGTCAGAGTTCTAGGCCTCAAACATAAGTGCGTGTGAAGAAAAAGGTTTCGCACATCCTACAGTAGCAGTAAATGATTTAGCCACCTCACATTAGAACTTAATGGTCTCATTTAGAAACTTTTATCTACTTAGTGTCAGCTAATTATACATTATTGCGGGTGGGTCTCAGTCTCAGGAAACAGAAGGCATTGCACTTGTAACTCCATTAGCACAAAATGCGATTCTCAGTGACAGAATTTACTGACATTTCAGAATAAAAGGGTTTAATGACTGCTATTCCCAGCAGGAATGCCAACAGTGCTCTCAGCAAACACTATATTCAGTTTATCTTCTGTCCTAAACCACAGCAACCAACCAGCAACAAGCTCGCTCTCCAGACAGAAATACACTTTGGGAGCTCTTACCAAAATGTAACCATTTTCTTATACAGCAGGTACAGGAGAATTTCTGCAGTCTCACAAGGGTTTTCAGAGATACTAGTGCAACTTGTCATGCCACTTTGTGTCCAAAGTGACATGACAAGTCATAGCCCATTGATTTCAATGGAACCCGTTCCAATCAATGCGATTTACAGTCGTAAAGACTTTGAAAAGGTTCCTGCACTATTTTAATGCAACTTTCTTGTGACTGGAGTGCCAGAGAGTGTAAAGTTGCATGAAAGTCGCATCAAGATCACACTCCAAAGTTGCACTCAGAGTCTAAATGGGATTTCTGCATCATATTAAATTGTTGAGTTTGCATATCCAATGACAATGTGGGAATTGTGATGGCATACCTACCAACTTTCTGACACAGGAAAATGGACTCAGTGGGGTCGATTTACCGAAACTGGAGAGTGTAAGATCTGGTGCACCTCTGCATAGAAACCAATCAGCTTCCAGGTTTTTTTTTTGTCAAAGCTTAACTGAACAATCTGAAGTTAGAAGCCAATTGGCTACCATGACCAGCTGCACCAGATTCTCAGTGCACCCGTTTTAGTAAATCTCCTCTCATAACAGAAAAGTATGTAGGCAAAGGACACATCCCCAATTACAAAGACCATGAACAATTCATGTGAAAAAAGATTTAATTCCACAATTGCTTTTTTTTTTTTTTTTTTTTTTTTTTTTTTTTTTAAATACCACTAAATTTCCTACATACTGACTTTTCAAAACAAATGCAATAATTTATAGGCCGACTAACTTTATAGTTAAAGCTAACCCCGCACAGATATAAAAGACAAAAAAAATGAATGCATCTTTGTAATATTTAATACATAAATACATGTATTTAGTAAATGTGTAGCACCCTAATGTTTAGGCAGGGTTGCTCCTAAATTTACCTGCCAGGTGTATTTGCCTTGGCCAATTGTGAGGAATCAATCGATTTCTCCCCAAGTTTGGCCTTGTTGCACTTTTCCCTTCTACCACTAGCTGGCTCAGTAATTGGTGGTACTAGATATGAGAAGGGCAATGCAAGGTCAGGTTATGGGTATATGGGGTATCTCAGCCAATGGGCAGAGATTTTCTTGGGTACTTTAGCCTGCTGGGAGAGCCTATTTATTTGGACGAGGTCAGGTGATCGGGGTTCTGTGCCACCTGGACGGCTGTCTGGGTGGACGCGTGTTGTGCTGCCTGGGCTGCTAGGCCAGAGATTGGGCCTATCCGGGCACATCTGGCTGCTAGGCTGTCTGAGGGCCTATCCAGAAGCGAAAGAGCAGCACAGGGTTAGGATTGCGGCTTGCAGTTCAACCATAAGTGAGGGTTCTGCTGGCCGGAGAACCTGACGTGGTCAGAGGTAGAGGGGAAGCTGTCACCACTAAGGGACCATCCACCTTTTTATACCGGAGACCACTGAGTAGCTGAAGCAAGTACCAGAGAGCAGCATTCTCACTAACCGGGTACCATGAAGAATCGGGAAACTTCAGCAGGTATCAAGCCAGGGACCCAGCTAGTGGAGGCGACGCCTGCAGAGCAGCCTTGTGTGTCAAGCCAGGGACCGAGCAGTCCAGCATGGGTGAAGCTTCAGAGGTATCTTGAGTGCCAAGCTAGGGACCCAGCAGAGAGTTGGGGGTGACGCTTGAGGAAGATACCACCGTGAAGAATGAAAGAGCTCAAGGGATTCAGTGGCAGTGAATCAAGTCTAGTGAGAGAGACTGGGAGCTCAGTGGGCTGAAGAACTAGAAGAAGTGATTGTAGTGGAAGTGAAGGAACTGTTAAAGACTGTTGCCATAGGAGACAGCATTCCTACACACGCACATGTGGAGTCTTGCTGGATGCCATTCCCTGCATGGCTGTCTACCTGTAGAAAGTCTCAGAGTCTGCCAATTAACATTGCAACTACCTAAGGGTGCTCTGGCCCTAACCCTCTCTCTCAAAGTTCTGTTTAAGAGAAATAAAATCTCTTTGCATTCAAGAAGTGTCTGGTGCCCATGAATCCAACTTGCATTACACCCACTATGCCTCAAAACCCACTTTATATGGAAGCATGTCTGCAGTTCTTGGCTCTAAAAAGGTTCTCATTAGACTAGAGGAGGCCTGAGAACTTGCTATAAATGCAAGCAATGGAAAATACCTGAATTTGACCTGGTATCAGCCTCTTGCTGTCCCGAAACAACAGACTAGGAGAGGGGAAAGTAGCACACAAAGCCAATCAGTTTATGCGCTGACAAGAAGCATGCGGACAGGAGGAGAAAGTAAAGTGACTGAGCAATGAGCTCACCCCCATGCTGCTTCTCCATTTACTGTCCAATCACAGGCTGGGGTGGGTCCTGAACAACCTGGGCTCAGAGGAAGTGAGTTAAATGATGCTGGCCATCAGACTGAAGACATCTCTGGACTAAAAGGTGAAAATTGCAGCAAAAGATGGGTTTATTTTTACCTTTCAATTGACCACTACGTATTATCTTAACATTTTTGGCTGGAGTTCTGCTTCATTTAATACAATTTGTTTACATCACTTTGCACATGCTTGGATGGAAATTAGCAACGCTTTACCACATTTACTAAGCTCTGGGGAAAATGAGCTCAACTGCACTTGCAAAGTACACAGTCTATTTTCCTTTAGTAACCCCCCCCCCCCCCATTTTGTCTGGTAACAAGTGGTGGTGAAGAGACAGGTACACTTTAATACAAATGTTGTCATTTCTCCCGACCCCGGGTTTACCGCACCTACTCTACATCTGATAAGCAGCCAGAAGCAACGTCTGGTTTCATTTTTTTTCCTGGGATTTACCATGAGCCGAGCCAAGATTATTCACGGTCAGCTTGATATCTAGTGGAAACCGTGAGTAGACTGTTATTGCTACACTCCTGCTTCTTCCTGAGAATACAAAGAACAGCTTAGCTACATTAGCGCGACTCCCTTTGTCCCTCCCCGCAGTGCAGGCGCAGCCCAGCTTGTTATTACTGTGTGCTGTTTTAGTGAAGGAAAACAGGGAGCCAGCGATAATATAACAGTGTCTGGTTTTAGGAAGGCCGATTGAGGAGTGATAAAAATTAATGTCAGTTTGTATTGTCAGCAAAGCCAGATCCTGGCCTAAAACAAGTGTCAGCCTTCCATGTGACCCCCTCTAACAAGTCATTCCCAGGGTGGTCTTCAACTTTCACTGGATAGACCGCTACCCCATCATATGCGGAGCCGACTGTGCGGCGTCTGCAAGACTCAAAATTTGAGAAGCATAAAAAGGTTCAAGGTAGTCTACTTAAGTGTTCTTAAGCTGCGGCCTGGTGGCTACATACGGCCCTTTGGTCTTTGTTGTGTGGCCCTCAGACCGGAGCAGTCAGAAGACAAAGTGGGGTCACCGATTTTTAATAAGGCTGTAATGGCAGAGATTTCTAGCAGTCTTATGTGACATGTCTCCTGTCCGACTGTCCACTTCAGCATGCCACCTGTGTCCAAGCACATCTCCAGCATGTGGTCACTGACCATCTCCTGCAAAATGTCTGATAGTCTTCTGTATGCCAAATAGAATGTCCACAGATAAGGCTCCATACACATCAGTTGACCCCCATTGCTCTAAGAAGGTGCTGCAGGCACAGGTTGACCCCGTGGCTCTAAATGTGTCACAAGTACAGGTTGACCCCCATTGCTCTAAGGGTGCAACAGGCACAGGTTGACTTCTATTGCTCTAAAAGTGGCGCTGGCACAGGTTGACCCTAATTGCACTAAAGGTGCCACAGGCACAGGTTGACCCCCATTGCTCTAAAAGTGCCGCTGGCACAGGTTGACCATTAAAACTGCCACTATCACAGGTTGACACCGATTGATCTAAGGCAGGGGTCTCAAACTGGTGGCCCTCCAGCTGTTGCGAAACTACATGTCCCACGAGGCATTGCAAGGCTGACAGTTACAAGCATGACTTCCACAGGCAAAGGCATGATGGGACTTGTAGTTTTGCAACAGCTGCCCAGTTTGAGACCCCTGCTCTAAGGGTTCCACAGGCACAGATTGACCCCCATTGCTCCAAGGGTGCCGCAGGAAATATTTGTGACCCAAAAACATTTATCTATATGACAATTTTCAATACTGCATCACAATGATTTCAATCTAATAATGTCTCGAATATGTATCTCAAAGCATAGATTTCAGTATTTGGCAGATGCTGGGGCGTTTACTGCCTGTCAGTTTCCTTTGGCACTTGTTTGGCCCTAAAAACCCCACCAACCAAAAGGATAAAGTGAGATATTATATAGTGAAGTAGGCTGTAATGGCAGGGATCTTTATTTGAAATTTGATTTTATTTAAAAGCCAAGAGATTTTTCATTTACAGAGAATATAACAGGAGGAGCTGGAACACACAAAGGTGGGCAGGAATATCCAAATCTCCGAAGGTGAACAGGAACAGATCTGAGAATTATGGCAAGGGGGGATTTCATTGTTGGAGCTTCCAAGACATATGAGAAGTCAGGGGCTGATTCAGCCCACCAGGTTCCATCTAAAACTAGAACTTACCTTTTTGGATAGACTCAGACTTTAAAGCAAACCTGTCTTGATGCATAAAGGGGTGCAAGTCCTTTTAACAAATGTCTTATGTGAATACTTTTGTGTTTTGTGAAAGAACACAAGCATGCTGCCTCCCCCTCCCCTCTGCATCCCAAAATGCAGTGCCCGGTACCTGAGCAAGCCTCGTCAAGAGGCCCATGTACTCCCAAATTGGGATGTCTATGCTCAGACCAAAGTAGGTATGTTCATAAAAAGGAGGTTCAGAGGCTTCAACAGCCTGCAGTCAATGCCGGCATCTAATGGTCCTTGCTGATGTGCCATAAGGTTAAGTCAGTAAGCTTAGGGCAATGACGGGTTTGCTTCAAGTCAGCAGTTTACAAAGAACGGTCAGCATTCTTTATATAGCCACGCATAGGGGATTAAATACTACAATGGACCAAATCCTGCAACGGGCTGAATTCATTCTACTACAGAATTCTGAATTAATTCCTACTTCAAAGCCCTTCCGAGACCTTTTAGTGCATTATATATTACAATGATTAGCCAATTTATTACAAGACCAGGACAAGCTATGCTGGAAAGCCAGTGCTTAAAATTCCTTATACTCCTTTATTAAAACTGAAAGAAATATTTAAAAAGCAGTTTCTGGAAGCACATAACAATTCTCTGCGTCTTTCCTAATCAAAGGGCTTTTGGTTGAGATTGTTTTTTGAATAGCTTGGGTAAGGCTTAGAACCCGTGGCAGGCTGCTATTGTTGTTTGTGCCCCCAAACTGACATCATAGGGCACCATTCCTACCAATGATGGGGTACCATTCCACCCCCACCCAATGACATGATGGGGCACCATTGCTCCCGCCGGCACCCGTGATGGGGCACCATTGCTCCCACCGACACCCGTGACGGGGCAACATTGCCCCCACCGACACCCGTGACGGGGCAACATTGCCCCCACCGACACCCGTGACGGGGCAACATTGCCCCCACCGACACCCGTGACGGGGCAACATTGCCCCCACCGGCACCAATGACAGGGCACCATTCCTCTCACTGGCACCAATTGCAGGGCACCATTCCTCTCACTGGCACCAATTGCAGGACACCATTCCTCTCACTGGCACCAATGGCAGGGCACCATTCCTCTCACTGGCACCAATGGCAGGGCATGGTTTACTCCCACTGATAACAGGGCGTTTTCTGAACCCACTGGCCACAATCTGGCCTCTCTAAAGCCTGAGTAACAGTTAACTGGCCCTTAGTTTAGAATGTTTGGAGACCCCCCCGATTTATATCATCCCTGGTGTATCAAAACAAATGGTTTTCATGGCTAACAGTATATTTATCTTCTAAAGCAGTTGCAGCCTGAGTAGCCCGAGCATGTCCCCTGCCAGTATTCTTTGTAGAGAAGCAGTGATCTCTCTGCAGAGGTCCAACACATCCCTTAGAAAGACTGATTGGAGAGCTTTAGCTCTGACTAAACAGGGGATGTGTTGGGCCTCTGCAGCGAGATCGCAGCTTCCCCACAGAGAGCAAGGTTCCTTCTCTACAGCATGCTGACAGCAGACAGGTTTCTCTACAGGCTGTGGCTTATTTTTAGAAAAGAGAGAGACTGCAAGGCTTTGCACACCTTTTGTTTTAATGAACTTGGAATGTATTTAGTTCAACACCTTTACAAAACACTTCTGTTTTTCACCATTCAGGTAGACGACCTCTTCTGCATATAACGTAATGGGATTAATCCTCCAGTTGTTACTGGTGTCTGTGTTTGGGTATAATTATAACCCATATGAAATCGATCGTGGCCACGAGATGCAGGCGTAAGAACAAGGCTTGTGTTTACATTTTCAGCAGACGTCTGTTCTTGTAACGCTGGGGCTGCATCTGTTCCAACAGGTTGCACTTCTATGTGGTTATTAAAATCTTCCTCACTTTGGCAGATTCTGGCAGATGAAAGCTCCAGCGCCACTGGCAAAACCACTTAGAGAAACAATTCTGTTTTCATTTTCCCTGCTGGGTCACGTGAGATAAAATTCTGGCACAACAATTCACAAGGAAAACAAACAGCCTCAGCCTATAATACTCCAAGGGTTCCGGTCCTTCTACATTCAACAATCAGCTATTAAAGTACTGTACTGAAGGAAATCTGCAGTCGGTGAGTGTGGAAAATGCTGGATGCCTGGCAGCCTCTGGCTACAATCCTTCTAGAGTCAGGCGGAAAAAAACATTGCTTCTACAGGAGTTTTGTGCTGTTCCTGTAAAAGCAACTAAATTTTATTCTGTGTGTCCATGCACATTAGGACGTTTACAGTAAAGGTGCAACGGATCAAAAAAACTCACGGATCAGAGTAACGGATCGGATAATTTTTCAGATCAGCAAATAATTGAATTTGCAAAAACCTGTGAAAATTCCACCACCATATAGTCCCCACTGTAATATCCACAATCTCCCCCACTGTAATATTGGCCAAGTATGGCTGGGTATTACAGAGTATGGGCATGGTATGGCAGAGTATTGTCACAGAGCAGCGCTGTAGGCACTACAGATCCAGCCCACTTCGCTGCTGCCATCCGATCTCTCCCCTCCACTGTACAGATCAGTACACAGAGGGGAGCGAGGAACCGGAGTCATGGACGCCGGTTTGTTTACAAGTGATCGGTCCGTCATTTGACGGACCGATCACATTGTAAACGGGCATCGGGTGTACAAAGATGGCCGCCGCTCTGGAGCTAGGCCGAAGCTGCAGCCTTTCCTAAGGCCAAGGCAGCAGAGTGCTCTGCGGATCCTGGGGTGTGCCGAATCCAACAGGGTGACCCTTTCGGATCACGGATCGGTGACGATCCGTTGCACCCCTAGTTTACAGACATATTTTCAGATCAACATTTACAGGCAGGAAAAAAAAAAAAACACACACACACACACACACACACACACACACACACACACACACACACAATAAAAAAAAATCTTATTCGCATTTCTGATTGGAGCTCATTGGCAGAAAAAAAAAATCCTAAACTTTGTACAAAAAATGCTTTATATGAGCACATTTTACTCCAAAGGGAACGGACGTTTTTTTTAAGCCCAGTGTACATGGAGCCCAACTGACCTGAAATAAGTACAAACAAAAATGCAGATTTGTTCCAGATCCATGATGTAGAGGGTATGGAAGTCACTGGATCAACTTGACAGCTTGGTAATTAGCATTTTCTGAATACATCAACTACTTCCAGTCCAGGCCTTTATTGGCACTTTTTTTGTTTACAAGTAAAAATCAATTTTTTTGTTTGCTAGAAGATTACTTGGAGCCCCCAAACATACAGTAAAACCTTGGTTTGAGAGCATTTTGCAAGACAAGAAACATTTTTGCTTGATATACAAGCGATGTTTGATATACAAATAGCGTCATGCCACAACTTTTTTTTTTGCCTCCCTTTAATGTCCCCCGTGAACTCCTAAACCTCCCCCCCATTTCCCTTTGTTTGGATTGAGCAGTGCACATAAGCTGCGGTCATGTACACTACAAATCCCATAGTCCACTTTGGCGTAAGAGAGGGTGGCTACGTTCCTACATAGAGTGGGACCATGGAGACCGTACACAGACACCCTCTAACAGGAAGCCAGGTCACAGGAAAGGGAATTTGGAGATTTGCAAGAAGCTGAGAGCAATAGAGGGACTTTTTGAGTTAATACATACTGCAATACAAATTTTATTTTTTTAACAAGAGTTTAGGGTCACTTTAAAGTGGTTGTAAACCCTTACAACACACTTTGACCTACAGGTAAGCCTAGATTAAGGCTTACCTGTAGGTCCAAGAAATATCTACTAAACCGACACGGTTTAGGAGATATTTGCCAAAAGACAGGCACTGCTGTCTACGGCGCATGCGCCGTAGACAGAGGCGCGCAGGCGCACTGAGTGCGCCGCGGTCAACGGCGATATGCCGCGAGTGGCGGCTACCGCGTGCATGCGCGGGAGTGACGTCATCGCGGCTTGGCCGAATGACAGTGGCGGAGCAGGAGACCCACCGAGAAGATGTATGCGTCGGACTACAGGGGACAGCGGTGACTTCGCTGGCTCCTGTGTCAGGTAAGTGACACATAATGGACTACTATGCGATGCACAGTAGTCCATTACCCTTTACTTTTGCAGGGAATGAAAGAGGAAGTAAACTTATCAGGGTTTACTTACTCTTTAAGCCCCCAATCACACCTGAGCATTTTTTCCATGTTGTTTCCAAAGTATGACAATGCTCAAGGTGAAGAAATCTTTTAACCTCAATGGATGTGTCAACGTCTGTGCATTGCGTCGCTTGTCTATCAAGCAAAACTGGAAAAATAATATGAGCTGCTTTGAGGCAGAACTGTGCACCCGAAAAAACGCTTGGAAAACATTTTTTCAGATTCTTCCATTTCAAAGTCTATGGGGTCAAAAAAGACAGATTCTTTGTAATTACACTGGCTGAATTGGAAGTAAAGGATAAAAAAAAAAAAAAAGTAAAACAAAAGCATTATTTTTCTACATTTGCTGTAAATCCTTCTTTAAAAGGAAACCAGTTGTGTGAAAAACATAGGGATTGTCATATTTGAGATATTTCTGAAAATGTAAGTTGCCTTCCTGTTAGTCAAGTCACTGGCCAGGAAGAATGCAGATGGGGAAATTCTGAGAAAAATCCATACCGGTGTAAATGTTCCAGTTCACTGACTCAAGGATCCAAACTCAATGGAAGACTGACTCCATGTATGATGGTGTAGATAGGTTGTTTACAGAAGCGTCCATTCAGTTAGTGGGGGGGGGGGAGGAATAAAAAAAATGGATGTGTGCTGTTCCTGTGCTTTTTGGATCCAGCCTACCTACCAGTGACAAACACAGGGGAAGGCAGGGTTCAGGGCGTGGCTTCTGGGGTTCGGATGGGCCATGTCGGAGAAGACATGATGTGGCTGCTGCACCTTGCAGTCCGTCAGAGGCACCAGGGTTCTGGAGAGCAGCCAAGACCTGGAGAACGCCAATATGGACTACTATCTTGTAGAGTTTTGCCTGGTCAGCCATTCATTTGTAATTAGGGTCAGGATATGGACACTATTCACGTTGAACTGTACTGCCAAAGACTCTTTAGGTAAAGTTGCATCAACTTTTATAAGCCTGATCTGAAGTTATATAAAAAAGAGCGCATGTTGGTTCTGGTGTATCAAAAGAACCAGGGTCAGCAAGGCACATGTGGAGCACGAAGCTCTACTGCAACTTGGCAAGTCAAGCAAGAGGGGTAGTGTTGTTGCTATGGGTAACTAAGCACTAGTACAAGTCACATGGTAACCAGGTTGTTATGCGCCGTTCCTGGTAAAGGTGACAGGTTCTCCGGTCTCTGGCCCTCTCCCCAGTGGTCGATATCCAGTAGCTACTGAAGCTGTTATGGAGATCCGTGACCTGGTCATATGAAAAACGGGAAGAAAGAAGTCAACTAGTGCATGATTGAGTTCCACAGCGGGACCCCATTCTGTTGCTGGGAGTGAGGTAACAGAGGTACGCTGGATTAGTGGTGAAGGCAAGGGCTCAGCAGTGTCCCTCCTAATGCAAAATACATCAAGTTATAGTGTGTAGTGACACGGGACAGCACTCTTATGCCACGCACACACGACTGGACTCCCTGACTGACTTTCTGCGGAGTTCCGATGAACTTTCCAAATGAACAGACTTGGCCACACACAAACGGATTAAGTCTGTTCGAAAGTCCGTTCGTTTTGAACGTGATGATGCAAGACGGGACTAAAAAATGAAGTTCAATAGCCAGTAGCCAATAGCTTCCCTTGCGTCGTATTTGGTCCGTCGGACCAGCATACAGACAAACTGTTTTCCCAATACGGATTGAGTCTGTCAGTCAGACAGATTTGAAACACGTTCTATTTCTAGGTCCGTCTGATTTTTTTTAATGAAAAACTATCGGATTAGCCCACACGCGATCAGATTGCCCGACGGACTGATTCCGTCAGACCTAGTCTGCCGGAGAGTCCGGTCATGTGTATGCGGCATTAGAGGAACTATGTACTTTATTACTGCACACAGTGCAATGGCTCATCTCCAATTCACATGACTGCGGTCCCCATCTAGTTCCAAACATTGGTGAGCGCGTTCACGGCGAAAGGTACCTGCACATGCAGGGCAAGTTGGCCCCACCCACAATGGGTCTAAAATATATAGAAATCCAGGGGGAAAAAATTTAAATACATTACAGCTCATCAGTCCTTCAATGTTGTGGCTAAATTAGTTTTCTTTTTAGACTTATTTTCCTGTATTTTCATTTGGTGATCCTGCCAGCAGCACTTCCTATCCTAGGGTGACAACACTCAGTGGTTGTACTGAATCTATGAAGGAGCAGCGCTGTCACCCTTGGAAAGGACTACAGAACAGCGCCCCCTCTCTCCTCCATAGAACAGCTATAAGATGTTCTGTAATTGACAGAGGTGAAAACACTGCTGACAGCTGCGATTTCTGGCAGGATCAAAAGGCATTGTTTTACACTTAATGAACAGCTATAACAAACAGCTTTCATTGGTATGATTAACAGACCAAAAGGGAGCAAATAAGAGACTTTTATTGTTGTAATTTACAGTTTAATACTACAACCTGTGCAAATGCTGAACTTCAGTGTAAGGTGAATGATTTACACAGCTTGTATGAGACTTACCAGATGTAAAATCTTTAGCTTTCTCACGCATGAAATGTCCGATCCAGGAGTTAGTAAATTAAACTCCAGGCAACAGTTCAGAGCCAATCCAAATTCTCTGGTGCATGCTAGGAGAATTCTGTCAAGGCGAGGTTCTGGGATTAATGGATCGCTGTGGTGCTGTTCTGCCAGGTCTGTGTTGAGTTTGAAAAGCAGTTCAATAAATCACTGACCTGGACATAGCCTAACGCTGGCCATATAGGTATAGATTTGTCATGTTCAGCCGCTAATACATTTCTCCATCCCACTAATCTGCCTGCTTGGAAGAATCTCCCCTGCAGGCTATTGTATTCAGATGGCTCACTTGACTTTTCAATCTGAAGCCACCCTTACATGGATTGAAATTTGTCAGAACAAGCGGGGATAGGCGGAATTTCAATCCATTTATGGGGATGTAGCGCATCCCCTTAAAGTGGTTGTAAACCACTTACAAACCACTTTGACCTACAGGTAAGCCTAGATTAAGGCTTACCTGTAGGTCCAAGAAATATCTCCTAAACCTATACGGTTTAGGAGATATTTGCCTGAAGACGGGCACCGCTGTCTACGGCGCATGCGCGCGGCATTTCCAACAATGGATCTGCCGCGCGTGTCGGCTCCTGTGCGCATGCGCGGGAGTGACGTCATCGCGGCTCCGCCGAATGACAGCGGCGGAGCTGCGAGACGCCACCAGCAAGATGGATGCGGCGGACTACAGGGGACAGCGGCGACTTCGCTGGCTCCTGTGTCAGGTAAGTGACACATAATGGGCTACTATGCGATGCATAGTAGTCCATTATGCTTTGCCTTTGCAGGGAATGAAAGAGGAAGTAAACTCATCAGGGTTTACTTCCTCTTTAAGGGCCGCAAGTAACTAGGATCCCCCACCCTGCACAGCCAAGCACACCACATTTCCACAGACACTCCAGAGTCAGAGAACAGTCTGACTTTTTTTGTTGTTTTATTGTGGGTAAACTTGGAGAGGGGTATTATAGTATGCCCACTTGACACCAAACAAACTTCAAGGACACTTCATATCATAATATTTATATATATATATATATATATATATATATATATATATATATATATATATATATATATATATATATATATATATATATATATATATATATACACACACACACACACACACACACACACATACATACATACATACATACATATACAGGAAAGGATTTTGCTGTGTGTTGTAGATGGTTCCACCAGCACCCAAGCAACACCCCCCCACCCCCTGTATTTTATAGTCATCTCAGTTGTTGTAGTTGCATTTAAGTTGACGAAATTAACACTGGTAGGCACCTCATAAAATGAGCCATGCCAGTAGGGGCAGTCGGATTGGAGATGGAGTGCCGAGGAGGCGGTCGGTGGCTCAAGAGCCAAACAACTGAGATGACTAAGACTAAAATATGACTAAAACTAAAAATGGAATTTTAGTCAAAGACTAAGATTAAAACTAAATTGAAATTTGAATTCCAATTCAACACTGGTCTGTAGTGCATGTTCATACCTTTGATTTTTCACTCCAGCAGTATATACAGGAGTTTGGAAATTGTAGAGAAAAGTTAACGAATGCATTACAATTTAATTACACCCATTCGATTTTAGTTGACTAAAACTAAATAGAAATTTGCTGTCAAAATTAACACTGGTGCCTACCCCCTTCTAGACCCTTTTTGCTGGGAATTGGTCAAGGACAAGTATGCCAAACAGCTCCTCCTAGTCTCTACCCACTACATCTGGAAGCTTCTCCAAGTTTCCAGAAATGGGGGGGGGGGGGGGGGGTCACCATAGAAACTGCTTGCTAAATCATCCAGCCTCCCTGAGTCACTCAGCCCTGACCCAGATTCAACCCATGCCTGGCTCTCAGCCAGACCAATTTTCCTAAACTAACAAAACTTAATTACACCTACAGTAGTACACTAGCTAGAGGGTGCTACAAGGACAATGGTTGTACAGAAGTTTATCTACTGATTGATTCAGACGGCTTTAGACGGCAGCACTGATCAATGTATTCTGACACAGGAGAAGTCCTGCTGTTTCAATACAGTAAGTCAGCAGGAAGGTTTCCGCTATCCACATCAAGCGTGCGAATGAGAGAATTGGGTCAAATGACTAATGTATGGGCTGCTTAAGTTTGTCGATATACCTATAAAACAATGTGCTGAACTTCAGTGAAAAAAGTGCAAATACCAAATAAAAATGAACTCCAATTATGTGAGAGAAGTCCACACTAAAGGTTTTTTTTCGTGCACCATGCGAGGTTAATTCAACAGTCTTCCTCACTGAGCTGTTGTGTTCTGACGAGGGGGATGGGACGCTCCCCATCAGAACACTCTGATCAGCGATCTCTGCCATTGGCTGAGATCGCTAATCAGGAGTCGGTTGGCTGCTGGTTTTCCAGTATGCACGTCCGTCAGAAGCCGGCCATATACTGTACATACAAACACACACGAATGTCAGCCGGTATTTTTTGGACCGGCAAATGTCTCCCAACATTCTGCCCATGTACGGGCTTTAAACCCATGGTTGCAGGATAGAAAATCGCATCATCTTTGGCCGGCCTTATTCTTACTGACCACCAATGTGACAGACATTTTTTCCCCACTGATCCCAAATAAAGCGGTTTTAGTAGGCGGTTACGTGGCCTAATGGATTCTAAAGGCTCACTGTGGGTGAAGGATGGTAGGAGCTCTCATTTAATAGAAAATACCTGCAAGACCAAATCACTGTAGATTCAAGCCACAGTCTGGCCCCCTGTCCTGTGTTGAGATCCAATTGGTCTGTATTCCCAAACAGGATCATACTGTACATTTCATTATATTGCCCAGGTTTTTCCGTCATGGCTCTTGCAGTTATCTTGATGGTGAACTCTGTTTAAAGAGTCATAGTTTGAAGGTAGAACACACAGTGACTCAGAAGGTAAATACACCTCAGACACGCATGGAAAGGGCTGAATAACAGATCCAGCTATGACACAATTCACTAGATGGGCAAGTCATATTACATGACCAGGTGACTATTGCCCTTCCCTGTAAAGAGATGTTAGCACTGCAATCCCAACCTAAATGGCATCTTGCCCTTTCTATACAGAATAAAAATTACTGGCAACAACTCTCCTTGCTGCCATTCATTGAACAGAAGCCAGTGCCAAGTGATACAGTCAATCAAGTTATCCCTGGGGCCTTCCAATTAATGATGTTTACTATGGGTCAGTGCACAATGCAAATCTTGCCTTTTCAGAGACTACCCATATATATCATTTCTTTTAACCTCTTAGCTCCGACCATTTTCCCCTCATCAAAAGGCCAATGTTCAAGTAAACATTGCATTGCTTACATTCAACCTGTCTGCTGTCAGCACGCTAGAGTTGTAAACTTTGGCAAAGGGAAAAGCCGGCCATAGACAGTTCAAATCTCGACCGATTCCGCAGGGATTGGCCAAGATTTGAACCATGCATGTGCACACTGATTGTACCCAAGTTGAGCCATTGCTCAACTTGGGTACAACCAGCATGTTGGATTTTTTTTATGCAATTATTGCCAGTGTCTAACCACCGTGTGTTCTCCCAGCAGGGACAGCCCCCTGCCAGGAGAACACAATAGGGGAAGCGAGTGGTTTTCCTTCTACCTGCGGTCTATGGCTGGCCTAAAGTGGGAGTAAATGCCCATGGATGATTTTTACCTATAGATAAGCCGGCGGCATTACAGCGCTGCCCCATTGACTTCAATGGGGAGCAGCGGTGGAGGAGCGGTAAACACAACGCTCCTAAGAAGCTGTTGGCAGGACTTTTTTCTGACGTCCTGCCAGCGCACCGTTGTAGTGTGAAAGCCCTCGGGGCTTTCACACTACACACAATGGTGCAGCTTCTTTAGGGCGGATGGCAGGCGCTATTTCTAATGCTATAGTGCCTGCAAAACGCCCTGGTGTGAAAGGGGTGTAAAAGGTAAGTTTTACATAATGTGCTAGTATGCCATGCATACTAGCACATAACGACATTGCCTTGCAGAAGGATTTTTTTTCTTCTTCTTCACGGCATTTACTACCGCTTTAAGGGTGACTTTAAAAATTCTATGTTTTTACCAACTTATGTGAAAAATATTAACATTTTAGCTACACAAGTACATACCCAGAGACCCCATTGGGTGCCACCATCTTGCTTCTCACACAGGATAAGGAAGATGAGATCAGGCGATCAATTAAAACCTGCACATCAAAGACATATTCCCTTTCTATGACAGTAATTTATCTGTGCATACGGCAGTGGCCCAGGGGGGGTGCTTAGATAAGGAGATAAGGGTTTTTATGTTGACTTTTTAACAAACATTTCATTTTTTTCTACCAGAAAATGCCATTTGGATTAAACATTTTGTAAAGAGAAGGTATGATTTGGCTCTGATGAAGAGGTGCCGTCTTGAAATGCATTAGCCAGTATATTAGAGGTTGGTCTTTGAATGAAGCAGGGATAGACGGATGAGTGCATTTGTTGGTCAATGAGAATAGCTTGTATTATCACTTTTATAAATACAATATTTGTATTTGACCAAATTTAAGATTGAGGATTTTATAATATAATACACTCTCCGTTTCATTTACAGCTTTTCTGAAGAACAGATATGTATTTGAATTAGTTGATGGCGCTGATAATAAAAGGTTGCCACTAAAGTCGGCCATAGATCACAGGTTGCAGGAAAGAAAATTGCTTGATTGCCCTATAAACAGTTAGTGTTTATGGGGGAATCCCTACCACAGAGCTATTGGGGTTGATTTACTAAAGGCAAATAAACTGTGTACTCTGCAAGTGCAGTTGCTCCAGAACTTAGTAAATGAGGTAGAAGGTTCACTTTGGAAAGATTATCCAATCACATGCAAGGAAAAAAAAACAAAAAAAAATAAAAACACAAACAGCATTTTTTTCTTGCACGTGATTGGATGATGGAAGTCAGCAGAGCTTCTGCTCATTTACTAAGCTCTGGAGCAACTGCACTTGCAAATTGCACAGTGTATTTGCCTTTAGTAAATCAACCAAGTTGTTTTCTCCTGACAGGGGAGATTATTTCTAGCTTATTGATTATTGCTAGCCACTAGCAATAATTGCATGTAAAGTCCAACAGGGTGGTTGCACCCAAGTTGATCGACCGATCCACTTGGGTACATTCAGCATGCCCATACATGAAGTGGACCATCTATGGCCGGCTTAAAGCTGTTCTAAACCCTTTACCTACAAGGCAAAGGCATAAGGTGCTAGTATGCATTGCATACTAGCACATTATGTGAAACTTACCTGAAAATGAAGACAGTTTCCATCTTCACCAGTCTTGCTTCCGGGTTTGGACTCCAGCTCTGTGACTAGTGAGAGCCGCGATGGGCGGAGCCGGTCACAGCACAGGGCCCTAAAGGAACAGCATGGGTGACCGTTCACTGGCGCATGCACTGTGAAGGAACGGCATGGGTGACCGTTCACTGGCGCATGCACTCTGAAGGAACGGCATGGGTGACCGTTCCTTCTGAGTGCATGCGCCAGTGATGTCGCTGGCTGTATGCCCAGTAAAGATCTAAACGACGCACGCTTAGGAGACATTTACACTACCTATAGGCAAGTCTTATTATAGGCTTACCTATAGGTAAAAATTCAAGGATGGAAGTTTACATGTTTGGAGAATGGAAGGTTTATTGGAAGGCAAAGTATAAAATTATCTTTAATGCCCCTGTCACCAGTAGCATATACTTACCTGTCCTTTATCCCCACTGATACTCTATTCAGCTGCTAGGGGAAATTCCTAATACTTTGAGGTATGGAGGAACACGCGACTCACTTTGTTTACGGCACGGAATCAATCAGTAAGCACTAGTGTTGCCGAATACGTAGAGTTTGTGGCTTTGTAAGCTTTTAACTGAGTGACTTTACACAAAGTAGAAGGGAAGGGGCCATTAAAGTGAATCTGTTGCCGTGTCCTGCATAAAGCAAAGCATGTGCCACTTTTAGCAATTCTGTACACATCTTCATTCAATCCACATAGTATACCAGCTTTACCCAATATTGGAAAACAAGAAGAGAAAATATATATTGTCAATTCTCTGTACTTTATTTCTCATTTTAGCATAGACACAAAATGTCCACCTAATCTGCATCTTCAGTTGCTCCGGTGGAGGTAATGGGAGAGAATATAACAGGATTACAGGTTACACCACCATTTTAAAACCAGTTTAGCGATTGCCCAATGAATATAAAATGGTCTTAACAGAAGCGGTTACATCTATCCCCCATTCTCTATCGTAACCAACAACTTGGGATAACACCCGTCAGTTCAACATGGACAATATGAAGCGTCAACCATGTCCTATTGTGCTGGCCACTGTTCATGTTCCTACACAAAGGCAAGATTGGAAATCTCACAGGTCGGCTATTTTAGGAATACGCTATTCTCACCGTGTATCCATGGGGACCCGGTTCTTCATTTGCCTTCATAAAAACCCCTTTGTGAAAGCACACTAAATTTAAACATGGTTATTTTCGTGATAAGAGACTTCCTGCAGAATCAAAAGAAGCATTTGTGGAAAAGAGCTTGCTCTTAGAGTACTCCGATATGGCTGCCTTAAAACTGCAACTATTCCCAAGATACAAGCAGTAATAGCCAAATATGGCTCTATGATTAAATCTGTAAAACCCCAAAGGAAGCACCTCCGTATAACTAAAAGATATTAATTTAAAATGATATTCTTTTAAAAGAAAAAAAATAAATGATATCACTTAACATCTATTTGAAACCAAATTGTTTTTTGGATACAGTAGGACATTTTTAGACCCGATCAGGTTATATTTTCCCTGTTTAGGTCTCACTGGAGAAAGATTCCCTTCACTTAATGTCCCAGACTTAACAGGAGGTAAGTCTCTTCAGGGGAAGAAAAAAAAAAAAAAAAAAACGCTTCGTGCCTAAGGGTAAAACAAATCTTAAAACGCTCAAGCCAAATTTTGCAACTTTAACATGTGTTAGTGAAATCATACATATCACATCACCACAATTACTTTCTGCAGCTAAGTTTTTTGTCAGAACTTAATTGAACAAGCTGAAGTTAGAAGCCTATTTGCTAGCATGCTGTCAGGGCTGGGCTCAGCCCTTCCTTCTCTAAGCTGGCCGCTCAGCTGTCTGCCAATTGCCAGCTCCCATCTCTCCACAGTTACATCAGCTGTTGATGATAACCTGCTAGTCAGTCCTGCCTACTTAAGCCGACCAGTCAAGAGGAGCTCTGCCTTCGCCAACATCAGAGACGCTCTCCTGCATTTCTGTTATAAGACTTGCTTGGCTGACATCCTTTCTGGCTCCAGATCCTGCTTGCCGTTTTACGACGCTCATATCCAGCTCCCTGACGTTTGGCTTGTCTGTCTATCCTTTCCTGTTCTGGCTAGGTTTTGACTACGTTTGTTCTATTTATTTTTATCATTAAACAAGTGTGATTTAACTGTTCTTCTGTCTCAGTCTGATTTCATGGTTTCTGACATGCACAGCTGCACCAGTTTTAGTAAACCCCCTTTGTCATTTAGATGCCTTTCACAATGAGGTGCTCCTGCAAAGCACACTGAAAGAGCCGCTGCTGTCTCTCCAATGTGAAAGCCTGGAGGGCACACCGGAACGGTGTGCTGGCGGGATGCTAAAAAAAGTCCTGCTAGCAGCATCTTTGGAGCGGTGTATACACCGCTCCTGCCCATTGAAATCAATGGGGCAGGGCAGCTTTACCACTTTTCGGTAGTTTTTAACCCTTTCTTGGTCGCTAGCAGGGGTAAAAGCACCTCGCTAGCAGCCGAATAGCGCCGCGAAATTGACGGTGAAGCGCTTTACCGCCAACCCACCCACTGGCCCAGTGTGAAAGGGGCCTTAGGGTGTCAGTTTTCACCCTGTCCATGGAAGATGTTCACCTCTTCCGATTTTGATGGTTGTAACCAAGATAGAAAATTTAAAAGGCCCTGAAAAAGTTCCAACCCTTCCCTACCCTATTCAAGACATATTTGGTGGAAGTTACACTAAAAGTTGGCCAAAGACGATAAAAGACAGTTGGATGCACCAGCACGATCTAAGTATTCTTTTGGCTGGTTTACCCTATAAACGCAAGAACACTTTGGTTTTTGCTATGAAAGTCAAGGTGAGGGGGTGCACAGAAGAAACATATAAAGAGCAACAATAATGATCTTAAAAGCTTTTCAAATATGTCCAAATGATTGTCACCTTTTAGATTAGTCCAATGGTAGGAGTTTGCTTCTGCCAGAGGTTAAAAACTGTTGGATCGGGAAATGACCATTTCATCTAACCAAACAATCCTTTACTTTAACCTAGGTTTATAAGCTTGTGTGAAAGTCAGAGAACAGAAATCCCAGTTCCAACTATGAAGAGCTTCAAGCGAAACTGGGTGTACTATGGGATGGATAATGTGACACTCATCTGATCCCTATATTATGTTTCTTTGCAAGTAAACCAAACATTCCATGGCATAATGATATCCATCGGTGGTCTGTAACAATATAGACCTCATGGACCATCATTTTCCCAATAACCAATCATCCTGAGCTTCAGAAGTACACTTTAATCAACAGGATGGAGATTTTTCATGGTGAAACTACTCTCTCTCCAATTTTCTGAAAGAAAGCAAGGCTTTCACTGCACATCAGCCCACACCCACCAGACGGATAGATTATTTTCTACAATCTTATCAGGTCTCAAAGCAAGAAAGGATGGACAGATGTGTCAACACTCATTGCTCTTGGCAAAACTAATCCCCAACTATGTCCACCTTTAGTCATAAGGACTAAATCTGTTTAGACAGAGATGAATTTAACAGAAATTCTCCCAGTCTGAGTGAAGACAATCAGGGTTGCTAGTTTCTGTGTGTTTAGGTCAACGGGTTAATCTCCTTTCAGACTTAACCTAGTTAGTTGTAATGCATCACTTCAAGACATTGAGTCACCAGGTACATGTCACAAGAATTATGAATAGCAGTTGTAATCTAGCAGCCAAAACCTCCTGATTGAATAAACATCTTGAGCCAGGAGCACAGGTTGTCTGATGAAGACAGACTGGGCCACTTGGGTTACAAATGACCAGTAAACGTCTGTGTGGTATCGGGATGTCACTTAACAAATGCCAAGGTCATGTACTATCTAAGTATGAATAGCAATTCATCCTTGTTCAGATAGTGAACACTGACAAACCACTTTACATACCAGCCTAAATTGTTCTCATTATCTACAAGGATTTAGTACTTAGCAGGCACATTATCCATGTATTGAGTCGTCATTACAATATCTTTAACTGGCTTTTGTGCACAACAATGAGTTTTCCACAGCATCCAGAATGGAATACAACAGTGGTGTACTAAAGGTTGGGTCATGGATGTAGGACTATGGGAACGCAGGGCCTATTCACATACGTCATGAATGACTGATCTCGGAGGAAAAAAAATAAATAAAAAATAAATAAATATCACTGGGATGGATTTTTCCAACCAATTGCTGTTGCCTAAAATAAAATAAAAAATTAGCTTGTGCTGGGGACAGCTTCAGAGCATAAAGCATACATGCGCTAAGCTAATGCAAGCATCCTAATTTATACACCAATTGTTCCATTTTACGACTGTATATGTGGCAGCCATCTCAGGTCTCTGGGCATGATGTGTAAACCCAATTTATATATATATATATATATATATATATATATATATATATATATATATATATATATATATATATATATATTATTCAGCCTAAAATAGAATTGTGGCCATGATGTAGACCAGGGGTTCTCAACCAGGGTTCCCCCAAAGGTTACTAGGGGTTCCTTGAGCAATAAGCCATTTCTGCCTCTCATATGAGTAACTGACACCAATGGTCTTTTCAGCTATCTGTAAGGGGGGATGCTTCCCAATGACCACAAAATGTTAGGAGCATTCTTGCCACTGATTATCACTCGAATGTACTGCGAGTTGCAAATACAATTCAGGGGTTCCCTGAAGCTAAAAAAATTTTTTTAAGGGTCCCTCCATGTTAAAAAAGGTTGATTATGTAAATATCTGAATAACAACAGTGAGTAAATAAACTAGCTCTCACAAACCTCTGTAACTACAGGCTCTGTGGAATTCATCCTCAAATCTCGCAGCCCAAGCTTTTATTTTCACTTTCTCTGTAGCGCAGCCCACTCTTCCCAGTACTTGGGAGCCATCTAATCCATAATGTAAACCCATGGTAGGTGCAAAGGAAAAGGGCATAGGAATAACGGAGTACTGAGACCTGAATTGAGCAAATTCATTACATCTTTTGTGAACTTGAATGATGGACAGTTCACAGTGCCAAGTTACAAAGGTCATTGAGGTCTTGATTTAAAAAGGGACCATCACTGGGTCACTGGTAAAGATGTCCAAGCTGTAAAAGAAAGGCTTCCATATTTACTTTTCCAGCACCCCAGGTCTTCCACACTTCCAGGCGTGTCCAAATTTTCCCTATAAACTTGTTTGTCCTGTAGTGCTCCCTAAACTAGCCAAAGCTAAAAAAAAGGGGGGGGAAGGAAGGAATCACTTGCATACAATTTAAAAGAGAAAAAAAAATAAAAAAAAATAAAAAGCCTAAAGGATCTAAAGAGATATATATATATATATATATATATATATATATATATATATATTCTAATTAAAATATGGCCTAATGGCACACATAGCTGTTTCGATATAATAAATAATAATAGAAATTATTCAGAATATTTATATAGCACCAACAGATTGCGTAGTGCTTTACAACATGGGATTACAATTTCTACTTTTGATTTTCATGCAAGGTTCTCATAAAAACAAGACACCCATTATAAGATTATAGTAAATACATTCCATCATGTTCCAAGAATCATTGCAATTATGCATCCCGCTGACTCTACACTTTTTCTTGAAGTGCTACATTTCTTATTGAGTCATTCATGTGGCTTCCTAATGTTGTGTTGTGGACTGGGTCTGTGCCAATGTTTTGTTGGTGTGACAGGGATGAAGACCCCTTTAAAAATAGCCGTGCTCCTTACAAGCCTTGGCTTTTAGCCAGTTGAGAATATTGTAATAAATCAGCCCACAAGACAGGTAATGCCTCCCTAATTGTGTCTAGAACCATATTATATACATGCCAGGAAGCCTACATCATACGTCTACATATTTATGTATAGTGTATGTCATCATCTTCCATTTGCTTTGTCTGCAGTTTCATGAACTGTGTTCCTAAATTAATGGCTGAGACAAGGCGGTTATCATTTTGGGGTGGATCGGTGTAGACAAGGTGTATTGTGCAAATATATAAATAAAGGGTTGCGGGTGGATGCGTTTTTTTATTTTTTTAATCCTTGTTCTATGAACTTAAAACTCCCAACTGTTCCTCATTTCATGGACTGGTAATTTATTTTAAACCAAATATTTTATCTGATGTACAAATTATTTTTATTTTTTTCAATAGAAAAGTTCTATTGAAAGGGGTTGTCAAGGTAAATGTTTTTTCACCTTAATGCATTCTATGCATTAAGGTGAAAAAACATCTGACAGTGCCGGTGTCTTGTCTAATAACGTCCTCCATCGGATAGTGTCCGCTGTGTACTGCGCATGCGCAGTACACAGCAACACAGATTCCGAAAATTGCAGAGGATGAACGGCGCCTGCGCCGTGAGTCCAGGTTCTATCCCCACTATCCAAGTGGACATAGAGTAGGAATAAAAAAGAGCCGAGCGCAGCGAGGCCGAGCCCGAAGCGTGGCGAGCAAAGCTCGCCCGCAAGGGGCCCTTTAATACTCACAACCCTATGTCTGCTTGGATGGTGGGGCTACCACCTCCACTCTCGACGCAGGCGCCGTTCAGCTTCGGAAATTTTACGAAGCATACGCAGTACGGGGCGGACGCTATATGATGGCCAGACACTATACGGCAGAACACCGGCGCCCCCAGCCCCCCCCCCCGTTTTACTTACCTGACCCCTCAAAAGTCCCACGCTCGCCCCCGACGTCCTCTTCGCCACTCAGCCTGGCTGCTGATTGGCTGGAGTGGATGGATTGAAAGCAGCATAGCCATTGGCGGGGGGCGGGGCTGTGTGATACAGGGAGCGGCTATAGCTGCTGGCTGTATCACGGGATCGCACCCGCAGGTGCTTCTCACTATGCGAGGGAGCTCACATGAACGTGAGAAGTACCTGCGGGAGGAAGCAGAGAGCCGCTGAGGGACCCCAGAAGAGCAGGTTCGGGGCCACTCTGTGCAAAACGAGCTGCACAGTGGAAGTATAACATGTTATTTTTAAAAAAACAAAAAAAAAATCCCTTTAACCACTTCCTGCCTGTAGGGCGTCATATGACATCCTGGACTTTGGAGTGGAGATATCTGAATGATGCTTGCAGCTGCAGCCATCATTAAGACATCTTTTTTTTTCAGCCTGCAATTCCCTGCAAAGCAAAAGCAATCATAGCAGCCATTTAACTGCTTGATTGCTTTTACAAACAGTGGGGAGCGGATGTCCCCCACTCCCGCCAACATACTGTGCTTCTCATGGCTCGCGCATGCAACGTGAAAGCCAGAGAATGAATCCGGCAGAGGTTTACCATAGAGCTGGCCATGGACCACATGGTCCCAGGCCAGCTCTGAGCCTCTGAGGCCAAAAGCGACGTCATGTAACTTCCAGTGCCAGCAGATGGAAACATTGCCTTTTTTTTGCCCGAGATCAATTTTTTTTTTTAATCCCAGGCTTTCCAACCAAACAGAAATCTGGGGACCCACATTGTGTGTATATATGTGTGATATATATATGTGTGTGTGTGTGTGTGTGTGTGTGTGTATGTGTGTATGTATACACACACATAATTAAATAAAAGGAAAGTGTAAAAATAACAATAAAATAAGCAAAAAATAAACAAAACAAAAAAAAAAAAAAAAAAAAACAAGTTAAAAGCGCCCCCATCCCCTCATGCGTAGAAGCGAACGCATACATAGGTCACGCCCGCATATGTAAACTGCGTTCAAACCATACATGTGCAGTATTGCCGCAAACGTTATAGTGAGAGCAATAATTCTAGCACTAGACCTCCTCTGTAACGCTAGACTGGTAACCTGTAAAAATGTTTTGTCACCTATGGAGATTTTGAAGTACAGCTGCAAAAACGCTATAATGCCATTAATCATGGCTATCTGGCATATCTGAGCCTTAAGCTTTTGTGGGAGAATAATTTTCCTAAAGATCGCATAAACGCAGCAACACTCACATTTTTAAACATAGCATTCCACAGCTAACACTACTGGCTTTCTATAATGTCCAGTGTGCATGAGGCCTTAAAGATAATTTAGAAGATAAGTATGGCCAAAGCTAAAGTTCACCGTCGGCTGACGTTAGAGAGTCACTTCAGGCTCTGGATGGATACCCACCATATTGTCGGGATCCACCTAGACGCTGGACTGCCAGCTGGCTCAACCCTTTCAGTGCATGGCAGAGCCAAAGCCAGCCACTTCCACCCCCTTCCCCAGTGAGCGCTGAAAGGGCAGAGCAGGGAGCAGCGACTGACAGTTACGGCTCTCTGTTTGGAGCGGTCATGTGATTGGTCAGTTCCCGAGCTTAGAGCCCAAGCTGAAAAGGCAGTGGCCGGGGGTGTTGAGCATTTTGGATTTTCAAGCACCAAAATAAATCAGGTATGAATGGAGGCTTAGGATTTGACCAGCATGTTAGCACTAGGAATACAATTCTGTAAAAGGCGACACTATCACACCTGTTTCCATTTTCTCCCCTCTTCTTTTTTTTTTAGTCTTTAAGATCAGCAAGGCCTGTGCAGACTGGAAAAATACCACTTCAGATCTGACCCCGTCAATCTAAAGACATTTCATTACAGATATAGGAGCTTTGGTGCCTGACATGTCACTCTTTAATCAATACACACAACACTCAGAGGTGAACGAGCTGTAAAAAGATATAACAGATTACAAATAGGCACCCACAGCTTTCACCCGGGGAAGAGAGAGAATCTACGTTCTCAGATATTTCATTATGGACAGCTGACCTTGATGGGATTTAAAATGCACATTGTACAATCAGATTATTATACCCGTAGGCCGACAGCACTGAACCTTGGGAAATATTGATGTGTTGGTCACATAAAGCAACTTATTGTGAATGAATCTTTTGTTAATTTAGGCACGTTTCCTAACATAACTCGTTTATTTAAATATTAACTTTTTTCACAATGTTATCGCATAATTACAGATCAGATTAGTTCAGAAGGGGTTCAAACACAAGGATCACAATTGTGTGCCCTCTTTTACAGCCCTAAGAGACTCTATGGGAATGTTTGACCATTCTTTCAGAAGCACATTTGTGAGGTCAGGCACTGATGTTGGACGAGAAGGCCTGGCTCACTCCAATTCATCCAGAAGGTGATCTATCCAGTTGAGGTCAGGATTCTGCAGGCCAGTCAAGTTCCTCCACCCCAAACTCGCTCATCCATGTCTTTATGGACCTTCCTTTGTGCACTGGTCCAAATCATTTGGTGGGGGGGGGGGGGGGGATTATGGTGTGGGGATGCCTTTCAGGGATTGGGCTTGGTCCCATAGTTCCAGTGAAGAGAACTCTTAAGGCTTCAGCATGCCAAGACATATTGGACAATTTCATGCTCCTGACTTTGTGGGAACAGTTTGGGGATAGCCCTTTGCTGTTCCAACATAACTGTGCACCAGTGCACAAAGCAAGGAGATTGGGGGGTTTGTGTTGGAAAGGGAATTTGGGGGCAGCAGGGGGTAAGTATTGTTCTAGGAGGGGGAATACAAAAAAAAAAAAAAAAAAAGATTTGTGCTAGGAGGGGGCATGTTTTTTTTTTTGGGGGGGGGGGAATTCAGCATTGGGACTGTTTTGTACTGGGAGGAGTGGGAATTTATGCTTAGGGGGCAAGCATGCAGATTAATGTGTGTTTTTGTGGGGGAATTTCTAGGTACCCCCCCCCCCCACCAAAAGGAATGACTCCTCAAAATGAACAATTTTACTGATTATAAACATATACATTTTTGTTGTAATAAGACATGATTAGAACCATGTACACATAATACGCCTCCTCAAAAGACTCCCGTATAGTTCTGACTTGTCCCCATGCAATGCATATTGCACATTTGTTAATGTTGTGGAGTCATTCCTTGGGGGGGGGGGGGGGTGGGGTACTGAGAAAGTCCCCTTTTGCCCTCATCCTACAGATGCTTTTGCTCTTTCCATGCAGATAGTGTCCTAACTGGGACTCAAACCCAGTGGTGGCTGGTGCTCAATATTGAGTGGGGGTGGCGTGAAACAAACCTTCCCCGCCCTCCCTTCAGTCGCACATACCACTGCCACCCCCTGGTGTACAAGTCGGCCTCGATATTCACACCATTTCCCGCACCATCTCCCACTCATCCTCAATCAGGGCCATCTCTGCTCAGTCTTTTCCCTCCCGGGCAGCTCTCGGACTGGGAGGACCTGCTCGTTGGAGCTATGGGCTCTGGGAGGAGGACAGTGCCCAGTGTGAGCTCTATGGAGCCGGGAAGGCGGCGATCAGTCTTAGGAGGCCAATGCTGCTCTTTGCTCCAGCTTGCCAAGGGGCCATTGCTTCTCCTCATGGCTGAACAGGAAGTGGGTCTTGAGACCCGATTGGCCGGGAGTCCCAAGTCTCCCTGGTCAATCGGGTCTCAGATGAGAGAAAGCTGGGAACACGCCATTTAAAAGCCACTTGTGAGGATCTGATGAGCTGCTGAAGAGAGGAGGGTGCCTGCCTGGTCCGCAGCCAGGGAAATCCAATGGAAACGAAGAATGGCGGCACATCCGGAAGTAAAAGCAAAAGAATTTATTGAAAAGTCCATAAAATTAAGCGAGCATGACAAACATCAATCCAAAAAAGGTGCTCCGTGGACGCGTTTCACACAGACGTGCTTAGACCCGCTTATTGATTGGCCGGGAGCAGAAGCAGGAAGACATTAGCGAATATTAGTATGGACAGACCGCCAGTGCTCAAACCAAAGACCCAATTGCTGCCGAAGTGCAAACCACTGTCCTACCTACCCAATCTGTTCATCGCCGCCACCTAAGGACTTCAACTTGTTTAATGCCGTTGACGCTGGATGCCTTCTGCCAAGCAGGACATTTGTTGTTAAACTGCCTAGACACAGAGTGAGCCTTGTGAGACTGGTTTGAGCAGCATGACTACCATAACAGCAATTTTCCACGGTTAGATCAAATCTCATCAGGGTCACTATAAGGCCAGAGACAGCTGCCAAAACGAGGCACCCAATCACAGCATGGCACAATTTACGAGCTGCGGATGAGTGGAAAGGCAACTTTCAAGATGATGCCATATTTATGATTTAGTGGGAGATAATAAATAGGCCATACATGTATGGAGGCATCCTTGAACTGTGCATCAAATACAACGTAGCGGAGGATTGGCTACCAATGCATATTTTGTAAAGCGGTTGGGTAGTGGATTACACATTAACTGCTTTCCTTTTCCAAAGAAACAGAATGAAAATTTTCCAGCTCTCACCGTGGTGGTCTATGTCAAACTGTGCGCGGTATAATGCGACAATCCTCCGAGTTGTGGTTGCTTCCAACTACTGGTTGGCCGAGGTTCCAGCAAAACTGGTGGTGTAGCAAGTGATGTATAAAACATCAAGGTACAGGTTAGGGCAAAGAACAGATAAACGTGTTAGTAATTGAGACTTTAGGCCCACTTTAAAATAGCTACTTACGTGTGCGTATGGGAAAAGCTGGTCCTAAAGCAACTCTGTCATTTAATCTCCTAATTGATTTTTGCAAATCAATACTACTTAATCTGCTCTCTGCGATAACGGAGACAAATGTTAGAGTCACTTCCGATGTGACGCAGCTACAGGACAGGTTCACTATTGATGAACGATCAGGAGCTTCCACAATTAGGTAGAAAGAGACTGAAATGGGCAAAGCTGGGAGTCCCGGGTTTCCAAATCACAAGTTCAGAATTAAAGTGGACCCATCAGATATTTATTTTGGTATTCAGGGCATGCATGCTAAGAAATGCGTAAATGTAATACTTCCAAAGTTTACAGAACTTTACCCTGACAATGCCTTCATCTGCTGGTCTCTCCAGAAGGACAAACATTTTTATTCAGCCATCAGCCAGAATTGGCATTCACTTTATTGGGCTGAGATACCGGCTTAGAGATGACGCAATTATGTATATCTGAGGTTCTGAGCAATTCTTGTTCACAAATGTCTGACACAGATCAGTCACTGCAGCAGCCTCTTACTTTGCGACTTTACACACAGGTACAGTAGTGCACCCTGATCATTGGGGGGCAGGAGACTGAGGAAATGCTTCCTCCCACCTGCAGCAGACTTCTTATATCATCTCGGCACTTTGCTGGAGCTCCAAAACTGCTGTTTAATGATATCATTTGAAAAAGTAAAATGTAGTGTTGCTATACATTGTGACATGTCAGGAATTTGACAAAAGGTCCACTTTAATAAATTTCAGAAAGCTAGGCAAACCGCAATTAAGAGGAAAAAAAATAAAAAATAAATAAAAATAAAAAAAAAAAACACACACCCCAGCAGACAAGTGGTCTGATGTAATGCAAAGCCAAAAAAACTAAAAGCACTGGGAAGGTGGGTCATATTCCTATATGCAATTCCATGAAATCTTTAAAAGCTTATAAACAGTAAAAACCAGACTAAGTATTGACTCCAATCATTCTAGTTTCTTTTAAAAATAAATTAAAAAAAAGGTGCATTCCCCCTTAAAAAGGAGACTATAATGATTTGGGGTCAATACAATTGATATTATTATTATAATAATAATAATAATAATGGATTTATATAGCGCCATCTTTCTTTTCCATTAGCATATTGAATTTTTATTTTTTAAGTAAATAAAATCAACATTTACACAAAGTATATCCAAATGCACTAGAGTTTTTTTTTTTTTTTTTGAAGAAAGCACAGCAGAAGATATTTCCTTTACACTTTGTATACAGTTAATGTAATAGGCAGGCAGAGAGAGAGAGAGAGAGAGGCAAGAGGAGTCATTGCTCATTCACCTGTGTGTATAAAATTGCAGCTTGAGCTACTGAGCTCTGTATGAAGTCCTGTTGGACAGGCAGGAGGGAAGTCATTGTTCTGACTTACTAGTTTGAGCTACTGTGCTTTGCAAACAGCAGGCTTTTTTTTTTTGCACAGGGGGGGTTGGGACAAGCCTAGAAAACATACAGAAAAAGCCAACCTGCTGGATGAAAATGCAAATACATATTTCATACAGAGTTTTATATTTAACTCGTATAAAAAAATAAATAAAAAAAAATAAAAAAAAAACTTTTTTTTGTATTGATTTTTAACACAAACCAAAATAAAAGTAAAATACATAAAAGACACATTTATATTCTCTTTTACAAACTGGCAGCTGGCTTGGGCTAAATCTGCATAACAGCATGGCAGAGTATGTTGAGACGTGCTTTTTTAATGACAGGTAATGGAGTTAGCTGGGCAGTCTCAAGTTCAAATGTTCACAGATTATTAATCTGCCAGGCCACCGACACAGCGTGGGCAGCAGGTCTTTCCCTTCCATTATCAGCCCTTCGCTTTTGTGGTGAGAGCGGGGACTGGGTGAATCATTAACAGGCCCGTGACTGACCTTTATGATCCGTATTTGCTCAGTGTGTTGCGCTTAATGCCTCCATCCACCTCAAATATATAATAATAAGAAAAAAAAATTCTCCAAGACTTCAGTTCCTGGAGCATGTTTGTCAAGGAGAAAGTGAATTAAAGGGTAAACAAACACAGCCAAAAGCTTGGGGTAAACCTCCAATTTATGAGCCTCGTGCCAACGCACAGAAGGGGCGGGGCCAGTGTAGGTTCAATAAATGCAAAGTAAATGAACAACTTTTGCATTGTGTGCAGACAACATAATATGGACTATTAGTTCTCAGAGACATATCATGGACTGAGTCGCTTTTGTATATTTTTATCCCAACAGCCTTGGCTTCTCTCCTTTATATGCATTCAATTTAATTCAACAGCATCAATGTTAAACAGACTTCCATTATCTCTGGTGAGTGCGCAGAAACAAAAAGAAGGACTCAGCAACAGACAATAATAAAAATCAGAAGGATCTTCCGGTTTATTCGGAAGCTGAGCAAGTACAGAACTTTACCTAGCTTGTCGTTTCCGATATGCTCCTGAAACATTTACTTATATTAATAGATTGCTAGTTCCTTTGGTTTTAAAATATAGATTTGAAGCCCCCCCCAGGACAGGTGTCACCAAACAGATACCCCTAGATTTCCCCTATGTTCCTGTTGGATTTTCCTACCACTTCCAGGCCCAGCAACAATAATCAGCAGAAAAAATAGAGAGGGTAAGGGTGCAATTACAATTGCAAATGCACAGTGTGTGCAATTATATGCGAGAACCCCATTGGATGTTCCTGCGATTTAGCTGCGAGAGGTAGCCCTATTGAAAGCAATGGGAGGCTGCCGGTTCTCGTGGCCAAATCGCACCCACTCACATGTAATCTCTCATGCAGCAATCGCATGTGAGTGATGTCTTGGACGCAGGCTGTCTGTGTTCAGGGCCACTCGCATGTAAAATCGCTGCATGAGAGACTATATGAGAGTGGGCATGATTAGTTGTGAGAACTGGCAGCCTCCCACAGCTAATCGCAGGAACTTCCATTGGGGTTCTCGCATATAATTGCAAGCATGGTGCACTCAGGTGTTAATGCACCCTAAAACTACCCAGTGTAAAACGGACAGCAATAAACATCTGACAGAGGTTATAACACTTCAATGTGCTATTAAAAATAAAAAAAGTTTTTGCTTTAGTGCAATTTATTGCTTTGTGGTTCGCTAAACAAGAACAAGCATGCAGCAAGTGAAGTTATGATGGTCATACATTCTTAAAAATCAAATATTTAAATCGATGTGCGATTTAATAAAAACAGTTAACATCACAATTGCATAGGCCATTGGCGTGTGCAGTCCATTGCATTAGGGTTTGCACCACAGAGCACAAGCACACATGTGTATATTAGTAGAGCAGAGATTAGGGTCAGTAGTTTAAAAGATTTGGCTTTGGTTAAATATCTATGATCTAAACAGATGTCTCACAGAGAAAGGGACTGAGGACAGAGTTTCCTCGGTCCTTTAGGCTTCTTTTAGATGGACGACCCACCCAGCGGATTCCGCACTACTAAGCGGAAGATCTCTCCACTGATCCCCACTGAGCAGGTGGATGACCGGTCCATCTCCGCTCACTGTGCAGAGACCGACCTGTCAGGGCCCCGCTCTCCTCTATGGGGAGATCGGATATAAAAAACAGACCGCCTATCCATTTTCATCCGATTCCATCAGATCCGCCAGACAAAACGGAAAATAGGGTCTCCATCCGTCTGGATTTCACAGACAGGATCAGAACGGATAGCAGCGGACATGTCACCGCTGCTCCATAGGAGTGAATGGAGGCTCGGATCAGGTCTGCCTGAAAATCTGACAGGCGGACCTGATTGGAAAGTCGTGTGAAAGGAGCCTTACTCTGCAGCCTTAGCTGCACTGAACATTGAATTAATGGGAAGTGCTCTGTGCTGAGCAGCTTCCTGTTCATTCACAAACGGAAGCATTGTAAACTATGTTAAGAATGAACACAGGAGCAACCGGTAAATGTGTTCATTCAGAAAAGGAAGGAGCCAGTAAATAAAATATTTACCAACCCCTTCCCCTGCTCTCCATCCTGAAACATCCACTGCAGCAGCCAGCAGGAGAGGAGAGAAGGGAAGCTGGCAGCACTGCAGGTGGGAGAAAGGGGGTGCCAGGAAGTAAGGGAAATTGGCACTACACAGGGCGATTAGGGTGTGCCCAGGCATAATATGCCTCATGAACAATCTTGCACTCAGAACCTGAACTTAGACTCAATTTAGATCAGATTTGATCAATTACCCAGGGTGGGAAAGCAATCATGCTTTGTTCAGGAATTTGAACGCATTGATTTCTAGAAGGATCATTTCAACGCGTTTCGATTTCTAGAAGGATCAACTTTTTTTTTTTTTTTTTTTACCAATTGAAGTAAATATAACAAAATGCTTTCAAACTGTATAATTTACAGAAAAAATATATATAGTAGGAGGAGATGTTCACTGCTAGGGTGTACATATACTTTAAAATGTTCTGTTCTAGATCTGCAATTTGGCTTTATTGGCCATTTGAGCAAAGCACAGTCACTTTTTGTAAATGCTTGAGAAAAAAAAAAAAAAACCCCAACCCCCACACACCCTAAAATTAATATCCAGGATTGGAACAGAAGCTTTTTTCACAGCAAGACCTGAAGTTAAGAGTATAATGAACAAGCAGGGAATTAATTAAACCCCAAGATGACAGACAGCTCGAAAGCGCTCAGTGTCTCGCTGAGCTGATGTATTTTGGGCTGAAACCTAGGAGATCTTATCCAAGCCTATTTTTGGACCGACAGCTCATTTTCCTCAGCCGACCCCCCCCCCCCCCCTCCCGTCTGCCGTCCTCTCGCCCTCTGTTCTCCAGGCACAGCTCGAAGTGCCCTGGAGGGAGACTCTGCGTCACAAGTAGACTCTGGCATCTATGCCTACCATTGACAAACCAGTGTGAGGCAAGAACATACAAGACAAACGAGACAGTGATTAATTACCTGCTGTAGTCTCCTCGAGCCTCCTGCACATGAAAACAAAAAAGGAGAAAAAAAAAATTAATAAAAAAAATAAAGTATATCTAAACCAAAGAACAAAAATATATACAATTTTTTAGCTTAGCATCCTTAGATGTGGTGGCTGCATTCGTTTTCTTTGCAGGTTTTTATTTACTTTTACTAGTTGATCGTGCCGGATCAATACTTCCTGTCATAAGGTGACTGACTACACTAATTTATTGTACTGTATTTATGGCAAATTAATGTCACCTTAGGACAGGACAGAAGGTGTGTAAGGACTCCTATCTTATAGATCACATGTGTCAAACACAAGACCCGTGGGCCAAATCCAGCCCGCCAGGCCTGGTCATGTGGCCCTCCCGCCCAATGTTGCAGCTAGAATGTGGCGGACCTCCATTCCTCCACCTCTAACCCTCTGCTCCTGCTCCCTGCTGTCACTTGTTAACACAGAAGTTTTCTGTGTTTACAAGGGAAAACTTCTCTCAGCAGCTCATCGATCTTACAGATCCCTTCATGTGCTCACGGCAGGGCATGTCGGGAACAGTTCTCCAGAATCCGAGGGAGAGAATGATCTCCCTGCAAGGCGAGGCAGAGCCGACTACTCAGAGGTAGTACTAGAGCTGGGCCATAATCTTGAAAACTGCACTCTGCCCGCAACACACTCCCGCCCCCGCCCCCAACACACTCCCGCCCCCAACACACTCCCGCCCCCAACACACTCCCGCCCCCAACACACTCCCGCCCCCAACACACTCCCGCCCCCAACACACTCCCGCCCCCAACACACTCCCGCACCCAACACACTCCCGCACCCAACACACTCCCGCACCCAACACACTCCCGATATAACTGGCCCTTTGGACTTGAAGAATTAAAGGCATTTTTACTTTTTACTCAATCCGGAGTGCGGCTATCCAGAGTTTTGTTCGTTTCCTGTATACATAACTGGCCCTTTGAGGGCAACCATACTGTTGATGTGGCCCACAAAGTAATTGCGTTTGACACCCCTGTATAGAAAGAACTGGAAACAATGCTAAATGATAAGCGTGAAGCATAAGCTGAATCCACATGAAGTTCTCAGCTCACAAGATTTCTGGCAGGATCAGCAGGTATCATTGGCATTTATTAAACAGATGTAACAGAACCTTTCTAATAATATAATTACTAGGCAAACAAACAAAAAAAATAAAAAATAAATAAGTTTACATAGGGGCTATCCCTGCAAAACCTTTTAGTGCATTCTAGGACAACATGGTGATCTCCAGCTTCTGTATAATTACTACCCAACAATAAGTTTGGCAAAACTCAGACGAAAAATGTAAGTTCTGCTACATGGTTTACAAAATCAATAAAAAGGGGCAACAAAAGAGTATCACACACGTTTTGGGGGTTCAGAAATACCTCCTTCATCAAGGTTTGCAATAGTAAACTATGTATCAGGACTGAATAATGTTTTTTCCAGTTTGATAATCTGTACAGATCTCATCCAACAACCGGTTTGGCAACATGTTAGCTAGTTTATAATTCATTTCATCCCTACAGGAATAAAAGTATATCTGGAGTATTGAACAGCAGTGTGGCACTTTATATCTTCTTGCCGTTTTGCACTACAAACCAAGAAGCTGCCTGCCTAAAACCAGATCACTTACAGGAACATCAATAAAATGCAATTGGATAGCATCACCAATGGGACAACCTAGTCCTTCCACTTTCCCAATATCGCAATAAGTTTTGTCCAGTTACAGTCAAAGTTTCTGCGCAAACAAATACATTCTAAGTCAGGGGTGTCCAACCTGTGGCCCACAGACTGCATCCAAGATGGCTATGAATGCGGCCCAAAACAAAATCATATACAGACATACCCCACTTGTACACAATGGGGTTTAACCAGTGAGCTTCTAACCCCAGCTTGTTCAATTAATCTTTGGTAATAAAACCTGGAAGCTCATTGGTTTCTATGCACTTTCCCGCTTTAGTAAATAAACTCCATTGTGTACTAAAAGTTGGGTATGCCTGTACTTAAAAATATAGGATTTTTTTTTAATTGTAAAAATGCATTTTACACTTCGTGAACACATGAGGCTGAAGAAGAATTTGACAGTTTCTCTTTACTGGACTTCTAGAAGTTTTATCTTCCCAAAGAAAAATCCCCCATTCTTCACAATCATGCCTTATTCATGTCGTCAGTTTCTGGCAACACCTATACTTGTGAAGAACTATTTTCAAGGATGAAGCACACAAAGAACAAATTGGAACCAAAATATCTGATGAGCACCTTGAAAATTCATTGAGAATTGCTACTACATCCATCCAAATACTTTATCAAAAACATTAGAAAAAAGTAACCCTGATGACGTCAGACCTTTGACGAAACGATCGTCGGGTAGCCACGCTCACACCCTTGTGCATTTACATTTGTTCACTCACGTTGTTGAGTTTTTATATATTTTTTTGCTAGCAATATGTTCGTTTTTAAACGTTATGTTCACTTTCGGTGACTCGGTGGAGTCATTCTTTTAGCGCTCCAATTATTCGGTTGAATAAAAATCTGCTTAAACCTTATTACACGATTGGGCGCATTTTTGTTTTTGTTTTTTTCTGGTGATATGACGTTTTGAGGCCCAAGAGAGGATCCGAGCGTATTTGGAGACTACGTGATATCCGAAGGATTGGATCGTTTCCCGGCTTCTTGCACCGAACGATTGGGTCGGCTTTTGGCTTCCTTATCGAAACGTCTATGTGATCGTATCTGCGCAGACTGACCTCCCTTAACAGGGGGTCACTGGAGATCTGGTAAGCCTCCATTCATTATTGGTTCACAGAGGTGAAGGGTCCACGTGGTCAAGCATTATTATTGTTGTTTTGAACAAACAAGATCAATCATCATTTTTGTCTTATATTTCACATGGGACTTTATATTGTGTCACATCATTTTTTATGATTATTTGGTTTTTCACTTTAAAGGACATTTGAGTTACAGATTAATTTCTTTTGACTTCATTGGACATTTGGGTTTTCTAAGTATTTTTCACTAATGATTTTTCACATTATTTAGGTTTTTCACATTTTTGTATACACACCTATTAAGTCACATTTATATTTAAGAGGCCAAGCGCTGCACTTTTACTTTTTTCTGCTTTTGTGTGCCCAGTATCCGGGTTATAGTGTTCAGCTGCTGTTTTTATATCATTTTATTTTATTCTACTAAGCGCAGATTTCTAATTTCTTTTGTTATCAAAAACATTGCCAAATATCACACTAGTTTTATGGTGCCCTCTTATATTTTTTATTCTAAAAAGTAAAAAAGTGAAGTTTTATAAGCGAGATAGTGATCGTTAACTTGCGATCTGCCTGACTTTCTGCTCATCAGTTATCCTTATTGTTAGTGTATTTTAGGTACGGCCCAAGATAATTCCTCTTCTTCCAATGTGGCCTAGGAAGGTCTAAAGGTTGGGCAACTCTGTTCTAAGAGGTTCAAATACAACTCCAGTCATCTGTTGGCCAAGCTGAACCATACATTGAGGAGGATGGCATGTCACGTGACAAGACAATCTTCCATGTGTGGAGCACAAATGATCCTATTGATGCAAAGTCCCTTCTAATAAGGCAAAATATTAAAGAAAGCCTGATATGGCGATATCCTGCCTCATGTAGATATGAAGGTCTTCAGATACAGTATGTTCAAAAGGTCCAATAATCTGTGGCCAAATAATCAGATATGTCCGTTTTAAAAACTCAATGAACAATAGCCACAGAAGTAGGTCATTGACATTGGGCACTTAACTTACCAAAAAAAATAAAACACCACCCCCCACAACAGCAAGGAGATGAGACTGCATTCAACGTGGTGAAGGACAGAACTATTCATAAACATTGTGAGGCTTCCCAAGAAGTCGAAGGACATCTAGGATTCAGTTTTGGTTAACCAGGTTCCTAGCTTGGTATGGAACCATGTGAGGTCTTGAGTTCTCTCACTGAAAAAGGTTTAGTTTGTACAGTGCGATGTGATCCAAGGTTAATATGGAACCATTACAGGTCTTCAGTTGCCCTAATAAAAGGGTCTCATTTGTATGGTTAGATGCTACCCAAGATTGATAGTATCATGAGAGGTCTCTATAAAATGATCTAACGTAATTGGCTTGGGGTGGTTGAACATACCAAAATTAGCGTTTTCAATACACTTTGGATCTCTACGGAGTCACTAAACCTTTACAGAGCTGTGCTAATCTCCAGTCATTTCTTTATGTCATTTCCCAGTTGTTAACTCTATAGCACTAGAGTAGGACTACACTTGCAGAAGTACCTTTATAGAGATGTGTGGATTTTACGAAGGAAGGAAAGAAGAAGGAAAGAAGAAGGAAAGAAGAAGGAAAGAAGAAGGAAAGAAGAAGGAAAGAAGAAGGAAAGAAGAAGGAAAGAAGAAGGAAAGAAGAAGGAAAGAAGAAGGAAAGAAGAAGGAAAGAAGAAGGAAAGAAGAAGGAAAGAAGAAGGAAAGAGCCAGTCCCTAAATCTATTTTTCTGGTAAACTCAGTCTGCTGCTTTTTTTTAAAGTATTGACTTCCAATCACACAATTCTTAAAGCTGCTATGCAAGGTTCATGGTTAGAATTAGGCCTTTAAGGTGTGTTAAAATAGCACTTGAAAAATATAACACTGGTTAAGTCAGCCATATATGGCTAGAATCATCAGGAACCAGGAGAGAGGCGAACCATCTGTGGGCAGGTGGATGTTACCCAAATCAATCGACTTGGGTAAAGCTAGCATGTCAGATTTCTAGCATGCGACTGTCAGTGGTATAGCTGCTAGCAATAATCACTGTTCTCCCAGCAGGGCCAGCTACACGCACCCCCAACTCCCCCCCCCCCCCACTTGGAGAACACAATAGCTTTAACGCTGACTGTCGATGGTGGGGGGGGGGGGAAGCGATAATGGCCTGCCTTAGAAAGATACTCTAGCATACCTTATGCACAATTTACAGTAAAAAGCGTTTTTCCCTATGGAGGACTAAGCAATGGGTTCACTTTAATGCCAGCCTCCCCAGCTGCATATACTCCCCTTTCCTTCACTCTTCCACCGCCAAAGTGAAGAGAGTTCGCCCTGTGTAAGCACCAAGTCACGACTTGAGGCCGGGTTCACACATGTGCACCCACAGTTCCCAGCATGGGATCTAGTGCGTTCCTATTCACCGCTTCAGGTATGACTCAGGTCTGAATTTTTGCCTGAATTCACCCCTGAACCAGACCCAAAACACGCACAAGACCCTTTTGGAATGCAGACTGCGGCCACCCCAGACATGTGTGAACACGCTCCATTGAGAGCTGGTCACACTCGAAAGTTATGCGAATTGGATGCGGGTAAATTCGCATCCAATTCACACATATGTGAACCCAGCCTAAAGCTTATACAGGATTGAAGACCTTCTCCCTACCCCCAAGCGATGCCCGTGTGGCCAATCACAAACACCCTTGCTGTTATATGGAAGGAATAAAAGTGAGCCATGTGCTCAGAGGCAAGAAAGGAAAGCATGTGCAGCTGGTAAGGGCCCCGTGAAAGGGAACCTATTGCTTTGTCCTGCATGGACAAGATGCCTTAAACCTTATTGAAGTTTGATGAATAAAGGCCAAGATCTCTTGATAACGGAGTTTAAATAAAAAAAATATAGCGGATGACTAACATTTACTGACAGACATTCTCCAATTCTGATCTCTATCCTTTAGACAAACTACCTCCATCATGCCAGAGTAGGGAGGTCATGAAATATTTATATTCCTGGGCCGACTAACCTGTGCACTATTCAGAATTTAATATTTATAAGTTTTTTACATTGTGTAAAAGGGCCGGTCAGTCTAGAGAGACTGATACTACAGTGTAGGACTTGTTTTTGATACAACACATAGGCCTCGTCTCATCAGTGCTGCGATCTTGAAACTCTGGAATGGAAAATATGTCACCACATCTGGGTGTCAAGGCGAATCTTATCTACAAGTTTGATGAATCTTTCAAACTCCCAGCAGACTCCAAATAAATGGTGCACTATCTCAAAGCAGTCTGCAATAACAAAATGCGTTTAAAATGTGCACAGATCACAAGGAGTTTAAGCTGCCCGTAGATTTAAAGCACACCTGTCCTACAGATAAAGAAAAAAAAAAAAAGTGAACACCCCCCCAGCTGCATAGAGGGCACGCTCATCCCAGCATTACTGACTGCCTCCCCTCTGCCATGGCTGCCCCTTGAAACACCTGAAGCAGGGTTTCTCAACCAGGGTTCAATTGACCCCATGGGTTCCTCCAGAGTTTGCTGGGGGTTCCTTGAGCAATTTCTGCGATAAGTTTCCACTGACACTGTTGATCTTTTTACCTATCCGTAAGGGGGCAATTATTCCCAATAACCACAAGCATAACACACCCTCCCACTGACCATCACACTAATGTATCATGAATTGTAGCAATAGTAATTTTAGTCAGGGTTTCATGGGACCAGAAGGTTATTTCAAGGGTTCCTCAGTGTTGGATGGGTTAGGAAAAGCTGATAGGACAAATGTGACCCTCCGACATCCTACGATTAAGTGCACAGTGACCCATCAAGGAGCAAGGTATGGGGCAGGGTATGTATAGCTAAACATATTACAAAGTCAGTAGTTATGTGGGATCTTTGCTGGGCCATCGTATCGCAGAAGGAAGGCAGTAATGAAAGCTCTGGAGGCACAAAGGAGGAGACCTCCTATGCAGCTATGGGGGTAACGTCCAGCGATCTTCACCAGAGGCCAACTTCTACATACATATTTGTTAGTGATGCACCGAAATTTCGGCCGCCGAAACATATCGGCCGAAAATGCCCTTTTCGGCAATTTGCCGAAAGAGAAAAACAGCCGATAATGGAGCCGAAAATGGGGCGTAGCCTGGGTGGGGGCGGGGCTCCGCCCACCGCCCTGGTGACGCCCATCATGGGGGGTGTATAGCGCAGGAGAGCCGCCTCCGCCGCTTGTTTGATCACAGCGCCGGGAACATCACAGCTTTCATTTCAATAGCTGTGTGTTCCCGACCGCGCGCCGCCACACGCAGCCCCTCCCCCTTGTCCGGGCACTTAGATAGACAGATCATCCGCAGGATTGGATGGATGATCTGTCTATCAAAGTGCCCGGACAAGGGGCACACACTGGCTGCAAAGGGGGACACACACTGGCTGCAAAGGCTGTGTGTGACGGCGCGTGGCCGGGAACACACAGCTATTGAAATGAAAGCTGTGATGTTCCCGGCGCTGTGATCAAACAGGCGGCGGAGACGGCTCTCTTCCCTACACAGGCTGCAACAAAAGGGGACACACAGGCTGCAAAGGGGGACACACACCGGACACACTGGCTGCAAAAGGGGACACACTGGCTGCAAAAGGGGACACACTGGCTGCAAAAGGGGACACACTGGCTGCAAAAGGGGACACACTGGCTGCAAAAGGGGACACACTGGCTGCAAAAGGGGACACACTGGCTGCAAAATGGGGGACACTGGCCTGCAATGGGGGACACTGGCCTGCAATGGGGGACACTGGCCTGCAATGGGGGACACTGGCCTGCAATGGGGGACACTGGCCTGCAATGGGGGACACTGGCCTGCAATGGGGGACACTGGCCTGCAATGGGGGACACTGGCCTGCAATGGGGGACACTGGCCTGCAATGGGGGACACTGGCCTGCAATGGGGGACACTGGCCTGCAATGGGGGATGCCTCCTGTACCATGTCCCCAGTCTCTGACCATCTCCTGTACCATGTCCCCAGTCTCTGACCATCTCCTGTACCATGTCCCCAGTCTCTGACCATCTCCTGTACCATGTCCCCAGTCTCTGACCATCTCCTGTACCATGTCCCCAGTCTCTGACCATCTCCTGTACCATGTCCCCAGTCTCTGACCATCTCCTGTACCATGTCCCCAGTCTCTGACCACCTCCTGTATAAAAATATTTTTTAAAAACAGTCATTTTCAGTATCGGTGCTGTTTCGGTATCGGTTTTCGGCCTAGTGTATTTTTCATTTTCGGTATCGGTTTCGGCACCAAAAAACCCATTCGGTGCATCCCTAATATTTGTGGAACTTAGAATTGAGTAACAAGATTGAGCTTTTCGAATACCCGTTTTGCCTTGGACAATGAAGGTCTCCCAGAAAACATTCCATCTGGTCAATGTGAATGAAAACCTGTGTGGACATAATTGCTGGGTACTTTCCTGATCCTCATTAGAACTAGGTAGCTTGGGTAAGCATAAAACATCTTCAACGTTACAGATCAAGTCCAGGTGAATGCAACAAACTACTATTAGCTATACCAGTGGTCTCCAAACTGCAGCCCAGGGGGCAGATGTGGCCCTTTGTTTGCCTTTATCTGGCCCTTGGGGCACCATTCCACCAACTGGCGTGGGTGGTGCTATTCCTCCCATTAAAAAATCAACAATGGGACATTTTCTACTCCCACTGGCCACAGTCCGGCCCCCTAAAGCTTGAAGGACAGTACTGGCTCTTGGTTTAGAAAGGTTGGAGTGAGGATGTTTTTTCTAATTTTCTGTTTCTCCGTCACTGCACTTCTCGTTTTGTCTCCATCACTCCATTGGGGACCTGTCTTGGGTGTCTTCATGGGAGACAGGACCTCACTGGAACAGGAAGTGAAGAGAAAATTCCCAAATGGGGACACAATAAAAACGCAACAGTGAGTGTCACCCATTCCTAAAAGGTTGGAATGGAATTGTACATTTCCTGCTGGGTGTATGAAAAAAAATTGCAGGAACAGTTGGGCTGAACTAGGTGTAAAAGTGTATACAACAACAACCTGGGACCATGCATGGAGGCATCTACTGACAGCTGGAAATCACACACCTGTATGTGATAAGCAAAGAGATGTCTGTTCTCACCGATTTACGTGGGTGACTGCCAATAAAAAGGGACAACTGGGTACAGCCTTCAAAAATGAATGGAAAATTTTAAGCAACCCTTGGAGAACCACTCAACTGGGCTTTCTAAAAATTTTCCAAGACTGTGTCAAATTATTATATTGAATGATTTTTCATGGCCTTCTTTTTACATTTACTCTTTAAAAGTATAGCTAAAGGCAATTTTTTTCTTGCTGTCTGTGTCCCCGTTAGGAAGATTAAACCTCTCCATTTGTCCTGTTTATCGTTATCACCAAAAGTTAATGTAAAAGAAAATACCAGCAAGAATAGAGGGATAATCTTCCAATAGGACAACAAGGGATGCCTTCACTTTGGAGGGGTTTCCTCCGACTTCCCATTTTGGCTAAGGGACAGAGTTAAGGCCCCCGTACACATCTGAGCGATGCAGGCACAAATCATCAGAATTCTGTTTCGGGTTTCCAAATCTCGCTAAAACACAGGCTTGGGTGCCATTCATTCTTAAAAGGGAGAAGAAGTACAACCAAAGCTCATTTGGCTGTACTTCTGCTGTGGTTCCCAGGAGTACAGTACATTCTGCACCCCTGTGACCTTTCAGACAACGGGTTGAAGTCTGCTGTCTGCTGACGTCACAGAGCCGGTCCAGGCTCGGGCAAGATTGCGACAATGAAGTCGGGATCCACCCACATGCCTGGGCTGGCACCCAGCTCAGCCTCTCAGCAAGCCACTGAGAGCCTGAGCCAGCCGCTCCCACCTCCTCCACAGCCCTGTATTCCAGTAAGCACAAGGGCCAGAGCAGAAAATAACCCCCCTCCCCCCCCCCCCCCCCCAACATTACCATACTTCTCTTTTAATGCCTTACATTTTTCCTTGATTGTCATGCAAAATGCACATAAAAAGAACCCACGTCTGGCTCAGTGGCAAAATTTGGTGGTAATGACTGACTAAGCCCTAATATTTGCACGAAACTCGTCTACTTCCTTGTCCCCTGATCCATTTGTTAACCACCTGTCACATGAGCTTCAATAAAGAGGATTTTTGGAAGTGCAGCCATCTGGAATAATTTGCATTATGGTAAAATTTGGTACTTGAGCTTCTCAAAGTTGATAAAGGGGCTAATTTTGGCACAAACACATTTTACAAAGCATAATAGATTTTTGAATGTAGGTTCATGCAAACATTCATACAAAAGTCCTCAGTGCACTCCATGACCTCTAGAATGTCGTTCAAAAGGGACTTCAAGAGTTTGTATGCTACTAAACACAAAATTTTGGAATAAATTGACTTTCTGAGTAAAAAAAAAAAAAAAAAAAAAAAAAAAAACACAACACACACAACACATACGCAGTTAGAAATTCGTCCAAGAAATTTTTTTTCCATCCTGCTGCTTCTAAATTTATTGCGGATGTTGAAAGTGAACGTCATTTTGACTCCACTGACAATTAGACTCTACTAGTGCGGGGCCAGCTTTAGTCCATAAAATCTTTTTTTGCACATTTTAGCTGTCAGTGGCTTTCATTTTCTCCAATCAAAAGGAGAACAAGGATTTCTATTTTAATTGCCGCCTCAATTGTGGCTCATCTTTATGGATCGCTGGTGATAGGCAGAAACCATGACCGTTTACGCATAGGAAAACCTAGCAACACATACACAAAGTAATGTACTAACTACACTGCGCTCACTAACTTTTATTAAAACAAAAAACTTTGCAGATTGTTAACAGCTTTAAAGGAGAACTCTGGGGGAAGAAAAAAAAATTATTTTCCCCATGCAGTGGGGCTGTGCCAGTACTAAATTTTTTTTTTATTGCACTTTAAGCATCATGAAAATCACTGCTCCTGAAAAAAACTGTCATTACCAAAAAAAAATTATTATGAATAATAAGAATAATAATTTGCACTGATACTTTTCCCCAGGGAAGTACCCAGACCCCCATACCCCTTTTATGGCCAGTTGCTTGCATCTAAACCATCAAAATGGGCACTTTTATTTTTTCAGTTTTGGCTCCCATAGACTTCAATGGGGTTTTCCTTTTCGGGTTAGAACATTTTCCCTATTCGGGAGTTTTGCTGCAAACTAAACAGGGGGGTGTTCGACCCATCTCTACTGGCTCTGATCAGGAGCCCGTCCCGAAGGCTCCCAATCAAACTGATTGTGCGTAGTCTGTCACAATGCGTTCATCGGGTGACCACGCTTCTAGAGAGATAAAAAAAAAAAGGGGGAGGAGAGAAGAGGCTGCTGTATGTATTTGTGTAGCAGCTCGGTGTTAGGCTGGATTCACACCCATGCATTTTTAGTGCTTTTTTGCACTGCAGAACGTGTTCCATAGGAAACCATGTTAAATGGACTGCAGTGCAAATCTGCAAAAAGCACTAAAACTGCCATAGGTGTGAATCCAGCCTTACAGCTCACCAATGCCACATATACTGTATGCCTATGGATAGCGTTAGGGGTAAAAGATGCATTACGATTACAGTGCTGCATAAATGTTCCTCTTCTATATCTGTCTGGGAGTTCAGCTAACTTTTTTTTAGTTGACCTTGAAATAACTGTGCAGCAAAAAAAAAAAAAAAAAAGTTTAGGTTATGACTTTATTAAATATCTTTTTTTTTTTTTTATTATACAGTATATGTTTACATGTGATTGTTTCAGTCCAGAATCAATCAGTAACAGGAACTTCACCATTGCACTGAGTTGCACGCACATCACAGACAGCTGCTGCTCTGCGACCAACAATACAAGTCAGCGGTGAAAACGTTTCTGAGCCTCATTGCAGCAAATCGCCACATTTTAACATCGGTGCAGCTTTGGAGCTCTAGTACAGTCTCATTCAAAAAGCTGGCTTTTGATTGGTCACCATGGGGTAGTGTCCACTATTGCATTTAGTGTTGTATTAATTAGATATTCAGATTAAGGGCGATACCATTTATTGGCTAAATAATTTGACTTTAGTGCAAGCATTTGAAACACGCTGGCCTCTTATTTAGGCAATATAAACCAACATGCATTGTATATATGACACAATACGCACCACTCACATTTGTGTGACTTGTAATGCGACTTTGGGCATTAACCACTTAAAGCGGGATTCCACCCTAAAGTGGAACCTCCGCTGATCGGATCCCTCCCCCCTCCGGTGTCACAATTGACACCTTTCAGGGGGGAGGGGGGTGGAGATACCTGTCAAAGACAGGTATTTTCACCCACTTCCGGGCATAGACTCCCGTGGGAGTCTACACCATTTCCTGCCTTGCCGCGCTGTCTGCTGGGACACACACGGGTCCCAGTGACAGCGCGGAGATTTCCTATTGCGCGGCGCGGCTCGCGCATGTGCAGTAGGGAACCGGGAAGTGAAGCCGATTCGCTTTACTTCCTGATTCCCTCACCTAGAATGGTGACTGCAGCAGCCGAGAGCCGAGCGATCGATCGGCCTCGGCATCGCTGGAACCCGGGACAGGTGAGTGTCCATTTATTAAAAGTCAGCAGCTGTAGTATTTATAGCTGCTGGCTTTTAATATTTTTTTTTTTTGGTGGAATCCCTCTTTAAGGACCGGAAGATTTTCCCGCTTAATGACCAGGCCATTTTTTTGAGATACAGCACTGCGTTGCTTTAAATGACAATTTTGTGGCATTGAACCCAAACAAAATTTACATCCTTCCCCTTGCACTACACGGTTTTGGTAACAGCAGAAAATCTGATATAGTGTGTATGGGGCTTTAGGCTGTCCATACACCAAGCAAATTTCTTTCCAACCACAGGTTGCACAAAAAAAAAAAATAATAATAATAATGCCATCGATAATTGCAGGTAAAACCCGACATGCTGGTTGTACCGAAGTTGATTGATCAATTCGGTACATTCAGCCTGCCCATTTACAGGTATGAGATTCCAACCGTCTATGGCCCGCCTTAATGCGAGTTACCAGACCTGGACAGACAGGAGCCTGGAGTGGCGCTCCCAATCTTTGGTGTGGGTATCCATCATAATGCTCACACTGGCAAGCGCTCATTGGTCAGCGTGACCATGTGACTGCAGTGACCAATGTGTTTTTTTTTTCCTGGGAAACCTTACTGGAGAAAGCTCAAGCTTCTTATTGGTCAACATAGTCATGACTGATTAGCGCTTGCCGTTGCAGGAATTATGATGGATGCTTACTCCAGAGCTGTGGATTGCGGCTATACCAGCAGCACAGGGCATTAATGGCTGCTATGCGTGGCAGAGTCTGGGGGCATCAATGTCATTATGTGCAGCAGGGTCTGGAAGAGTGGCCAGAATATTTTAAGTTAGTTCACCTTCATGTGAAAAGGTGAACTTACCCTTTAAACGTGTTGTAAACCATTTTTTTTTTTTTTTATTTGACGAAAAAAAAAAAAAAAAAAAAAAAAAAAAACACAACCCCACACACACACCTCTACTTACCTGCTCTGTGATCATTTTGCACAGAATAGTCCCGATTCTCTTCTTCTGGGGTGCCCTGCTGGTGCTCCAGGCCCCTCCTCTTCATTGGGTGCCACCATAGAAAGCCGCATTCCCTGGGGGCACATGCACAGGCTTGTTCCTAAGTCCCGCTGCTGAATCCATTGACACAGACAGAGGGGCTGGGGCTGCCCCCGACCCTACTCCCATGTGATTAGATTTGATTGATAGCAGTGGGAGCCAATGGCTCCCGCTGCCATCAATTTGTCTAATGAGGAGTGAGACAATGGCTGGAGCCGCTGCACTTGTGCATGTCACTGGATCAGAAGAGAATAAAAAAGGGAGGGGGGGAAGGGGAGGAGAGGAGAAAAAAGGGGGAGGAAAAAAAAAAAAAAAAAGGGGGGGGGGGGAGGAGAAAGGTGCACAAAAGGTTTTTCACCTTAAAGAGGGATTCCACCTAAAAAAAAAAATATTAAAAGCCAGCAGCTATAAATACTACAGCTGCTGACTTGTAATAAATGAACACTCACCTGTCCCGGGTTCCAGCGATGCCGGCAGCCAAGGCCGATCGATCGCTCTGCCCTCGGCTGCTGCTGCCACCATTCTAGGTGAGGGAATCAGGAAGTGAAGCGAATCGGCTTCACTTCCCGGTTCCCTACTGCGCATGCGCGACTTGCGCCGCGCAATAGGAAATCTCTGCGCTGTCACTGGGACCCGTGTGTGTCCCAGCAGACAGCGCGGCAGGACAGGAAATGGCGTAGACTCCCACGGGAGTCTATGCCCGGAAGTGGGTGAAAATACCTGTCTTTGACAGGTATCTCCACCCACCTCCCCCCTGAAAGGTGTCAATTGTGACACCGGGGGGGTGGAGGGATCCGATCAGCGGAGGTTCCACTTTAGGGTGGAATCCCGCTTTAATGCATAGAATACATTAAAGGTGAGAACCCTTGAGGCTTTACAAACACTTTAAGTCCCCCAAACAAAATAAACTTGACAATGCTATAACTGCTGCATATGATGATATTCTTTTATTTATTATAGTTCTTTATATAGAACTGTCAATCTACACATTGCTTTACATACTGCACATTGACATCATCGGTCCCTGACATCATGGACCTTACAATCTAAAGAGGTCCCCAACTCACATACTAGGATCAAGTCAGACAGTATATGTTTGGAGTGTAGGAGGAAACCCATGCAAGCACAGAGAGAACATGCAAACTCCATGCAGACAGTGTCCTGACCAGGACCCCAGTGCTGCAAGGCAGAAGCGTTAACCACCAAGCCACATTTATTTGATTAATTTCTAAAGACAGAGCAGTCAGCACTCCAGGTGTCATGATGATTGAATTACACGCCATGACACAGGATCCGCCCTGCACTCAGCAGGTACTCGGCACAGCTCCACCTGCACAAACCAGAAGAAACTTTTCTCCTCTTTTAATTTGAAGATGAAAAAAAAAAAAAAAAAATAGAAGAGTTTAGTGTGAGAGCTCTTACCTGCAGGATGAGTGCGGCCAACTTGAAGACGGTCTCACTGGCCACATCTATCTGGCCCTGCAAAGACAAGGAGATGGTCAGCCCAGCTGAGAGATCCCAACTAGTACATGCCTGTCACTGCTCTATACCTCCAGCTTCTGTTACAACAACAGATGATACCATTCCATGCGGGGGGGGGAGGCTGTGTTCGGAAGAGTTGGCTGTCTGTAAAGGTGGGAGCATTATGCTATCAGACGGGGGGGGGGGGAAATCACTATTAATGCAATAGGGTGGAGCGTGCAATGTTATAATTATAGAATGATTTGTGAGTGCAGGCGGAGGGAAGTGCTGGGCTAAGTGAATGAAGTCAGCTGAGTTTGTACAGCTCCCCCCCCCTCAGCTGGTAATGGTGCGGTCTGATGTTCAGAGATAAAGTTCCACTCAAAGACAAGTGCACGAGGACACAGAGCCTGGACTTGCTGTTGTTTTATGTCTAGCCTGGGTTTTTCCTTTTATTCTACAGTAGAACAAGAATACATAATAACGTTCTTATACTGAGATGTCTGCACCTAGTATGGATTTTGTTATTCATATATAAAAGCAAACTGTATATAAATTCCATATAATAATAATAATAATAACAGCTAAAACCCAACTCCAGCTATTTTATTTTAAATAAAGTTAACCTTTCTTTAAGCTGAACTCCGGGCACAAAACCGTTTATTTCTATTCCTTAAGTAAACAAAACAACAATAAACCTGCGCTTACATACAATAAAATCCACAAGCAGCTGGTAGTGAAATGACATAAAAAAAAACAAAAAAAAAAAAAACACAAAAGGGCAGGCAGAATATGCCGCACCGACTCTAAAAAGTAGTTCCTGCACTACTTTTGGCGACTTTGGTGCGATTTCAATAGACATCTGTGCATAAACCCGCACAGATGTCTGTCAAATCGCCCGCCACCCCCCCCCCCCCCCCAAAGTCGGACTGCATTGCCGGGTTGATTTATAAACCTGCAGCAATGTGAACCTGGGCTGAAATAAGCCCCTTTTACACTGGGGCACTTTACAGGAGCTACAGCGCTAAAAATATCGCCTGCAAAGCACCCTGAAACAGCCGCTGCTGTCTCTCCAGTGTGAAAGCCGCGAGGGCTTTTATGCTGGAGCGGTGCGCTTGCAGGACAGTCAAAGTCCTGCAAGCCGCATCTTAGGGGCACTGTAGCAGCGGTGTATTTACCGCTCCTAAAGCGCCCCTTCCCATAGAAAACAATGGGGCAGCACTGCAAACCCGTCTGCAAAGCACCGCTGCATCGACGCTTTGCGGGCAGGTTTAACCCACTGCCCCGCTAGCAGCCGTATAGTGCCGCTAAAACGACAGTAAAACGGCGCTTTACCGCCAGTGCCCGCAAAGCCCCAGTGTGAACGTAGCCAGAGAGTTCATGATAAGAGGAGTCCAGATAATGTGACAAAGAGATCTTGTGAGGAGTCCTCCACCAATGGGTCTACGCAGTGGTGTCGCTAGGGGGTGGCTTTTGGGGCTATAGCCCCGAATCTGGGGCCCATAGCCCCAAGTCTCTGCAGGAGTCCCCAAGGGGAGAGGAGGCTCTCTGGGGACCCTGATGTAAGTGGGGGGGCTCTCTGGGGCCCCCAATTTATGGGGGAGGCTCTCTGGGGCTAGATATAGAATATATATATATTATATACACACACACACACACACACATATTATATACATGCGTATGCCCGCCCAAGTGTATGACTTTCTTTACTACGCTGCTATGGGCTCTAGCCCCAGATCTTTTGTAGACCTAGCAACGCCCCTTGGCGTACACACAATGCCTCTTAGGATGGATTCACACCTATGGCAGTTTTAGTGCATTTTGCAGATTTGCACTACAGTCCCTGTAACATTGTTTCCTATGGAACGCGTTCTGTAGTGCAAATCTGCAAAATGCAAAAAGCACCAAAAATGCCATTGGTGTGAATCCAGCCTTACCACTAACTGTGGACCACCAGATAAAACGCTTGTGCTTATTACAGATCCGATCACTCAGATGTCGGATGCCAGAGCTCCCTTCACTTCAAGTAGATTCCACCTTACAAGAGCTCCAATCAAGTGTATAATGCCAACAAAGCAGAGAAACATCTCATGGTACGGTATGTTTAATAAGAAATGTTTAATAAAAAGCCAAATCCAAAATACACACTCACCACGTGTGAGAGCTAAACATGCATGTACATCAATGATAAAAACCAGAATGTTTCCAACCCTCAAGATGTCTGACCTCCGTGCACGGCGACGTCATATGATCCTAGCTCCATGCAACGCGTTTCGTCATAAAGACATCAGGGGCCCCTGATGGACTGACCTGCTAGCAATAATCATCAAGAGTGTGGATTATGTCCACCCACCTCTTCCAGTTATATAAGCCATACTTTAGCTTTTAGGAATTCTATGCCCCCTTTACACTTGAGCAACCTGTCCTGTGACTTGGGGCTGCAAAGTCGCATGACGAGTCATACCCCATGATATCCAATGAGTACCGTTCATATCTGTGCGACTTCAAAGTTGTCCCTGCACTACTTTGGTCCGACTTTGATGCAGCTTGAGGACCATAGACCTCAAGATTACACAGGCATTGCTTCAAATCACATGACTTCAGGTCATACAAGTGTGAAAGGGGCCTTACAGGAACTTATATAGCGCTATCAATTTATGCAGAGCTTTACACACACACACACACATATATATATATATATATATATATATATATATATATATATTTTTTACATTCACATGAGTCCCTGTCCTCACTGGGCTTACAATCTAAGGTCCCTAACTCACATTCATACACATACGAGGGACAATTTAGACAGGAGCCAATTAACCTATCAGCATGTCTTTGGATGAAACATGATCTATGAATGGAGGGGGCTTTCAATCATTCACCCTTCCGCCATTCATAGATCGCCTTCTATAGTTATTGTATGGCTTCTATGAATGGAGGAGGCATTTCTGGCCACTCTTGATAAGTGCCTGTCACAGCTCCCTTAGCTCTATTACACCCCCCCCCCCCCCCACACACACACACACACACACACACACACACACACACACGGGAAGATAACAGCAGTGGGGGGGACAGAAACACAGGGGACAATTTAGATTAATAGTAAGTAATGTCCCTTTTGCTGATTTTTGGTTCTCTTTTGTAAAAAAAAAAAAAAAAAAAAAAAAAAAAAAAAAAAAAAAAGACTTAGGCCGCGTACACACGGGCGGACTGTTCGCCCAACTTTGTCCGCTGAACAGTGTTTGGGCGGACAGTCCGCTCGTGTGTGGGCTTTCAGCGGACAGTTTCAGCGGACAGTTGGACGGACAAGGTTTTTCGGAATTTCCGAAAAACTGTCCGCTGAAACCTTGTTTCAGCGAACAGCCCGCTCGTGTGTAGGCTTGTTCGTCAAACAAAGTTGCGCGCATGCTCAGAAAGGATTTTCACGCCGAAAGCTATAATGCAGTGTATAGGACGTCGTATTTTTCGTCCCGTCGTACGTGCTGTTCACGTCATCGCGCACGGTTTCAGCAAACTGTTCGTTTGTCGTGTGTGGGCATGTCCGTCCATGCTAATTTTGAGCGGACTGTTTGCTGAAACTGTTGGACGGACAAAGTTGGGCGAACAGTCCGCGCGTGTGTACGCGGCCTTAGGTCTTAAAGTTGTTGTAAACCTCAGGCATGAAATATGAACAAAGCATAGGTCTTTATAGCATGTACATTCCTCTGCTATCAGCATGAATCACTTAAGACAATTTTCCCTGACACCGAGAGAAAAAAAAGGTAACAAGGAGGGAACTGCAGCGCACAGCCTGTGACTGACAGCATCAGCTCTGTTCCGGTGTGTCCCTTCCCTTCAATAAGATCTCTGAGCAATCCATACTGGGCTCCGCCTCCCGTTTTCTGAAAGCTCAGTCAGGGTGTATAAATGATGGACTTTGAATAGGTGTAGAGAAGAGAATACTGCAGATAAACATATACAACCTATGTAGAAGAATTTGTTTTATCTCTGCGCATCACCTGAGGCCAGTCACTTCACTGGGTATATGAAAGGGTTTACAACCACTTTAAGGGCTCTTTCACACGGGGCGGATCAGTGAGGATTCGCCCTGTGGATATCCGCTTGCTCTGCGGGCATCGCTCCGTCGATCCCCACTGAGCAGGCAGATGACAGGTCTGTCTCCGCACACTGCGCATGGACCTGTCAGAGTGCCGCTCTCCCCTATGGGAGATCGGATGACAACGGACCGCAGAGTCCATCGTCACCCGATCCGCAGATGGATGGAAAAGTAGGTTTTTCCTCCATCACACTTTTCGGATCGGAGCGGGTCGGATGTCATCGCTGACATCCGACGCTCCATAGAGGTCTATGGAGCAACCGTTCAGGTCCGCCTAAAGAACTGACAGGCGGACCTGAACGGATCGGTCGTGTGAAAGAGCCCTTAGTCATGATGTCGGATGTATATATAAAGAGACCAGACAGTAAGCCCTGGTTCACACCAGTGCAACTTTATTACTACTTTAGCTCAAAGTGAAAGCCGACTAGCAATGCGATTTCATGTGCGGCTTGCGGACATCTGTGTGACGTAATTTAACAGATGTCAATGCAAGTCACACTGAAGTCGCATAGAAACAGTGCAGGAGCCTTTTCCAAAGTCGCAAAAGGGGTGCGACCTGTCATGCGACTTTGAATTGTCACGTCGCATGACAAGTCGCACTGGTATGAACCAGGGCTAAAGGTGATATCACAGCAGTGCAGTAACTACGACATATAGATCATTTTAGAGCTGAGCTGAAATACTAAATCCACACTATTTATTTGCCCCCCAAAAATAGAATTCATGCGGCTCGCTGGAGGGGTGCAGATTATGGTGTGTAAACCAAACTATTTTGATCTCCGTATCTGCAAGTGTGTATATTTATATTGTACACCCCGAGGACCATGTCAGAGCAGCAACATTATAACATTATCTGTAGCAGCTACTAATCTCTCTGCTTATGTTTTCAAGCATATGGGGTTTCCAGTGTCTTTGCAGCCAGAGATTGCTGGTGTCACATGATGATCAGCAGAAACATTGGAGACAACTAGTAAATGTTGCAAAAAGCCAGAAATTAGCTACAAATTGCAGCAATACACATACAAATTGTTTCATCCAACAACAAAGTTAGGGACCAGTCACAGAAATTTATAAGTTGTCACGGGGGGGCAGGAAGTGAGGGGAAATCTCCCTAATGGGGCCACACAGAGCAGGAAAAACTGAGCCAAGTTCTAAACCACTCCAATGCAAAGGTTTAGTGTGTGGTGTGAGATTTTGCTTCTGTGCAGGAGCTTCCTGTAACAAAGACCGGTCACGGCTGTTCTCTCTGCTTGTGCAGGGGGACTGGTCTGGTCTCCGCCCCCTCCTCCTGTAGTTTTCTGCAAGCAGCCTGTGGTGGGCGGAGCCTGCTGAGCCCTCCCACTAAAATGAAGCAGGCTCACGCTGACATGCTGTAGCTTCTAAGCACACTGTGAGAAGCTCACAGAGTGCAGTGAGATCAAAGGAAGCAATTTCAGCATAGGAGAGGTGCCTGAACAACTGGGCAAGACTGAAGGGAAGGCAGGAGGTCACCTTTAACCACTTGCCCACCACTGTCAGCATATATACGTCGGCAGAATGGCAAAGTAACGTACCCGTACGCAGGGGCGGATCCAGAGTCTAGTCTCGGGAGGGGCACTGCCAGAAAATACGTTTTTTTTTTGCGGGCAATTTATCGGGGACATGGCTGGTGCTAGCGTTTCAATCATGACGGCACCATGGTTAATATGGTGTCAGGATGTTGGAAGCGCATTATTTTTATTATTACATTGTTATATAGAATGTTATATAAAATGAAATGGTTCAACTCACCATAATGCAGAATCAGTGAGAGCCCAGAGTGTGTCACCTGCCACCAGTTGCAGATCGTCACTTGCCATGCCACACGTTGCGGACTGTCACTTGCCACGCCACCTGCCACCAGATGCGGATTGTCACTTGCCACGTCACCTGCCACACGTTGCAGATTGTCACTTGCCACCAGATACGGATTTCCATGTCACCTGCCACACATTGCGGACTGTCACTTGCCACGTTACCTGTCACACGTTGCAGATTGTCACTTGGCACGTCACCTGCCACACGTTGCAGATTGTCACTTGCCACACCATCTGCCACCAGATACAGATTTCCACGTCACCTGCCACATGTTGCGGACTGTCACTTGCCACGTCACCTGCCACATGTTGCAGATTGTCACTTGCCATGTCACCTGCCACACTTTGCAGATTGTCACTTGCCACGTCATCTGCCACCAGATACGGATTGCCACTTGCCATGTCACCTGCCACACATTGCAGACTGCCACATCATCTGCCACATGTTGCAGATTGTCACTTTCCACGTCATCTGCCACCAGATACGGATTTCCACATCACCTGCCACACATTGCGGACTGTCACTTGCCACGTTACCTGCCACATGTTGCAGATTGCCACGTCACCTGCTACACGTTGTGGATTGTCACTTGCCACGTCACCTGCCACCAGATACAGATTGCCACTTGCCATGTCACCTGTCATTTGTTGCCAATTGTCACTTGCCACGTCACTTCCCTGCTGTCGGGGCGGAGGGAGTGATTGTGATGAGTATGGACAAGATGGAGGGATGAGGTGATGCAGGTAGGAGGGGCCAGCACACTCAACAAACTCAGGGGCGGACGCATAAAGGGAAGATTGCTGGCGCTCTGCCTCTGTCACACAGTGCCCCTATAGTGTCATATTTTGCTCCCCATCACAGAATGCTCCGGAAGTGATGTTGCAGCCAGAAATTTAGCACTGCGCATGCACGATGCGTTCCAAACACTTGCGCCATGCGTTTCAAATGATTTGCAACAATGCAGACCAGTGAAACAGTCAGATAATGTCAGAGAAGTGAGGGGAGGTAATCCCCTCCCTGAGCCACAGTTACCTGCTCTCTCTTCGCCGCTCTGTCTAAAGTTAATGTCACGATTACCTCCCCTCACTTCCGTGACATTATCTGACGGTTTCACTGACCTACATTGTCGGAAACCCTCTGAAACGCATGTGCAAGCATTTGGAACACATCGCGCATGCGCAGTGCTAAATTTCTGGCCGCAACGTCACTTCGGGAGCATTCTATGATGGGGAGCAAAATATGACACTACACCGCTCCTCCAGGCAGCTCCTGTCACGTGACGTCGGCTCTGAGTCTGAGACTCCGAGTCTGACGTGAGTCACGTGACTGTCTCAATGACATCACTCGTTGCTAGACGCCAGGCGGGCAGGCGCTAGCAACGAGTGCAGGGTTGCCAAGCCAACGGCTCAGCTCCACCCACCTCCTAGCTCCTCCTGGTCCAGTCCCGCTGTGTAATACACCAGAGTCTCTCTCTCTCTCTGCGCCGCTGATCGCTGATGAGACAGAGAGAGAGACTTGGGCATAGCAGCGCTGCAGCCTGCAAGTCAGTCGGTGACAGTGTGATATTTTCGGGGGGGGCAATTGTCCTGTTGCCCCCCCCCCTGGATCCGCCCCTGCCCGTACGTTACTTTGAATTTCCCGCCATTCGCGCCTGCTGCTAGCTCCGTGACCATGCCTGCGGACTTGATTGCTGCGGAGATACCCGCGATCGTGTCGCGGAGCTGAAGAACGGGGAGATGCAGATGTAAACAGCATCTCCTTGTTCTGCCTAATGACAGAACACTGATAGTCTGCTCCCTGTCATCGGGAGCAGCACAGTCTACCCCCCAGACAGTTAGAAACACTCCCCCAGGACACACTTAACCCCTCCCTGCCCCCTACTGGTTAATCCCTTCACTTGCCAGTGACATTTTTACAGTAATCAAGGCAATTTTATTGCATTGGTTGCTGCATTAGGCTAGATTGACACCTATGGCATTTTTAGTGCTTTTTGCACTACAGAACATGTTCCATAGGAAACTATGTTAAATGGTCTGCAGTGCAAATCTGCAAAAAGCACTAAAAATGCAAGGTGTGAATCCAGTCAATGGTCCCAAAAAGGTGTCAAAATTGTCCAATGCGTCCGCCATAATGTCACAGCCCCGAAAAAAAGAAATTAATAAAAATGCCATAAAACTATCCCCTCTTTTGTGGACGCTATGACTTTTGCACAAACCAATCAACAAACGCTTATTGCGATTTTTTTTTTTTTTTACCAAAAATATGTAGAAGAATACGTATCGGTCTAAACTGAAGAAAAAAAGTGTTTTTTTTAATATATATATATATATATATATATATATATATATATATATATATATATATATATATATATATATATATAGAGAGAGAGAGAAAAGTAAAAAATAATGCTTTTTTTAAAAAAAACTACGCTTTGTTTATAGCGCAAAAAATAAAAACCGCAGAGGTGATCAAATACCACCAAAAAGAAAGCTCTACTTGTGGGAAAAAAAAGGACATCAATTTTGTTTGGGAGCCACGCTGCACGACCAAGCAATTGTCAGTTAAAGCGATGCAGTGCCGAAACGCACAAAGTGCTCTGGTCTGGAAGGGGGTAAATCCTTCCGGGGCTGAAGTGGTTAACTCAGTGCATTCATACAGTGCCTTGAAAAAGTATTTATACCCCCTTTAAATTTTCCACATTTTGTCATGCGACAACCAAAAACAAATGTATTTTATTGGGATTTTATGTGATAGACCAACACAAAGTGGTACATAATTGTGAAGCGGACGGAAAATGATAAATGGTTTTTAATTTTTTTTACAAATAAATATGTGAAAAGTGTGGGGTACATTTGTATGGCGCCCCCCCAAGTCTCTACTTTGTAGAACTGCCTTTCACTGCAATTACAGCTGCAAGTCTTTTTGGGGATGTCTCTACCAGCTTTGTACATCTAGAGAGGGACATTTTTGCCCATTCTTCTTTGCAAAATACTCCAAGCTCTGTCAGATTGGATGGAGAACGTCTGAACAGCAATTTTCAAGTCTTGCCACAGATTCTCAATTGGATTTAGGTCTGGACTTTGACCCGGCCATTCTATAGGCCCGTACACACGATCTGACTTTTTGACAACAAACATGCAAATTAGCTGTTTTGAGGCAACATCCGACCGTGTGTATTCTCCATCGGACAAACTTTCGGTTTTCATCTGACTTTTGTTGGCTGTGCGAACGGACAAACTTTTTGACAACATAAGTCCGATCGTGTGTACACAAAACCATCAGACTTTTGTACAAAGTACAAACACGCATGCTCAGAACCAATGCAAAAGATCAGACAACAATACAGAAGTTGACCAAAGGTGGTGCTGGAGTAATTGAACGTCTTCTTTTGAAGTGTCGTCAGTACGTTGAAACGTCACTATGTTCGTGTTTGTTGTCTAAGAAGTCAGATCGTGTGTATGCAATACAAAATTACGGCCAACGCCCTTTGTACAAAAATCCAAGGGAAAGTTTGTACAAAGTCCGATCGTGTGTATGGGGCTTAACACATGAATATGCTTTGATCTAAACCATTCCATTGTAGCTCTGGCTGTATGTTTAGGGTCGTTGTCCTTCTGGAAGGTGAACCTCCATCCCAGTCTCAAGTCTTTTGCAGACTCTAAAGCCTCATACACACGGTCGGACTTGTACAAACTTTTCCGTGGACTTTTGTACAAAGGGCGTGGTCCACAAGTTTGTATTGCATACACACGGTCGGACTTTTTGACAACAAACACGAACGTGGTGACGTCACAACGTACGGACGCCACTTCAAAAGAGGACGTTCAATGACTGCAGCGCCACCTTTGGTCAACTTCTGTATTGTAGTCTGATCGTTTGCATAGGTTCTGAGCATGCGTGTTTGTACCTTGTACAAAAGTCCGATGCTTTTGCGTACACACGGTCGGACTTTGCTCCATCGGACTTTTGTTGCCAGAAAGTTTGCCTGTTCGCACAGCCAACAAAAGTCCGATGAAAACAGAAAAAGTTTGTCTGATGGAGCGTACACACAGTCGGATGTTGCTCCAAAACAGCTAATTTGCATGTTTGTTGTCAAAAAGTCCGACCGTGTGTACGGGCCTTAATGCTGACCGTACACTATACGAAAAATCCGCCAAATCCCTTTTTGAAAAACAGACATTCGGCCATGAGAGCAAACGATAGTAACATCATGTAATGACCGATAAATCATTCAGTGGATGTGAATTAATACATTTTTTGTGTTTGTTTTTTTACATATACCCACTGCAAACATTTCGGACAGGAAACACATTAACCTTTCAATTATTCGTTCGGCAAGCAAATTCCAAACTTGTCCTTTTTTCGGCTCAAAAACGTCCCAACAATTATCGATTTTGTGCCCATTAACTGGCAGGAAAACGAATGTCACAGAATTTCGGATGAATTTTCGTATAGTGCATGTACATTTTTGGTTGTAACATGACAAAGTGTGGAAAATCTCAAGGGGTATGAATACTTTTTCAAGGCACTGTATATTCTCCTACAATACTTTGCCTTGGCACCATCACACAGATCAGAGTGTTGGTCTACAAAGCGTTAAGGGGATTTTAATCTCCGGTGTCCTTCCTATCCAGAGCAGTTCATGTGAAGTTTACCACACCCCAGTAACAATGGGGAATTATTAGAGGGTGTGTTGTCCGCTCCGCGAGCTGCCAGAGGTGCAGAATTGGGGGTTGCGCTGATCCTCGCAGCACGAAGTCACACAAGACAAATGGTTGGGGTATAATAAGGTTATACAGGTAAAACCTGAAAGATACAGAATAGCAGATTGGGACACCAGGTCTGGGAGGTTAATTGATGGATCTGCTGGGGGAGGGGCATTTATCAGGAACACATTAACTAAGGCTCGGTTCACACAGGGGCGACTTGTCCAGGCGACTTCGCCGGCTGACAAGTAGCGCCCGTTCTGTACTACGGAACCGTTCTAATAGGAGCGACTTGAGTCTCTCCGACTTAGAAAAAAGGTTCCTGTACTACTTTTGCGGCGACTTCGGGCGACTTGCATTGACTTCTATACAGAAGTCTTTTTGCAAGTCGCCGCTGAGGTCGTGGCAGGTCGCGGCGCTGCAAGTCGTGCCGCGTACTGTGTGAACCGAGCCTTAGTGTTTTATCTTCTAATATAAACATAATTTGTCAATTACAAAGTCCTGATAATGTGTCATTAACCTCTTAAAGGGAATCTACTGCTGTATACACAAGCTTTACTCTAAATGTAAGAATTCTCATTTACAGGTGATAATGATTTTAAACCCGGGTTGTATTTATTTATTTTTTATTTTTTTTAAGGTTCTATTTAAAAGCGGACCTTCACCCTCCCCCACCCACTTTGCATCATTGCACTCCTACCCCCTCCACTGTCAAAATTGGACATTTTTTTTTTTTGTATTTTTTTTTTTTTTAATAAAAAAAAAAAAAAAAATTATTAAAGCGGTTGTATACTCTTTTTTTAACTTTTACCTACAGATAAGCCTATAATAAAGAATATCTCCTAAACCTGTACAGTTTAGGAGATATTCCCCTGGCAATGAACCGCTGCGCACAGGGGATTCTCGGCTGAGAGTCCGGCGGATGCCAGACCCTGCCGAGAAGAAAACTCCTGTGCGCATGCGCGGGAGTGACGGCATCGCGGCTCCGGCCACTCACAGAGCCAGACCTGCGATACCTGGAAAACACGCCGAGGGAACATGTCAGCTCCCTCGGTGTGGACCAAGTGAGATGCCGGCGCCTCGTTCCAAGGTAAGCATTTCATAATGAGCTAGTATGAGGTGCAACAATGCACACCAGCAACTGTGCATCCCAGCAGTTGTGCATTTGGCTGAAAGAAAGCACCTGCATGAGAATCCTGTTGATCAAGCATCTTTATGCGATCAAACTTTTATTTTTTATTTTTTTTTAAACCATGTCCAAACATGCATTTTGCATACACATGATCACGTATCTTTATGCAACCTATTTGCTTAAAGCGGGAGTCCGTCGGGACTCCGCGTTTTTTTTTTTTTTTTAAAAGCCAGCAGCTACAAATACTGCAGCTGCTGACTTTTAAAATAGTGACACTTACCTGTCCAGCGCGCCCACGATGTCGGCACCCGAAGCCGATCTCTAGATCGTCTCTCGGATGCTGCCGCCGCCATCTTGGGTATGGGAATCAGGAAATGGAGCCTTTCGGCTTCATTTCCCGGTTCCCTACTGCGCATGCGCGAGTCACGCTGCGCAATAAGGACGGTCCCCGCTGCCTCTGGGATCTGTGTGTTTCCCAGCAGGCAGCGGGGCACTTGCGGAAAGGGGCGTAATCTACGCCCCTTTCCGCAGAGAGCTATCCCGGAAGTGGGTGCAGATACCTGTACTGTACAGGTATCTGCACCCCCCTCCCCCCTGAAAGGTGCCAATTGTGGCGCCGGAGGGGGGGAGGGTTTCCGATGAGCGGAAGGTCCACTTTAGGGTGGACCTCCGCTTTAAGCAGCAACCTTGCGTTTCAGCAGCAACTGTACGATCTAGCACTGTGCGAACCAGCCACTGTGTATTTCAGCTACTGTGCATTTTAAGCAACTGTGTAACCTTAGTAACTGTGTAATTCAGCATCTGTGAATGTTAGCAACTGTGCATATCAACATCTGTGTGTATTTAGCAACTGTGTGATTTTAGCAAGTCTGTAAGCAAGCACCTGCTCAGCTGCAGTTGGTCCTATACTTATACCTGTAGGATACCAAGCACATATGCAGTATACTCAAGCCTTTCAAAGATGTATTATAACAAGCACATATATTATGCTGTTCCTGTCCTCAAGCAGACAATGACACTTTTAAAGTGAACTGCTAATTGTCCAGGGGTGTATCTACTACTTACAGCATGTACATGCCCCATGGATAGGCAAAAAATATGCAGCATATATCATGACTTGTCTGTACCTGTTCCCAAGCTGGAACTCACAGCCCACTGTTCTGTCTCCAAGTCCGACCTGTCAGCACATGGTAATGGCTGCCCTTTTTCCTGCATACAACAACAATAGGCTAGGAGCAAATCTGCGCCCTCTAGAGGCTGGGGAAAAAACAGCAGCCTGCCTGAGCCAGAGTACAAGCATGATAGAACAGCACACTACTCCCAGTGGCCACCGGGAAACAAACAGACAGTCGGAACACTCTCTTAATAGAGACACTGCAAACAAATGCAGACTCCCCATTCCCCGCTGCAGGGTACTGCTGGAATATCACAGCGACCCAATCTTCACCCATCACGGAGGGTTGGTGTCATGCCAGACCTTCAAGGACGGGGTCCCCTCTGTACATAGGGTCCACTGCCTAGGGCCATGTATAGCGCCCTGCCAGAGCAAACCTGTAGCATAGCAATGTGACCAAGGTGCTGGATCTCAGGGCCCAGCTCTCCTAAGAGAAGCGTTACAGGCAAAACCTCGTTCTTTGGTATCGGGTACCATCCATTTTAGCCTTTCTTTTGGCTCTTTGAATGGTTATCTGATAGCGTAGCCCCTGACCCTGTTCAGGCCATCTATGGTGCACTTATTAACCGTGACCTAACACTATAGACACTGGCAAAAAAATTTAGACATTCCCTGTAGGGGAGGGTGTTATATAGGGAGGAAACTTTCTGTCTGATTACACCAGTGTCCAGCACCTGAAGGTGAGATACAGTATAACCAACTTAGTAATTACTATGAGCCTCTGTGTCCCGTCATGTACGATAAAGGAAAAGGGCGTTGAGAGCTGAAGTTACACTCTGCAGAGTTCAGTGAGGGGAGGTCTGAGAGCTGATTGGAGGGAAGGGACATGCCCCACTTGAAGTAGCATGATTTCAAAGGCACAGGTCAGTGCGATTTCAGGTGTGACTTGCCTGACATCTGTGCAACTTCCTGCAATTTTTTATTTTATTTCTTTTTTTCAATCTGACTAACTACGTAACTATTAAATCATAAAAAATAGTGCAGGGATTTCAACTCTGTGCGGCACCATTGCCATTGGCGACCATAGGCTGCGACTTGTCATGCGATTTGAAACTGTCAAATCGCATGACAAATCACACCAGTGTAAACATGGGCTTAATTTTTTTATTTTGTTTCAATGTTTTATGTTTTTTTTTTCTTTTTTAATACCTTTATTTCTTGTCTCCTTCCTGCACTGCCAGGACAGGTCTAGGGATGGTCAAAGATGAGTCGTTTTTTTTTTTTTTTTTTTTTTTGTCTATCAGTAAAAAAAATGTATGGACTCCCCCACCTACACAATTGAAGTGGATGAAGGAATCCTCTCTGCTGTGCATTTTGACAGCTGTCAGAATAAACTGATCAGCGGCTGCAGCTGCTGATCAACAAACGATTTAAAACATTCTTGTTCAACAGAGTTTGATGGTTCCTTGCTGGATAGGCCAAATTTCAATCCATCTATGGCCAGCTTTAGAGGGAATGATGTACCACTAAAACAATAAACCATTTGGATTGGCACTTTACAGGCATTTCAACCACTAAACTGTATAAAAATACTAATTTATTGTCACATATAACAAAATATTGTAAACATCATAAATAGCTGTTAGAACAACTGGCGATCAAAACAAACTTGAGTACAAATTTCTCATAGTCCAATGCGTTTCAAGATACTCTCTTCTTCAAGGGAACAGAGAAGGTATAAAAGCTGAGAAATAGGTAAGAAAACATCACAACTAATCCTCTATTTGGAGAAACAATCATATGAACACTAGAGAAATAGAGGATTAGTTGCGATGTTTTCTTACCAATTTTTTCAGCTTTTATATCGTCTCTGTTCCCTTGAAGAAGAGAGTATTTCGAAACGTGTTGGCCTATGAGAAATTTGTACTCAAGCTTGTGTTGTGATCAGCAGTTATTTATGATGTTTTCAATATTTTTTATGATATGTGACAATAAATTTGTATTTTTATAGTAGCTGAAATGCCTGCAAAGTGCCAATCCAGATAGTTTCTTGTGCCTATATCAAAATCAAAGGATAATGGCAGTCGCTCATGGGAAGGAAAACACTGGGTATACACTGCAGTATGCTCCACCTCACAGCAGGAGTCCGATGCTTCTCCATTCACCGTTTCAGGTCTGATTTCAGCCCAAATTTTGAGAACCGGTCACAACCTCCTGCTATGCGAATTGGATGCAGAGAATCTGCATCCAATTCACAATAGCGTGAACCCAGCCTAAATAAGGTTCCATTCACCTAAAGCTTCCTAAGATATTGATGTCATGCATCCCAGAAAGCCTTAGGGCACTTACAGCGCATGCGCTGCTGCACATCATCAGGGTGGCTGTTTCTTCCTGGTTCTTGCAGATGATCCCCTGATGATACACTGTGGTGCATGCATGACATCAGGGGTGTCCACAAGAGCCCAGAAGAGACAGTGGCCCCTCTCGATAACATAAGTAAAGAAAATGGTGGCACAGGAGCTGGCATACAGCCTCAGCCCAGCTCCATCCAGGCCACACCCCACTAACGCGCTTCGCCCTGCCCACAGGACATAGTCATGGAGGTATTATACTGAGCCTCACTCTCTTCCAGGGTTACAGAGCCACTAGGATCTTCAGTATTCATTTAGTAAGATCAAGATCAAAGAAGGTTGGGCATGCAGATGCAGCAATGTGGGTGCTCCATAAGGATAAATGGGGTACTATGTATTTTTTGTGCATTGTTTATTATCTGTGATTGTGGATTACTCTGTGATATTTATAGTACACATATATTTTTCATATCTTTTTTATTAGAAGGCTCTAATTCCAAGTGAACAGCATCCGCTGAGGAAGCCCAGTATCAGGGCAAAACATGTTAGGAACTATGCTAATATCGCTGTACTTATAAGGACTGTATCATTTGAGTCTATCGTACTGTATCACATTGTTTTTATGAGGACGTAATACCTTTTAAACTGATGTTTGAAATACATCTAAATTCTTTTAATTGAATTTTCTTGGATTTTGTCCTACAATTAACCTAAAAAGTCCCATACATGTATTTTAAAGACTTCTTATCTTAGGACTACAGAACAATTGGTCTCTATGTTGGGGAGAATAGGGAGGGTTTGAGTAGTTCAGCAAAAGAAAACTGGGCAGGACTGACACCACTCTTTTCACAAAAATGCTGTGCTGTCCGCCCACAATACAAAATAAAGAGCCAAGTGCATTTCTGGAAGATCAGCAAATATTTTTCTGTACTTGCAGGGTCTTTAAAGGAGAAGTTCACCTTTCCTAATATGTTACACCCATATTCAGGGTGTAACATGTGACAGATGCAGCAGACCCCACACCCCCACAATCCCCTGCTTTGAAAGATCTTTATCGCCTGCTCACTGTCACAATCCGCCCACCCAGCCGCATCATTCATTTAGAGAGTTCTGTGAATGTGAGAACTACAAGTACCAACAGCCGTTGCAGCTGTCAGCTTGTAGTTCTCAATGAACCATGTGGGCGCTGTTGAGCGCTCTAGGTAGTCCTTTGTTGCTTCCTGTCAGTGTGTAACTGGCTGCCCATAGAAGGTACAAGCAGACAGCTTACACTGACAGTCTGCAAGAGCCCTGCATTGCACCCGTTATCTGCTGATCACAGGTGCAAAGCTTTGCAGGCCTCTAGTCAAAAAAATATTAAATGTACATTTTTTTACCTGCAAAAAAGATAAGCATTTATTTTTTATTTTATTTTTTTACAAAGGTGAACTTATCCTTTAACTACTTGCTGTCCATAGGCAGTTTATAAATGCCCTGGACTTCAATTGGTTAAAACAAGCTCCCAGCTGCAGTGAGCTGACCTGATGACATTCTGTATTCAGTACCTGCATTGCTACAAGCTTTCATTCCTGCTACCGATTTCTGAATGAACAGAGAAATGTAATATAATGGAAGTAATTCTATTGATTCTAATGTAGAAAATGTTGCACCCCCACTGTGGTCAGACCTTGGTGCTGTAAATGTACAATCGGCACTCCTTACTGTACGTGAGCGATCAGCCAGGTCAGAGTTTTCCACAATCATATAACTGCGGGCGGTGTCGGGCAATAAACAATGAACAACTTTTAGTGTTTTATGATGTCCTCATTGTGTTTCCGCTTTTTCCATTTATCTAATAACTTCTGTACAGACTGTACATTATGCAATATCAAAATGATGAGCACTGGATTTATTAAAAGGTGAAGAACGTTCGATGAAATGAACCTGTGTTTATTTTACATATCCAGGTGTATGGCTCGATTCACATCTATGCATGTTGCTTGAGCATTTCTGAAGTGCTTTCTGTGTTTTTTAACCGCGTTTTTGCCACTTTTTTCTTCTTTTTTACATTCACTGTATATAGTCAGTTGCCAAGAGGGGTCGGGAAGCCGGCCGCCGTGTCCTTAACAACCAATGAGTCATCAGCTGAATGTAAAAAAAAAAAAAAAAATTGTTAAAAAGGAGACATGAGGTCCCCCGTCCCCCCCCCAGGTCCTTCACAGGTCTGGTATGAATTTGGAGGGCACACCCCACACCAACATTTTTTAATAAATGGCGTGGGGTCCCCCCCAAAATCTATACCAGGCCCTTATCTGAGCATGCACCCTGGCAGGTCAGGAAAGGGAGAGAACGAGCCTCCCCCTCCTGAACCATACCAGGCCACATGCACCCAACATAGGGACAAGGGCCTCTTCCTGACAACCCTGGGTGGTGGTTGTGGGGGTCTGCGAGCAGGGGGCTTATCTGCATCAGGAAGCAAGGGGACAAGGGGACCCCCAGATCCCACCCCCCTGAATGTATGAGTAGTTCCCTCACCCCACCCACTTTGCATCATTGCACTCATACTCCCCTCTTCTGGCACAATGGGATATTTATTTTTTATTTAGTATTATTTTATTTATTTTTCTCTCTTTAATTAAATTGAATTAAATTTATTATATTTCAGTTTCTTTCTTTCTTTAACAGTGGACCATGCCTGTGTAATATGTGTTGAAACAGCCACTTGTATTCTCCATCCTAAGTTTGTATGACAAAGCTAAAAATCAGAAGCACATTTTGATATCACCCTATAAAAGGAAGTGCCTGGAGAAGGACCTTTATGACAGGATCATTAGGTATTATTTTAATGAAAGCTACAGATTAAAAAAAAAAAAAATTAAAATTACATTTACTCTCTTGTGTTGCAGAAATGTGCGTTCCATGCATTGACACATGGCAGTGCCGCTCAATTTGAATGGCACCACAATGCACCAAGGCAACACACATATGTTGTAGGGTGCAGCAATTCATGATAACGCACCATAGTGCGTTTGCATTGAACATTTTTTTGCCAATTTCAGTGGGCTGCCTTAATGCAAGGCATGTTAACACCTGACATAATGTGCGTCAACACGCTGCATGAAGGCAAATGGATCCTAACATGTTCAAGTTTATATAAGGTTTACAGGTTTGAGTTTATATCTACTTTTACCGCACTCTATCCATAGGAGATCAACTGTGTGGCATTGGAAACATATTGTCAATATGGAGTGTCCAATGTACACCTTCGCCGGCTGCTCAAATCCGCGAGTCTTCAAACTCCTCAGTACAAGGGGCCACATCATGTGGTCAACATTAGTTGACAGAGAAAAAAAAAATCTGTTTTAGAAATGAATGAATGTTTTAGTTGTATCTTCAGTATCCACATCAGAGTCCTCCCTTATATCAGAGCCCTCCTTCACATCAGTGTGCCCATCACATCCCCCCTCCCCCCTGATATCAGAGTCCCCATCAAAGCGCCTCTAACATCAGTGCCCCCCCCCTTTTACAGCAGGGTCCCCATCAGAGTTCCCCTTATATCAGGGACCCCATCAGAGTCCCCATTAAATCAGTGCTCCCCCTTACATCACTGTTCCCATCAAATACCTCCCCTTACATCAGTGTCCCCATCAGAGCCCCCCCCCCCATATCAGGATCCCCATCAGAGTCTCTACTTACATCAGCGCCTCCCTCTTACATCAGTGTCCCCATCAGAGCCCCCCCCCCCATATCAGGATCCCCATCAGAGTCTCCACTTACATCAGCGCCTCCCTCTTACATCAGTGTCCCCATCAGAGCCCCCCCCCACCATATCAGGATCCCCATCAGAGTCTCCACTTACATCAGCGCCTCCCTCTTACATCAGTGTCCCTATCCCTATTCCCACTTATTAGAGGATCCCCATCAGAGTCCCGTCCCCCCCCTCCCCCCATCGGTGTCCCCTCTTACATCAATGTCCCATTTAGGGACCCCTCCCTTTCATTGGGCTCCTCATCGGTGTCCCCACTTACAGGAGTTTCCCTATCAGAACACCCCCTTATATTAGGGTCCCAATCAGAGTCCCCCCTAACATCAGTGTCTCCCCTTAAATCAGTGTCTACCTTACATAAGTGCCTCCCTCTTACATCAGTGTCCCCAATCCCACTTATTACAAGATCCCCAGAGTCCCCCCTAACATCAGTGTCCCCTTCCTTTCATTAGGATCCTCATCAGAGTCCCCCCCTTACAGCATTGTCCCCATCAATGTCACCCCTAATATCAGTGTCCCCCCTAACATCAGTGTCCCCATCAGTACCCTGCTTACATCAATGCACTCCTTACCTCAGTGTCCCAAACCCCCCTTAAATCAGGGTCCTAATCAGAGATCCCCCTTACATTGCTCCTTTGCATCAGGGTTAACTGTGCAAAACTGAGGGGGGGGGCTGGAGTTCAGCTTTAATCCACCAAACCCAACCACCCACCCCCCCTTTTTCTAGTGTATCAAATCGCCATTGGGGTGCCATTCAGTAGTGCAATGCGGTATAATGTACCTTGATATGAATGGGTTCCTAGAGTTGCCACCTCATCCCTTAACACCTGAACACCTTTGAATTACACAGGTTATGAGGCTAATTAAATGCAGATAAGGCACCAAGTGAGTTTAATTACCACCTCAATTAGCCACAGAACCTGTGTAATTAATATGTGTTTGGGTTTAAAGGGATGAGGTGGCAATCATAGTCCCTACAGAACTTCAGCTTGTAGTGAGGAGGCGAGGTTAGGAAATTGTAATGTTATTCTATGGGAGGAATCTGCTGTCCATGTACCAGGAAGAGGACAGCACCGTTTACATTTCACTCTCCAGAGATCTTCTGACATCTTCAAGCTGCTGGAAACCAAGAAAATCACTCCTCTAGTTTCACTTCAAATCCATCATAAGGGCTGATCTAACAAACATGAGGAAGGAAGTGACACAGTCATGGCTTTTTATTTTTTTATATAGAAGAAGTATAATGTTTTTAACAAGACTGAGGATGTCTTACTATGAAGTCTTTTCTTATGTGACCTGGTGTCAACGTACTGCAGAGCACAGACTAGCAGCTGGGAAGCAGTACAATTAGCCAATCAAATGTGCTCATGTGCTCACAAGAAGGATGCTGATAGGAGGAGAGACCAGAGTGACCGAGAGATGAGCTCATCAGTCTGCTGCTTCTCCTTTCACTGTCCAGTCACAGGGTGGGGGAGGGACCAGATCTTCAGCAGTCACATATCATAGCCTCTCAGTCACACCTCTGTGTGAGCTAGACCACTCCCACATAAAGTTGCCAGGAGTGTCATCCTTGCCCATTCGGTGGCAGTCCCCTTTAGGACTCATTCACACCAGGTGCATTGATCGACTGGGGCTCAACACAAAGATGCTGAAAAAAAGCAATTGATCTCTATGTGCCCTGTTCACGCCAAACATACAGTGGAGAAAATAATTATTGGATCCCCTGCAGATTTTCTTCTATTTTTTTTATCATAGGTGTATTTTAAATGAAAGAAAATAAACCAGAAAAAACACAATACAAATGTTATAAACTGAGTTGCAGTTCAGTGAGTAAAATAAGTATTTGATCCCCTACCGACCAACAATAATTCTAACTCCCACAGACTGGCTACAGTGTGAAGCTCATGTGGTACACAGATTATTCCTGTCAATTTAAGAAGGCGCTCCTAACAATAACTTGTTATGTGTATAAAAGACACCTGTCCACAGAATCTCTTCCATTCAAACCTCACCATCATGGGCAAGACCAAAGAGCTGTCAAGGGACCTCAGGGACAAGATTGTAGACCTGCACAAGGCTGGAATGGACTACAAGACCATCAGCGGGAAGCTTGGTGAAGAGAAACTGTTGGAGCAATTATTTGGAAATGGAAGCAACTGGTCCTGTTGTACTGGGCCCAGACCTCATCAGCTAAACAAGGGGGCTCTGGGCAACTTTATTGTTCATTACTTCCTAAATTAATAAATGGAGTTTACTAGACCACACCCCTGCTCCTACTTGTTTACCAGTGCTTAAATTACATTCCAGAGGGGCCCAGGAAGTGAGACTTTTTTCTAATTTTTGGGGTGTAGGGGGGTAATGTCAGTGGCGCTGCTTCGTTGCACACCTGGTGGTTTGGGGTGGAGTGGCTTGGGTTAGGTGGGGTAGGGTCACCTGTCTGGAAGGCTGTAGAGGGTCCCATGATTTCTAACAGCAACCCTAAATGGAAGAAATATAAAATAACCATCAATCGCCCATGGTCTGGAGCTCCATGCAAGATCCCTCATGGGGTAAGGATGATAATGACAAAAGTGAAGGATCAGCCCAGAACCACACGGGAGGAGGTTGGAAATGATCTCAGGGCAGTTGGGACCAGATTTACAGAACAAACCATTGGTAACACAATACACTGCCATTGATTGAAATCCTGCAGAGCCCACAAGATCCCGTACCTCAAGAAGACACATGTACAGGCCCATCTGAAGTTTGCCAATGAACATCTAAATGATTCAGAGAAGGATTGGGAGAAAGTGCTGTGGTCAGATCAGACCAAAATTTAGCTCTTTGGCATTAACTCGACTCGCCATGTTTGGAGGAAGAAAAAGGCTCACTATGACCCTAAGAACACCATCCCTACAGTCAAACACGGAGGTGGAAACACTATGCTTTGGGGCTGTTTCTCTGCTAAAAGTACAGGTCAACGTTTTCGCATTGAGGGGCCAATGGATGGGGCCATGTATTGTAAAATCTTGGATGAGAACCTTCTTCCCTCAGCCAGAACACTGAAGATGGTTCGTGGATGGGTATTCCACCATGACAATGACCCAAAACATACCGCCAAGGCAACAAAGGAGTGGCTCAAGAAGCACATTAAGGTCATGGAGTGGTCTAGCCAGTCTCCAGACCTTAATCCTATAGAATATTTATGGAGGGAGTTGAAACTTTGAGTTGCCAACCAACAGCCAAGAAACCTTAAAGTGTAAGTTCACCTTTATAGAAAAATCTGTAAGGTGAACTTACACAGGACCCCCTCCATTCCTCACCACCCCCCCCCCCCCCCCCCCGGTCCCGCTGACCTGGACCATGGCAATCTCCCGTTTAATGCCCCGGTACATCCTCAACAGGAGTCCGGGGCTTAGAAATCCCCTCGTCTTCTATGCGGTGGCTGATTGGTCGACGCTGCCCATGTGATGGCGCTGACCAATTAGAATGCTCTGAAACATCCCTCTCTAAGGATTTCGAGAAGATCTGTAAAGAGTGCACCAAAATCCCTCCTGAGATGTGTGCAAACCTGGTAACCAACTACAAGAAACGTCTTACCTCTGTGCTTCCCTACAAGGGTTTCTCCACCAAGCACTAAGGCCTGGTTCACACCTATGCATTTTTTTGTGCATTTTCAGTTTTGCAGAAACACACTACAGTCCGTAACATGGTTTCCTATGGATCATGTTCACACCTGTGCATTTTATGGAAAGGCCAGGGACTTTCTTCTGGTTTTCGGTTCCATAGACTTCAATGGATCAAAAACGTGTATTGAAAAACACAAAATGCACCTGGAATATGCAAACTGCATCGTGTATAGGTGTGAACCAGGCCTAAGTCACGTTTTGCTTGGGGATCAAATACTTATTTTCCTCACTGAATTGTATCTCAATGTCTAACATTTCTATTGTGTTTTTTCTGGATTTTTGGTTGATATTTTGTCTCTTATTAATTAAAATACACCTATGATAAAAACGATAGACCCTTCATTTCTTTGCAAGTGGGCAAACTTCCAAAATCTGCAGGGGATCAAATAATTATTTTCCCAACTGTACACAATGTAGATATCCTAAAAAATGTATGCAGCGCAACACACAACAAATGTGCAAAAACACAAGACATTTGAGTACTAAGGCAAGGTTCTGGGATGTTTTTAGGAAGCTATGCCCCTGCCACCAGTCAAGATCTGCCTGCATAGCATAGAATAGCATCACAACCTAGTGATGACATCACCGAGTCTGAACTAAGGTATGGAATGAAAATGGAAACGTTTTATTTTAAAATGTCATTAGCATGTAGGCAAGGGGAAAGGTAATAACCAAGAAAGGCAAAATATAAGCAGATTAAATGTCAACTTGTATCTATAGTCTCAACACTCTAAATTGCTACATTTGAAGGACTTGTTCTGTTGAAAAACAACAGATTTACTGTTTGGATCATCAGATGAAATTAGGGGAAAGAAAGCTTAAAGGGGTTGTAAAGGTTTGTTTTTTATTTTCTAAATAGTTTCCTTTAAGCTAGTGCATTGTTGGTTCACTTACCTTTTCCTTCGATTTCCCTTCTAAAGGTTTTTATTTTTTCTTTGTTTTCTTTGTCTGAATTTCTCGCCTCCTATTCCTCCTCAGTAAGTTCAGTAAGCGGTTCTGGCTGACTAAACACCAATCGGATGATGGTGTAAAGTTTACTGAGCAGAAACAGGAAGTGAGAAATTCAGACAAAGAAAAAAAACATTTAGAAGGGAAATTGAAGGAAAAGGTAAGTGAACCAACAATGCACTAGCTTAAAGGAACCTATTTAGAAAATAAAAAACAAAGCTTTACAACCCCTTTAAAAAAAATAAAAAATGAACGCAGCCATCACATCTAAGAATTGGGAAGCTGCCATATAATAAATGTTTGCTTTTGGGTGCAATGCTGCTTTAATTGTCTTATATGTTATAAGAAAATTCTTCTTCTGTGTTTGTTCTGGTGACCACTGTCACCAAGGCAGAAACTGGTGGAGAATCCAAGATGTCATAGTTGTCACCAGTACGGAAATAAATGGAAAATTCTCAATGGGAATTTCCCCTCACTTTGGAGAGACTGTCTTCGACTTCCTGTTTTGTCACCATGACAGGAAGTGAGAAGAAATCTCCCGAATGTGACATAGACAGGGATTCTAACCCTTCCCTACTCTATCTTGAAAAAAAAATGTACTTTAACTGGCTTACTTCCGGCAATAAAAGAAGTTGTTAAGATGATGATCCACAGTAAGTGCAGATAACACTAGAAAATAACTTTTCAAGGCTTTGTGTGATAAGTGTAATTATCTTCCAGTCCGGCCGGTATGGGTGTACCTGAGCGCTGACGCAGTGCAGGGACTGCAGATCATCTAGGAGGAGGAACCAGCTCAGGCAGTGAATGTAGATTCTTGTGGAGTGACCTTCATCCCCCTCAGTTTCTGCATCTTACAAATCTTAAATTGGACTGACAGTGTCATTTACCATGCCGAACGCTGCGCATCTGCAACCGGCTGGTCTGTGTGTAAGCCGGGACTAAGCTGCCAAGATCCCAACTCCTGTTTACGGAAAATTGTTCAGATTTACAGAGCGTCATGGTTGAAAAGGCGGACAAGTCCATCAAATCGGCCGAGTGGATTTCTGGGTAGAATTCACAGGTGACACTTGTCATAAACCTAACAATGACAAATGGCTACATAGGTTATAAGATTAACCTGTTAAAGGTCTGATCTATCCAACTCCACCATAAAAGAAACATTTTATTCCTTCCAACTCCACCATAAACAAAACATTTTATTCCTTCCAACTCCACCATAAACAAAACGTTTTATTCCTTCCAACTCCACCATAAACTAAACGTTTTTTTTTCCTTCCAACTCCACCATAAACAAAACATTTTATTCATTCGGTCTGCTTCCTATACTCTGCTTAACTGCTTCATGCATGCAATGTAACTGCAATAGTCCCTGCTGGAAGAATGGATTGTCCTTGATAGCGTGGGAACTAGACTGTGAAAATCAGAAATGATTCGATGGGCCTGCACCGCTAAAATGACTCCCAGTGGAGCTCTGTAAATACAGCATTGTTCCTGCAAGATTAACACTTGATAGGCTTTTTCATGAATATGAGAGCCAAAACGGAAATTATACATTTGACTGCTGGATCAAGGATGGAAGATTGAGTTGGTGCTGGGACAGAGGGGGCTGAGCTGCTGAGTTGGTACTAGGACAGGGGGAGGGGGCGCTGAGCTGCTGAGTTGCTGCTGGGACAGGGAGAAGGAGGGTCTGAACTGTGGGACAGGGGGAGGGGGGGGGCTGAGTTGCTAATGGGACAGGGAGAAAGGGGGAGTAAGCTGTTGAGTGGCTGCTGGCACAGGGAGAAGGGGAGGCTGAGCTGCTGAGTTGCTTCTGGGACAGGAAGGGGGGGTGACCTGCTGCTGGGACAGGAAGAAGAGAGTGCCGAGCTGCTGAGTTGCTGCTGGGAAAGGGAGAAGGGAGGGCTGAGCTGCTGAGTTGGTGCTGGGACAGGGAGAAGGGGGGTGGACTGAGCTGCTGAGTTTCTGCTGGGACAGGGAGAAGAGGGGCTGAACTGCTGAGTTGCTGCTGGGACAGGGACACCAGAGTGCTGAGCTGCTACTGGGAAAGGGAGAAGGGGGTGCGGAGTTGCTTCTAGGACAAGGAGGAGGAAGGCTGAGCTGCTGAGTTGCTGCTGGAACAGGAGAGCAGAGCTGCTGAGTCACTACTGGGAGAGGAAGGAACTGAGCTGCTAAATCAATACTGGGATAGAGGAGCAGGTAGAGCTGGGCTGCTGAGTCATGGCTGAGAAATGGAGCAATGCTGGAATGGAGAAGGAGGTAGACATGCACTGCTAAGTCACCATTTGGATGGGAGAGCAGGGGGAGCCGAGCTGCTGAGTCGCTGCTCAGATGGGGAAGCTGAACTGATGAGTCACTGTTTGGATGCAGGAGCAGGGGGAGCTGAGCTGCTGAGTCACTGATCAGATGAGGGAGCAGGGGAAGCCAAACTGATGAGTCACTGCTTGTATGTGGGAGCAGAGCTGCTGAGTCATTGCTAGGGGGGGAGGGCTTCTTAGTCACTGTTGAGGGGAAGGGCTGGGTATGTGTGAGCAGTGGGAGCTGAGTTGCTGAGACATTGCTTGTATGGGGGAGCTGCGTGAGTACTGTTAAAGTGGATGTAAATCTGAAATAAAATGTTTTAATTAAGGCTTGCGCCTGTACAGTATAGGATTTCATGTAATCTGTGCCCAATCTTGCCACAAAGAGTTAACCCAGCTCTGAGCAGTCCTCTTATCTTTTTACAGTGAGCTAAAAACAGACAGTTTCTCACCCTTGCTGAGAGAGACATTTTGTGTACTTCAGATCCCCTCCTCCTTTCTTCTCCAGCTCTCCCAGCATTGGCTGCTCCACACCTTAGCATGATTGGGAATACGGAAGTCATGTGGTGACTTTTCTGGGTTTTGACTGTATATTAGTGATGATAGCAGAAGTTCAGTGTAAGAAATAAACAGGAGAAAATGCATGTTGACAAGGGGAGTGTAGAGGTGGGCGGGGAGTCTGCTGACATCACGACTCCACCCACCGAGCTCCAGACAACAGACCCACCAACAGAATCTGCAGTTTTTTGGGTCTCATAACAGACAGAGGGGAGACATTTGACAGGTAAGGGATACATGCAAGAGGCATGTATATCCTTATAGATAACCATGATGGCAGTAGTTTAGAAAGGATGAGAATGGATTTACATACACTTTAAATCACTGCTTGGAAGGAGGAGCAGAGTCCCTGCTGGGATAGGGGAGCAGGTAGAGCTGGGCTTCTGAGTCATGGCTGGGAGATAGAGCAAGGGGAACTGAGCTGCCGAGTCACTGCTGAAATGGGGGAGGAGGTGAGCATAAGCTGCTAAGTCACTGTTTGGAATGCGGGAGCAGGGGGAGCTGCTGAGTCACTGCTACCAGGGGGGAGCAGGAGGAGCTGGGGGGGGTAGGGGGGGTAGGTAGGTATAGGGGCTGAGTTGCTGAGTCACTGCTATGGGGGAGCAGGGGGAGCTGAGCTGCTGAGTCACTGCTATGGGGGAGCTGAGCTGCTGAGTCACTGCTACCGGGGGGAGCAGGGGGAGGTAGGGGGGCAGAGTTGCTGAGACATTGCTAGCATGGGGAAGCAGAGGTTGCTGAGCTGCTGATTTACTGCTGGGAGGAGGAGCTGAGCTGCTTAGACACTTCTGGGAAAGGGGATGCAGGGGGAGCTGATCTGCTGAGAGAACGACTGCAGTTATTTTGCAGTGTGTGCTGTGCTGCTGAAAATTTTCATGTGTTAGAAGTACACTGCCAGCTCATTCAAAATGAATGAGCTGCCTTAACCCAGTGCATCTCAACACACAAAAACAAGCATGCTCATACCTGCAAATCTCAGAATGGCCCCTTATAGCTTATTTACTGCTTGTTAAGAATATGTACATACTTGAATGTCCATAGCTCATTGAATCTCGTATTCCATATAATTAAGTATATTTACAAACTTCATTATTTTGACGCCATGCCATACAATAGTAAGCTGGCCAGGAAGGTGAAGGCCTGTCGGAGATTAGCAGAAAGTATAAATTAGTGCGGTTTTCTCCATTACAGGTACTCAGCTCAGGTAAACATCAAACACATAGCAGGACCTTTTGAACAGGTCGGACTTAATCTGAGGGCAAACATGTAGAAACACAATCCCCTTCCTCTGCCGAGCCCCGCTGGCTGCATCCAACATTTATTATAATGCTGTCACTGTTTATGGGTCTCCAACCTTACTGCAGGATGGATAAAGAAATGATTGTGCAGGATGGTCTCTGAACTGACTTCCAAGTACATGAAGTGATAAAAGAAGATGATGGGAAGCTCCGGATCTCTTGTTCCTTCTTTGTCTGCAATCCAGCATTCTAAAAGCAGAACTGTCCAAGTACATGACTGAGCCTATAAACCTATCATATCGGTCGGCCACCCCCAGATGTACTGCGCCTCGGACATGCGAGACACGTAGCACTATTCAGTACAAGATGACGCATTTCTGAATAGCATCAATAGAATTGGATTCACTAAAAGCTATCTTGACAATTAGCTGCTGGTAACCAGACAGGAATGGCGGTTAGTCCCCGTTCACACTACTGCCCCTACTCAAATGAATGGGCTGCCCCAATGCAACATGTGTTAACCGTTAACACATAACGCAACATAACTCATTTGTGCTAGTACAGTTTAACAATGTGAATGTGGCCATACACCACTGAAGACCTGCATACCATGAGTTTTTTATGTTCAACGATGAACTTTAGATCAGTGTTTTTCAACCAAAGTGCCATCTGGGTTCTCCTGGGGCACCGCAAGCATGGGATCCAGTTTGCCCTTGATCAGTGTTATGAGGTGCCATGGTGCAGGTGGGCTGAACGCCAGCACCATAACAACCAATGATGCTCTAGGGCAGCGATGGTGAACCTTGGCACCCCAGATCTTTTGAAACTACATTTCCCATGATGCTCCACTACACTGCAGTGTGCATGAGCATCATGGGAAATGTAGTTCCAAAACATCTGGGGTGCCAAGGTTTGCCATCACTGCTCTAGGGCCAGGATGCATCATGTCACTCATTGCTATGGTGATGGCAGCTAACTTGCCGTAGTATGGCAATGCATGACTGATTCAGGACAGGCGGCTATCAGGAAAAGATGGGAGTTCATCTCCTCCATACCTCCTCCACCTCCCGTTCTTTCCCGCGTTGCTGGAGCCAAAAAGTAGGACTATGATATGCAGTAGGGACTGTGTGATTGGGGGCTCTGTGATGAAGGGGACTCTATGGTGATGGGGGGGCCTTTTATGTATAGGGGAGACTCTAATGTGATGAGAGGTTCTCATGTATAGGAGGGCCTCTGATGTACAGGGAGGCTCTGATGTGATGGGGAACCACTGACATGAGGGAACTCTGCAATGTGAAGGGTTGACTCTGATGGGATAGAGGAACTCTGATGTGATGGGTGCCTCTGAGTTGAAGGAGTGGCTCTGATGTGATGGGGGAACCACTGATATGATGAGCGGACTCTGACATGCAGGGTGGACTCTGATGTGATGAGGGGCCTCTGAGTTGAAGGGGTCACTCTGATGTGATGGAGGGACCTTTGATATGATGGAAGGACCTTTGATGTGATTTGGGAACTCTGATGTGAAGGAGGGCCGCTCATGTGAGGGGGGATTCCAGTGTGAAGCTAATTCCATGAAGGCAGTTGTCTGCCTGGTCCCAGGCTCCTATTTCCCATTGGTAAGATTTACGTGTTTTACAGGGTCTGCCATAGGAGGCTGCAGTTGTTTTTTTTTAGACCCGTGCACACATGCTAGGGTCATTTTGTACGATAAACCTACCAGCATGTCTTTGGAGTGTAGGGAGAAGCCAACGTAAGTACAAGGTGAACCTGCAAACTCCATGCAAACAGCATCTGGGGCAGGATTACAATCAAGGACCCTGAGTGCTAACCACTAAGCCTTTGTACACACGGTCGGAGATTCCGGCGGTATGTTTCCGATTGGAGCGTTTTGTCGGATATTCCGACTGTGTGTGGTCTGCATCGGACTGTTTCCGTCGGAATATCCGTCGGATCAACTTTTCCAACTTGCCGGAAATATTTTCCGACAAAATGCTCCTATCGGACATACTCCGATCATGTGTAGCCTACTCCGACGGACAAAGTGCCACGCATGCTCAGATCAAATTCCTAGACCAAAGCTATTGGCTACTAGCCTGAACGTAGTTCCGTCGTAACGAAATAACGTCATCACGTTATGTACAATCGGATTTTCCGACAATTTAGTCTGACCGTGTGTATGCAACATCACTTCCAGACCTCTTCCGGGAATTAATCCTTTGGAATTACTCCGACGGATTTGGTTGTCGGAATGTCCGACCGTGTGTACATGGGCTAAGCCTCTGTGATGCCCATCTTGGTTTATCCCATTAAAAATGCTACAAATATATATAAAAAAAATAAAATAAAATGCTGGTTGACCTGCCGAAAATTAATTCCTGTTGGGCTGACATTACATTGCCTTCTCTGCACTGAAATTAAAAGCAGTGGTTTTCAGCCTTGCTTGCTGAACTACAGGATATTGCCTATCCCCACCAAACTCCATCCTATTCCACATGCAAACATTGGTTTAGTTCCCAGTAAAACAATGTATTTATTATTACAGGTACTTATATAGTGCTGTCAATTTACACAGCACTTCACATATTGTACATTCACATCAGTCCCTGCCCTCAGGGACCTTACAATCTAAGGACCCTAACTCACATTCATACTAGGGACAATTAGACAGTAGCTAATCACCCTACCAGCATGTCTTTGGAGTATGGGAGGAAACCGGAGTACCCGGAGGAAACCCACCCAGGCACAGGGAGAACATGCAAACTCCAGGCAAGTAGAGCTGTGGTTAGGATACAAATCGACAATCCTGGTGCTGTTAGGCAGAAGTGCTAACCACCTAGCCATAGTGCGGCCCCTACTGCCTGGACCCCCAAAAGCCTGTCTACACACTGTGTGTTGGCAAAGTGCCTTTGGGAGATGTCATTCTGGGGAGGGGTGCCTAGGTTAATAGGAACTGACCTCCCACCAGTTGCTCCTGCAAAGATTATACAGGCCTGGTGACGATGTCAGAGGGAGTAATAAAAGCTGATTATCCTTTCAGGAACAAGGTAAAAGAAAAACAATGGTGGAATGTGATCTAGAAGAGAAAAGGGAGGGTTGGGGGTAAATTTCAAGTGATTGTAAGGGTTAGTTTTTTTTTTTTTTTTTTAAACAAACATATCATACTTACCTCCACTGTGCAGCTTGTTTTTCACAGAGTGGCCCCGAACATCCTCTTCTGGGGTCCCTCGGCAGCTCTTGTGGTTCCTCCTCACATTAGATAATCCCCTAGGAGAAGCGCTCTCCCGAGGGAGTTACCTTGCGGGCGCGCTCCCGAGTCCAGCATTTGGTGTCCATAGCCACCGAATGTATGACTCTGCCCCGCCCCCGGCGCCCGAGTCATTGCATTTGATTGACAGCAGTGGGAGCCAATGACTGCCCTGCTATGTATCCAATCAAGAGCCCCGGCAGAGAGACAGCGCTTCCCCGCCGGATCAAGTTCCAGGGCTCAGGTAAGTAAAACGGGGGGGGGGGGGGGCGGCGATCACTGCCAGGTGCTTTATCACCTTTAATGGGAGTTAATGGGAACTGTTATTCCGATAGATTTAGCCCTGTGATCTGCTGCTGCCATCCCCACAACACAGATTCTGGGACGCTGCCTGGGACACGGGCATCTCGGGACAGCTTAGCAAAAATTATGACTGTCCCGGAAAATCCGGGACAGCTGGCAGGTATGAGGTAGTGCAAGATTATCATGGGTCCCACATGCACCCGGGACCCCTGGACAGTGCTCATTCTCTTTCATAGAGGAGTTTGACAAGTGATGCCATCTGTCAAACTCGGCTTAATATCTAATCTCATGAGCAGCACCATGTCCACTTGTAGGTGGACAGTCAGGGGGGCTGTCAAAACACAGATAAACTACCTGTTTATACCACCCCCCTGGCCACCCATGTAAAAAAGGGCCTTAAGCCTAGCACACACGATGAGATTATAGGACGAATGATCGTCCATTTTTTTTTGCATGCTAGTTTCATATCAAAAATAAAGAGGTTTCTAAATGCCTGAAAATTCTTGTAGGACAGAATACAACGTCAGAAGTGATGTATTGTATTCTTTCATTTCCGAGCATGCGTGGTCTTGCTCTTCCATTTGTTTTCAGACGAATACTGTCCTGATTAAACAAAAATCCTACGATCTGGTATCGTACAAGAAAGTTTTTTGTGTGTCCCTTCGGATAATTTCGGATGATCTGTCGTGATCGGCTCACGAAAGCGGTGTACTAATGATCAGATTAACATCCGATCGATTCAAAAGCAATATTTTCCATCTGACTTTCTGATCGCCTGTACAAGGCATTAGGGAGAGAGATAACATGAAAAACGAAGACAGGCCACAGAGGGTGCAAATTCACACGATTTGCCCATCAACACAGACAGTGCTGACAGGGGAATCCCTCCTGCTGAGACATTGGGGATTATTTAGTGCAGTCACTGTAAATCTAAGGGGTAGATCTGAAATAAGGGGAAGCTCTGCTGATTTTATCATCCAATCATGTGCCAGCTAAAATGCTGTTTTTTATTTTCCTTGCATGTCCCCCTCGGATTTACAGTGACTTTACTTCCAAGTGCACTTGTAGCGCAAAGTGGATTTGCCTTTCGTAAATAACCTCCATTGTCTTCTCCTGGCGGGAGAGCGGGGGGACGGGGTTGGGGGGGGGGGGAATAAGCCATTCCAGCTAGTAGCTATAGCAGCTTCTAGCGATAATCGCAAATCCAATAGGTTGGTTGTACAGAAGTTGATCGATCGATCAACTTAGTACATTCAGCCTGCCCAAAAATGGCTCAAACCTCGGCTGGGTCAGCACCGTCTATGGCCGGCTTTAATCTTGCAGAAAATGTCAACTAGAAATGATAATGGACGATTGGACACTTTTGTAGGTAAAAGGATATAAAACAATGGTCTAACATCAATGGCCAGGGACATTGGGTATTATAAATAAATAAAATAAATATTACCTTGAACAAGCAGGCCTTGGCATTCAGGAAGAATAATTCAACGGTTGTCACCTCCTTCAGAAATGTTATACTTTCGATGTAAAACCTGTAAGAAGAAAGCAATATGAAACAAGTGATTTATGTGTATAGATGAGGTCTGCTCACAGCCCATAACTGGGAGAGGCATTTACAGTTGTTACAGTCGAAAAAACGATTGTGGAACACAACCATTGTTCTGACAAAAGGTGTGCCAGAGAACAAAGAGCAAACACAAAGTAAATACTAGTGCTATAGTATTATTTATAATAATTCTTATGTTTTGTGTACAGGTCTCTTTTAACCACTTGACCTCCATGAGGATTTACCCGATTCATGGCGAGGGCGTTTTTTGCTATACCGCACTGCGCTACTTTAACTGGCAATTGCTCAATCATGCAACACTGTGCGCAAATTACATTTTTTTATATTTTTTCACACAAATAGAGCTTTCTTTTGGTGGCATTTATTCAACACTTTTTTTTTATTATTTTTTTGCAATATGAAGGAAAAATACCAGAAAAAAAAAAAAAGTTTCTTAATTTCTGTTATCAAATTTTGCTAAATAATATTTCTTCATACATTTAGGCCAAAATATATTCTGCACATTTCTTTTGGTAAAAATACTCCAAATTAGCATATATTATTTAGTGTGAAAGTTATAGTCTACAAACAACTGGCATATACTGTATATTTGAAAATTGTTCAGTTCTAATGTACTGACAGCCTATCTCAGTTCTTGAGGCTCTAAAATGCCAGGTCAGTACAAATACCCCACAAATTACCCCTTTTTGGAAAGTAGACAGTCGGTATTTAGGAAGAGGCATAGCGAGTTTTCTGAAGTTGTAATTTTTTTGTCACAATTTTTCAATGTTTTGGAAAATAAAGGAATTAAATCTATATAAAAAAAAAAAAATTGTTTTCACATTTTTTCCCATACTGTCACCAGTACAGTATAGCGTCCGTTACAATGTGACTGGTGTGGTGGTGATGAGGCATACTGATCAGTGACAGTTTGTAAAAAAAACAAAAAATAAATAAATCATCTTTTATTCAAATTTTTTAATATGTTTTTCTTTTTTTTTTTTCAAGATTTCTTCTTCTTTTTTTGACTATTTTTTTTCTTTTTTACATCCTGTCATCAGAGTACTTCAGTGTCACCATAATGGCACTGTAGTATTCTGGGGGGGGGGGGGGGGGGGTGATTAGATATTTTTACATTTTATTTTTACACTAATATAGCTTATAACAGTGATGATCACTGGTATAAGCAATAGTTTTAACTGTCATGAATGACTTTCATTCATGACAGCTTGCTTACTATTGCGATCTGTGTTTGGCTACAGCTATCACATGGTACAGGGTGCTGTGATTGGCCCAGGTACCATGTAATCGCTGTGGGCCAATCACAGCATCACAATAGTAAGCAAAACAATCATGAATTGAAGTCATTCATGTCGGTTTTATTTACATTGTAATCATGTAATCGCTGTGATCAATCACTCACAGCAAAGTACCAGTACGTTGTGGTATCTACAGCTTTCGTCCACTTGCAGTAAAAGTACTGGGAATGGGTCGGCAAGTAGTTAAAGTGCTAAGGCAGATAATAAGTTAAAGGGACCCTGTCGCCAGACCATTCAGTTCAACAGCAATCTTCCTATAAGATTATATGAGCATTTAGGCTACATTCACACTGGAGATTTTGGCCGGTGTGAATTGTAGCAGCCGCAATCTTCTGATTCCTTCTGCTGCCCTGAGCAGCCATATGCAGCTGCCAGCCCCGTATTATAATGACAGTTTGCGGAGACCACAAGTATTCAAATAAATTTTGCACTGTTTTCTGACGAAGGCTCTTTACCATGTGATCAGCCATGTCCAATCACGGCTGATCACGATGTCAACAGGAAAAACCATTGATCAGCTTTTCCTCACTCGCGTCTGACAGATGCGAGTAGAGGAGAGTCGATCGGTGGCTCTCCTGACAGGGGGGGGGTCTGCTCTGATTATTTATCAGTGCAGACCCCTCTCGGATGCCCACACTAGACCACCAGGAGAGCTGCCAGGACCACCAGGGAAGGGGGCAACATGTGGATGGCCAGGTATGTACCCCATAGCCATCAACATTTGCAAATGATGCCCAATCTGTGCCAATTAGTGCCAACAAATGGGCACTGACTGACACCATTATATAACATGATGCCCAGCAATATCACCCATCAGTGTCATCAGTGCCAGTAATCAGTGTCATCAGTGCCACCTATCAGTGCCCATCTGTGCTACCCATCAGTGCCACCCATGAGTGCCCATCAGTGCCGCCCAAGAGTGCCCATCAGTGTCGCCCATAAGTGCCCATCAGTGTCGCCCATAAGTGCCCATCAGTGTCGCCCATAAGTGCCCATCAGTGCCGCCCATAAGTGCCCATCAGTGCCTCATACCAGTGCCGCCTATCAGTGCCACCTCATCGGTGCCCATCAGTGCCACCTTATCAGTGCCCATTACTGAAGGAGAAAATGTACTTTTTTACAAACAATTTTAGCAGAAAAAAAGAACTTGTTTTTTTCAAAAAAAATTTTTCTTTTTTTATTTGTTGCGCAAACAATAAAAACCGCGGAGGTGATCAAATACCACCAAAAGAATTTTTGTGGGAAATAATTATAAAAAATTTGTTTGGGTACAGTGTTGCATGACCGTGTAATTGTCATTCAAATTGCGACAGCACTGAAAGCTGAAAATTGGCTTGGCCAGTAAGTGCCCGGTATTGAAGTGGTTAAAGAGGAGCTTCAGGCAGGTTTCAAAAAATATAAAAGTCAGCTACTTAAACTGCATTTGTGTCTTTGATATTTGCATTAGAATTCAGCTTTAAGAAAACAAAAAGAAGACGTAATACCAGGCGGCCATTTCTACCTTAAACGGAAAGTCAAGTTTTATGCATTGCGTATATACGGCTCCCTTGTCCTAACAATATTACATGAATGGCGGAACTGACAGCATTAAGCCAATGTTCTATAGAGATAAGTGCAGAGCTATGATCAGTGACAACGTTTGTGGTCCACTGCTGTAGATTAGAGGATGAGTCTCGCTTTTCTGTTACCGAATGGATTAATTAAAGCAAAACAAGTAACAGAATCCCCCTTATGGTACAGACAGATAAGATTAACCCAGACGATTTGATGTCATGCTAATGAGAACTAGGGGATACGTTAGCATAATGTGTCATTGTTATTTAGATGTGTAAGCTGTGTCCTTATACGGATCAATTATGATTACGGCAGAAAATACTGTTTTTATGTCAGTTTATAGTATTTGGTACTGAAATTGGGACAAATTATTGAGGTCAGGTACAGCCGTTTTCTGTTATCGGTATCGCTATTGGCACACAGGATGGATCATGTGATCTTCCTACCATTTATTCAGATATTGCAAAAGTCCCAAAACAAATAGATGTGAGGCACTGGACTTGGAACTTTTTATCTGTCAAAACAGAAGATGTTGATTGGGCTTTGCAACCAAATCTTGGCAGCTCTATCACAATGCAAGGGCCTTCCCAAGAGGCAATGGCCTTCCAAATTGAAAACTCCAAATTACATTTATAGTCTTACCAGTCTGTAATAATTTATTGTAGGTTATAACAAGAACAGTAAAGGCACCAACACGTTTCAGGGCCAACTATCCCCCTTCATCAAGGCTCAAATGAATGTGCTTTTGGTCATTGTCATGTTGGAAGGTAAACCTTCTACTCATTGACAACCTTCTGGCAGAGGGCAGCAGATTTTCCTCAAGAATTTTAATGGTATTTTGGTAAAGGTGATATGGTAGAGGGAGAAGAGGATTTGTGCTACGGGGGGGGGGGGGGTTGAGCTAGTAGGGATGATTGGGGGGTGCTTGTGCTAAAAGGAGGGATGGGGGTTATTTTTTCTAGGAGGGGGAGAATGTATACTCAGAGTCCGAGGGGAAATTTGAGGGGTGTAGGATCTATGCTTGGAGGGGTGAATTTGTACTGGGGGGATTTGGGGGCTGAAAATTGTGCTGGGAAGGGGGAATTCAGTGGGGGGCAGATTTATACTGGAAGGAGGGAGAATATATTCTTAGGGCGTAATCATCTAGATTAGTGCCCTATTTTTTTGTGGGAGGGATTTTTGCTGACGCATAATGCTCATACATCTTGGGGGGGGGTGCACAGTTTGGCATGTTTGCCCTGGGCTCTAGGTGACCTTGTCCCAGCATTGACTCCATGAATGAAGAAGGGGGACCTTTTATTCATCTGCCAGTCTTCTATTCATAGAGTTGGGATTGAACTTTGCCCCTTTTATCTATGTCTGAAACATGTCCCCAGTTGTCATCTTTTTCCCCCAAAAATAAATTATTTTTGTTGGGGATTTTTTTTTGTTTTTTTCTAAAGGTCCACCGACTTATACATTTTTCAGGACAGAGACTCAGAAAGTGTTGATGTTAAAGTGCATGATGGCCAGAAAATTATTATTTTTCAAAAGGAGAAGCTAACAGAATCTCCATGTTTTTCTCAGGACTAGTTTCCTTTAAGAAAATACAGTTTTTGTGAATAGTAAAACCCCGGTGAACAACATTCTCCAATTTCGGGTTATAATGCTGATATCAGACAACAATTTTATTCAGATGGGAAAAAAAAAGCCTAATTTTAAAATCACTTGCAGTAATGTAAGACATGTAAATTGAGTCCCTTCCATTCCTTCTGCAGCAGAGAGAAATTCCATTTAGCGATAAATTGGTTTTCTATTACATTTCAGACAAACGCGTGCGACTGCCGTGACATGTATATACCCATATCAACCTATACTCTGAGCTCTCTCCAAGATGCTGGCTTAAGGCAAAAACACAAGTATATAGCTTTACAACAAAAATTAACTGCTTAAAGGAAAAAGATAAATGAGAAAAAAAAGGGGGAAAATAAAATATTAATTAAAATATAAAACAAAAATGAGAAAACAAGATAAAAAAAATAATCTAAAATATTTAACTAGCACTATACACATTTAATTCAGATCTCTCTTTTTTTATAGAACATAGATTAACAAATAATTTCGGACTGTGACAGCTTAGGTCCAAACCTATATGTAACTAGAAAGATAAATTAACAAAGGAAGAAAATAAAATATCAAAATATAATAAAAAAAAAGAAGAAAAAAAAAGAAAAAAAGAAAAACAAATAAGAAAACAAAGATATTTAAAGCGGAGGTCCACCCTAAAATGGACCTTCCGCTCATCGGATTCCTCCCCCCCTCCGGCGCCACAATTGGCACCTTTCAGGGGGGAGGGGGGTGCAGTTACCTGGATAATCCAGGTAACTGCACCCACTTCCGGGCTAGCTCTCTGCGGAAAGGGGCGTACATTACACCCCTTTCCGCAAGTGCCCGCCCCCTTCCGCAAGTGTCCCGCTGCCTGCTGGGAAACACACAGATCCCAGAGGCAGCGGGGACCGTCCTCATTGCGCAGCGCGGCTCGCGCGTGCGCAGTAGGGAACCGGGAAATGAAGCCGAAAGGCTCCATTTCCTGATTCCCATACCCAAGATGGCGGCGGCAGCACTCGAGTGTCGATCTAGAGATCGGCTTCGGGTGCCGACATCGCGGGCGCGATGGACAGGTAAGTGTCACTATTTTAAAAGTCAGCAGCTGCAGTATTTGTAGCTGCTGACTTTAAAAAAAAAAAAAAAAACGCGGAGTCCCTGTGGACTCCCGCTTTAAGCACTATAATGGTTTTCCCATATACAGTTGAATTAAAATCGTTCTTTTTCGTTTTATAGGAAACAGATTAACATATCTTTCTCTGCGACCGCTTAGGTCTAAGGTATCGTTTACAGCTGGGGAGCAGTAAAAATTCACACTTGGGCTGCGTTTTCACCACCCCAAACACTCCCCCTTAAGCTGAAAAAGCAGCCGAGAACGGTGTACATATTCCGCAGCAAAAATGATCCCAGCTGCCGTGTTTGATGGGCAATACCGCTTGCTGAATACGACCCATTCAACTGAATAGGAGCACCCCACCACAATGTGCAATGCTTGCAGTTGCGGCGCACTGGTGCGAGGTTTAGGGGCCTAAAACACAGACAATAAGGCGATATAACTCTTCCTTACAACCAGTCAAATGCCTTTGGAAGAGCGATCCAATTAGGGTTGCCACCTTTTCTTCAAGACAAACCTCAACACTTTAGTGGCCTGGGACACCTTTGGGTGCCCCAAGGAGAGTAGTAATTAGGGGTGCAACGGATCGTCACCAATCTGTGATCCGAATGGGTCACACTGTTCGGATCAACACACACCGCGATCCGTGGCCTCGGCATTAGGAAAGCCCGTGGCTTTGGCCTAGCTCCGGAGCGGCGGCCATCTTGGTGCACCCGTCGGCCGTTTACAATGTGATTGATCCGTCAAATGTGGTGAGGTGTAGCCATATTGCTCTTACTGACATCCTCTCGCGCGCCAGTAATGCTGAACCTCCCCCCAGACAGCCACCCACTTCTCCCAGATGGCAACAGATTTGTGTGTGACTTTCTTGGTTACTTGGGGAGCCACAGCCCGGTCTAAATCATGTGTCCACGTTTTAGTCCGCCTGAAACCCAGATACAAGATTCAAAACCTGGACTGTCCGGCTGAATCCCAGACAGATGGAAACCCTAGATCCAATACCAAACATTCTTTGGAGGGCAATGCAGCTGTAAATGAGGCCTAACAATTTTTTCTCACTCCCCTGTAGCCTCACACATGGGCAGTGGTAAAACAGTTAACATAAGACCTGCTACTTGGCATAGTTCACAGCTGGTCCTATTTTTACTAAACAATTTTTTGGGAGTGGTAGACTAGACTCAGCACCAACGGGACTGTCCTGGCAAATCCAGATCTGTTGGCATCTATTACATACTGTATACTGTATATAGGCAGTTATATACAAATCTTGAATTTTTCTACACAAGTTAAGCAAAGCCCTGCCCTTTGCCATCTTATAAGCCTGACTGTTTGTTAATGAGATCATAAATCACATTAAAAATAGGGAGAATTGGGAGCTGAGAAGAAATAGGACCAAACCTGACTTTTGAAAGAAAAAGTCAAGAATTGCATATAACTTCAGCTGCCTATATCTGTGCATCTATTGATTATTTTGGTATATATAAAGTAACCTTGGCTTACATGTTTTATTCTAGGGTTGCAATTAACGATTATTTTCATAATCAATTAGTTGGCTGATTATTTTTTCTACTAATCGATTAATTGGATAAAAGCCTAAAAGTTTGGTGTATAGTTGGTATGTAAAGTTTAATAAAAAAGACAATTTATAATTAAATATCTATTTGCAGTGGTAAATATAAATAACCAGCTATATGGTTAGGTAACAAAATATCGAATCCATCATAACAAACTGAAGAGATATACTGTATATACTATAATGCTGCGTACACACGATCGGACTTTTAGTCGGAAAAAGCGCTGTTTTTTCCCCCCCCCGGAATTCTGACGGGATTTCGCTCAAGCTGTCTTGCATACACAGGATCACACCAAATTCCGACCGCCAAGAACGCGGTGACGTACAACACGTACGACTGGGCTAGAAAAAGGAAGTTCAATATCCATTAGCCAATAGCTTCCGTCTCGTAGTTGAATCTAAGCGTGAGTTTTTGCATGTTTGAATTGCATACACACGATCGGAATTTCCGCTAGAAAGTTTTTCTGTCTGAAAAATTGAGAACCTGCCCTCAAATTTTAGCTGGCGTGAATTCGGCCAGCTAAATTTTCGATGGATCCTACACATGGTCGCATTTTGAAAAGCTCTCATAGGTCTTTTGCTGCCCGAAATTCCGATCGTGTGTACGCGGCATTAGAAGTTGAATCTGGTAAATATCAGATTCAGGAATAAAAAATTTTATCTAAAGATTTTTTTTTTTTAAAAGACCTAAAAACACTGTTTTACATACAGTATTTTTCAGACAGTATTGTGATAAAATAATATGCATTGCAGACTCCCTTGTCATAGGCAGGTAGCTTGATCCAAGACATACACAAAGAAATGTTTCCTTCAAAGATTTTTATTTTAAGAACGTTTGTTCAAATTTCTAATCATTAGTGGGGTCAAATCGACGTTCGTTTTCCACCATAGTGATGGGAAAATTGGAAGGAGCAAAATAGTGAACGTTTCTTGATCTAATTAACTTTCGGACATTGTTTGTGGTTTTTGTTCAGAAATGACCTTCACTTTAAAATTTAATGTTAAAAGCAAGTGAGATTTTCAATGACATTCATCCCTTCATCAAATGGTTATGCAAGGAGCAGCCCTGATTCTCCTCTTCTGGGGTCCCCCGGTGCTTCTGGTTCCTCCTGCTTTCAGAGTGCCCCTATATAGCAAGCTGCAAAGTATAGCATAGAGTGTCCCTTAAGCAAGGTAAAAAAAAACTTCTGCCTTTAGAATGACTCACTTCTTCTGCCCAGGACTACATGTCCCACGAGGCATTGCTCCTCACACATTCACAAATTCTTAGGTACTTACTTACATGTATGGGCGGTGTACTGAGTTGTATGTGAGCTGCACTGTATTTTTTTTAAACAAGCGCCTTGAAAAAGTATTCATACCCCTTGACATTTTCCACATTTTGTTATATTACAACCAAAAACTTAAATGTATTCTATTGAGATTTTATGTGATAGCCCAACACAAAGTGGCACATAATTGTGAAGTGTAAGGAAAATTCTAAATGGTTTTCAATTTTTTTTACAAATAAAGTATCTGAAAAGTGTGGCGTGCATTTGTAATCAACCCCCTTTACTCTGATACCCCCAACTAAAATCTAGTGGAACCAATTGCCTTCAGAAGTCACCTAATTAGTAAATAGAGTCCTCCCATGGTAACTATGGAGGAGCTGCAGAGATCCACAGCTCAGGTGGGAGAATCTGCCCACAGGACAACTATTAGTCATACACTCCACAAATCTGGCCTTTATGGAAGAGTGGGAAGAAGAAAGCCATTGTTGAAAGAAAGCCATAAGAAGTCAGGTTTTCAGTTTGCGAGAAGCCACGTGGGGGACACAGCAAACATGTGGAAGAAGGTGCTCTGGTCAGACGAGACCAAAATTTAACCTTTTGGCCTAAAAGTAAAACACGATGTGTGGTAAAAACTAACACTGCACATCACTCTGAACACACCACCCCCACCGTGAAACATGGTGGTGGCAGCATCATGTTGTTGGGGATGCTTTCTTCAAAAGTAAAGCTGGTCAGAGTTGATGGGAAAATGGTTGGAGCAAAATACACGGCAATCTTAGAAGAAAACCTGTTAGAGCCCGCAAAAGACTTGAGACTGGGACGGAGGTTCACCTTCCAGCAGGACAATGACCCTAAACATACAGCCAGAGCTACAATGGAATGGTTTAGATGAAATTGTATTCATGTGTTAGAATGGCCCAGTCACAGTCCAGACTTAAATCCAATTGAGAATCTATGGCAAGACTTGAAAATTGCTGTTCACAGACGCTCTCCATCCAATCTGACCGAGTTTGAGCTATTTTGCAAAGAAGAATGTGCAAACATGTCACTCTCTAGATGTGAAAAGCTGGTAGAGACATCCCCAAAAAGACTTGCAGCTGTAATTACAGTGAAAGGCGGTTCTACAAAGTATTGACTCAGGGGGGCGCCATACAAATGCACACCACACTTTTCACATATTTATTTGTAAAAAAAATTGAAAACCATTTATCATTTTCCTTCCACTTCACAATTATGTGCCACTTTGTGTTGGTCTATTACATAAATTCCCAATAAAATACATTTACGTTTTTGGCTGTAATATGACAAAATGTTGAAAATGTTACTGGGTGTGAATACTTTTTCAAGGCACTGTATGTGAACAAATAATGCATTCTTTATGCAGGACAACTAATCGTCTGACCAACTAATCGATTATAAAAATAGTTGACAAGTACATGATTATGTAGATTAGTTGTTTCAGTCTTATTTTATTCATATGCTTGGATACAATTTGAGTTTGAGTCTTGCAAAAGGCGACCTATGCCTAATTAGCATAAAACAACCACCAGCCACCTCCTAAAATAAGGACAAATTAGCGTCCACCTCCATTTTTCACCAGCCAGAATAGACTGTCTATTTTTATTGTTCGCTGTCAGAAATAGTTAAATCGGAATGGACGTTCATTGTGTCGGGTTTGTGTATTTGATAATTCAATCTCTAGGTTATATGTGCGAGAAACTGAAGCCGTGTCCCCCCCAGGCTCTGTTATTATCATCTAACCAGTGCAAAAGTGTAAAGATGTGAGCAATATGAAATAATGAACAGTCGCCTTTCTTGTCTGCGGTGGGGTGGTGAAAGGTCAGCGCGGTGTCAGTTTCACGTGTAGAAAAGGCTGCAGGGCAAGAAACAGGCAGATTCTTGCAGCTTGTTACGAAGTGGAGTGTTTGTGTCACTTGGGGCGCATGTTTCCATGGTAACGTAGGGCACCGGAAATGGATGCGTTAGTGCATGATAGAAATCTATGCAAAATGAAGCATGAGGACCCAGATGCCCAAAGACACAAGAGTACACTGTCATTGTTCAATGTTTGGCCAGATTGGTAATCGCTGGAGATAAATGGCATTAGACAGTAAGGAGGCGCTATGTCACCTCATCGCCACTTTTTTGAACCCCTGAAAATTCACACCACTGGTGCTGCAACCATGGCACGCCATTGCTGGGTAGTTGTGGCATGGCTCTTTTCCATACCTCCCAACATTTTGAGATGGGAATGAGGGACATCTACTAAACAAATGTATGTAGGCATAGGACACGCCCCCTGCCAAACCCCCTTAAAGGAGAATTAACCAAAAAAAGGTTAATTATATCCACAAGGACTTTTTTTTACCTCTATTATTCTTTTATATGGGTTTTAAAAATGTACAAATGCACCAATTTAAAAGTTCAATGAAACGTTTAGCTCTGGGAAACACTTTTTGAAAGATAAAAAGTGCATTTTATATACAACTATACAGATCAGACCAAAATGAGGGACAAATGAGGAGGAAAGAGGGACATTGCTCCAATTCAGGGACAGTCCATCGAAATCAGGGACCTTTGGGAGCTATGCTTTTCACTTATCTGGGTTGCATTCAGTGAGTGGTACTTCTTGCTGAATGGGACGAGAGGATCATTTTTGGCATTTCGCGATGCAAAGCACTGTGGCTGCGGCACGTGGACATTCCCATCCGCTGTCTTTGTGGCTTAAAGTGAAGCAGTTGGGTGTGGTAAAAACACTGCTTAAAGCGTAACTTCCCCCAAACAGGGAAATTCAACTTTTCCACTTCTTCCCCCCTCTATCACGTTTGGCTACATTTATTTTCTTTTTGGGGAAGCGGGTACCTGGTTTTGACCGGTACCATCTCCCACTTCCTCTTGGATCACCTGGGCAATGCGAGCGGAAGTTTGCCTCCCTCCCTCCCTGCCTGCAGCCACACAAAAACGACTTGAGCATGCACAGTGTAAAGCCGGTTGCAAAGCCACAAGGAGTCACAGCCGGCTTCCCACAGTAAACATGGTGCCTCCGGGGACCCAAAGACCGATTAGGAGCCTGAATGGGTGAGGATGGCCCTGGGCCTCTGGACAGCTAAGTGTCCTGTTATTAAAAGTCAACAGCTGCAGTATTCTTCATCCACCCTGAAAATCCTGTTTATAGAGTTAGTTCACCTTTTCAGAAAAAATGAAAAGGTGAACTAACACTGTGCACCCTCCCCACCCCCAGTCCCCGCTGTACTTACCTTTGTGGGTGATGAGCTGTCAGTGCCCACACAGTGCCCATGCAGCCTGTGTAGCAGTCCAGGGATTTTAAATCTCTGCTCTTCTCCCTCCCTTCCAGGAGCAATGCCCTGTGATGGTGCTGACCAATCAGAAGCACTCTGATCCTTCCTGGAAGCACTGCACAGAGAAGAGGGAGAAGAGGTGGGGTTTCCAATGCCCAAACTGCTACCCAGGCACTGACAGCTCAGCATCCCCAAGGGTAAGTATGTGGGCTGCACCGATACCGATATTGGTATTGGTGCAGATACTAAGCACTTGCTCTGATACCCAAAACAATATGGCAAAGAATCGCATGTGATTTGAAAAGGAATGTAGTGTGATTCCTATCCGAATCATGTGTTTTCCCACACGCTCCTGTGTCAACCCAGGCTTGTAATAGTTAGCTAGATAGCTTGTAATAGTTACATAGTTAGTAAGATTGAATAAAGACACCAGCCCATCCTGAGTGAGTGTCTACAATTTTCCCTACCCCTGTAGATTGCACACTCACATTGATCCCTGCCCTCAAGGAGCCCACAATCCAAGGTCCCCATTCATATACTAAGGCCAATTTTGGACAGAAGCCAATTAACCTACCACCATGTCTTTGGATTGGGGGAGGAAACCGGAGTACCCGGAGGAAACCCACGCAGGCACAGGGAGAACATGTAAACTCCAGGCAGGTAGTCTTGGGATTCGAACCAGCGACCCTTTTTACTGCTAGGCAAGAGTGCTAACCACTATAGATGATGTGCCGCCCATAAGTAATACTGACTTAAGCCTGGGATCACACAGGAGCGGTGTGGGAAACCGCATAAGATTCAGGAATTGCAGTGCGATTTGAGCCCTGTGTACAGGGTTAGTTCACCTTTTCATTTTTCCTGTAATGATAGACTAATGCCCCGTACACACGATCGGACATTGATTGGACATAGCGACAACAAAATTAATGGATTTTTTTCGGATGTTGGTTTAAACTTGTCTTGCATACACACGGTCACACAAAGTTGTCGGAATTTCCAAATGTAAAAAACGCTGTGACCTACGACGAGAAATTGAAGTTCAATAGCCAGTGCGGCTCACCCTGCTTGATTCTGAGCATGCGTGGCACTTTGTGCTTCGGAATTGTGTACACACGATCGGAATTTCCGACAATAGATTAAATTTGAGATCCAGATCTCAATTTTGTGCGACGGAAATTCCAATGGAAACTGTCCGATGGAGCCTACACATGGTCGGAATTTCCGCCAACAAGCTCCGATCGCACAATTTATGTCATAAAGTCCAACCGTGTGTACAGGGCATAACACTTTACCTGCATGCTTTTACCACACCCCTATTGCGAGTGTAAATTTATAGATGCATGATATCATGATATTGTATGCATTTCTCTCACGAATATATAAGAAATACTGGGTGTAGTACCGGGACAAGGGGTGGGCGGGAGGGAGGGGTGGCTGCCCTGGGAGCAATGACTCACTGTAGGGGGGCGCATTCCGTCCGTTACAAGGCTGACAGGAGTAGTGACAATGGCATCACTACTCCTGTCAGCCCAGCATTGGGAGCAGCGAGGAGAGGAGGAGAGAGCCGGGATGTGGTATGGGATGTGTTCTCACTCTCCCGCCTCCTGTATTAACAAACAGGTGGCAGTGTTCACAGACACACAGGAACTGAACTAGCAGATAGGAGGAGAGGGGAGAGAGACCACAGCCCGCTTTGCAGAGTGGAGAAGTTTCCAGGAGAGAGCCGGTATTGGAGGAGTGAGCCAGAAGGGGAGGAGAGGGCCGGGAGTAGAGTAGAGAGCCGGGAGTAGAGTAGAGAGCCAGGAGTGAAGGGGAGAGCCAGGAGTGAAGGGGAGAGCCAGGAGTGAAGGAGCTGGGAGTGGAGAAGAGAGCTGGGATTGGCAAAGAGAGCTGGGATTGGCAAAGAGAGCCGGCATTGGCAGAGAGAGCCGGCATTGGCAGAGAGAGCCGGCATTGGCAGAGAGAGCCGGCATTGGCAGAGAGAGCCGGCATTGGCAGAGAGAGCCGGCAGTGGAGGAGAGAGCCGGCAGTGGAGGAGAGAGCCGGGAGTGGAGGAGAGAGCCGGGAGTGGAGGAGAGAGCCGGGAGTGGAGGAGCTGGGAGTGGAGAAGAGAGCTGGGATTGGCAAAGAGAGCTGGGATTGGCAAAGAGAGCTGGGATTGGCAAAGAGAGCTGGGATTGGCAAAGAAAGCTGGGATTGGCAAAGAGAGCCGGGAGTGGAGGAGATAGCCGGGAGTGGAGGAGATAGCCGGGAGTGGAGGAGATAGCCGGGAGTGGAGGACATAGCCGGGAGTGGAGGAGAGCCATCAACACAAGCATGTGCCCAGTGTTAAAACTGAGCTGCACAGTTTGGCGTCTTTGCCCTGGGCGCTGAATGGCCTTGTCTCAGCACTGACTGGGTGCAACATATTAAAAAAAAAATTGAGAAAAAGAGAAAATATCTTGAGAACTTTTGATTTTGTCCCATTCTCAGAACTACCACACCTTTATACATTATGCAAAAAAACAAAAAAAGCACCCCTAAAAACGAATGAGTGAATGCTGGTTGATTTACACAGAAGAAATGAACATGCAGTTTCATTGGATGAATAGCTGCAAAATGTATTCTTAACTAACCCTAAAGTGTTTGATAAGCTGCCCACCCAGCACCATTGCAGTATCAGTGATGAGGCTCGGTAAATCAGATGGGGTAAATACGGCTGTTCTGACTGCACTTGACTCAGTCTTCTTGATTTTAATTCCAAGTGTTAGTTTACAATGGATCAACCTTCGTTTCAAAACTGGAAAAACCAGTATAACCAGTCTGCTTGCCTAAACACAATCCCCTTTCCCCTAGTTATTATATAATGGATTCTGTTCTCAGGTCAAGTTCACGGAGTGCCCTGTAAAGGGTTTGGGTGCTGCCAACATTATACCCAGGGGCAGATGAGTAACCGGAAAGCCCATGAGACACAAACTAATCTCTGCCCTCCCTCTGTATATAATGGTAGGTTTGGGAAACCAATATCGACTGTCAAATTGTATATTATAAATCAAGCCATACATGTTATTATTTGATTGCACAACCTCTAAAACACTTTTCTCTGTCAACAGCTCTGCTGCAATGAGCTGCCTGACTGCCTATAGAAGGTACACATGTCATCACCCACATCTAAAAGCAAAACAAAAGTATGTATATGTGTCCTCTGCAACTTTTCGCCCAGGTTTGATAGTTATTATATAAAAGCAGATTTGTAACTATAAAAGATAGTCCACGTCTCTATTCTATTCATTCCTATGCACCGCAGCTCCGTGGGGGGAGGCGATAGGGTCCCAAGCATTACAGAAAACTGCAGAATGTCTGCAGACATGCTGGTAGGTTAATCAGATCCTGTCTAAAATTGTCCCTAGTATGTATGAATGTGTGTTAGGGACCTTAGGTTGTAAGCCCCTTGAGGGTAGGGACCGATGTGAATGTACAATATATATGTAAAGCACTGTGTAAATTGACAGTGCTATATAAGTGCCTGAAATAAATAAATAAAATATTTGTACACAACACACTGCAACCTACCTCATGACAGTGTTGAGGTGTACACAGGGCACGTGGAACACAATTGTTTTATGTGTGTACTTGCAGTGGGTCTGTACTGATTAACGCAGGTCAGTCACTACACATTGTGTGAATGGGCCCTAAATGCAAGCAGTATACATTTCTGGATTTTACCTGGTTTTAGCCTCTTGCAGTCCAATATACAGCAGGACTGAAACAAGAAGATGTGCAAGGAGCCAATCAGTTTGTGTGCTGAGAAGCAGCATGCTAATAGAAGGAGAGAGCAGAGTGACATAGATGAGCCCATCGCTGTGCTGCTTCTCCATTCACTGTCCAGTCACAGATTGGGGTGAATGATATTGACTGAGAAGCTGAGGACATCTACTGACAAAAAAAAAGTACTGCAGGAAGATCTTTGGCTTAACCCCTTGGCACCGGCCACACGCAAATATACGGCCTCTCAGCAATTGGTCCTTGGTGCTGAGAGGCCACATATTTGCATGAATTGCTGTCATTACAGCTGTGCTGAGAGGGCGCATGTTGCTCGCTCCCAACACACAGTTACACGCGCCTAACCAAAAGCAAGTGCGATCGGGAGGTTTTTCTACGTGATCTTAAGCCCCGTCTTGCCTCTCAGCATCATAAACTCCTTAAAGGGCCAGGAGGCGCCAGTATGAAGAGGTTAACGCACATGTAGATATAAAGGAAGAGTGAAAGCATCCGGCATCTAGTGTCAGAAGCGACAAAGAGTAACTGGGTTCGAAGGACACGTGAGGTGAAGGATGTGGAATCATCAGCTTATAATGGAGGGGAAGAAAAAAACGTATAAAAAAAAAAGGATGGAGGGGAGGATGGGAAGAGGAAAGGTGGGGGACAGTCAGAATGAGGAATGGAGAAGAGGAGTGCAGAACTAAGCAAGGGGAGAAGGTAGGGAACGGTCAAGACAAGAAAGAAGAAAGGAAGGAAATAGGTATAGACATAGACAGGTAGAGAGGACGCAACCTGGGGGTTATATGGTGTTCCAGAACAGTCCGGCATACCTAAGCTGCCCAGGGGCAGCATGGGGAGAGCATAAGACCACCATGGGTTCTATACTTTGAGGAACCAAGTGTAGGAGTCATGAAGTATACTGGTAATTTTCTCATGAAGCATGAGGGTAGTCAGAATGCTCTTCACCTCGGCAAACCCCCCCGAAGGCTTCCTCCAAGCCCTGGCAATGGCACGCTTTAATGCAATGAAAAGGAAGAGGGCAGTGGAGAAGTGTCTTTGTGGAAGGGTACATGAAAAAGTGTTGAGAGAAGGCCGTAGACCCTGGACCAATGCGGGCAAGACCACCAATATAATAAATCTTTTAACGGGTTAACAATTTTCATGTTATGTTTGGCTTGAGTTTTGCGTTGTCCCCAGAACAGAAGACAGCAGTGTTTCAAACGGAAACACTTTTTCATTACAACTGCCCAACCTATTTCCCTTCTACGGAGATATTCCCTTTTACTTCCTGTTGTGTTTACAGGACAGCAAATGAAGGAAAATCTCCCCAATGAGACACTGAAGGAAAAAGTTAAGATATTTAACCCTTCCCTACTCTATCCAAAATGAAAAACTTCTGGCTTTACATATACTGTAATGCATACACACGACCGGATTTTGACGGACTAGGTCTGACGGAAGGAATCTGTCGGATATTACGATCGTGTACGGGCTCCAGTGGACTTTTTCCCAAAAGTCCAACAGACCTAGAAATAAAACATGTTTCAAATCTTTCCGATGGACTCGAGTCCGGTCGAAAAAATCCATTCGTCTGTATGCTAGTCCGACAGGCGAAAAATGACGCTAGGGCAGCTATTGGCTACTGGCTATGAACTTCCTAATTCTAGTCCGGTCGTACGTCATCATGTTCAAATCCATCGGACTTTGGTGTGATAGTTTGTGGCCAAGTCCATTCTTTCGGAAGGTCCGTCGGAACTCCACTGAAAGTCCGTCGGGAAGACCATCGGACCTAGTCCGTCGAAAAGTCCGGTCGTGTGTAAGTGGCATAAAACTTTGTTAATGATGAGCTGCTAACAGGCTTGTAAAGCAGGCCGAATTCTCTCTCCAGGGCATTGTACAGAGTGAGAACAATGTCTCCATTATGTCTTCTGCTTTCTCTGCACTGGTAACAATACTTCAATTAAAGGAGACGACACTCGGGACACGAAGACACGGCTGAGTTTGGGGACTCAGCTTTCCTTTGATTAATACAGCGCTTTCCACGCAATGGATAACAAGCCGCCGCTGTGTGCTCGCTTCTGTTTATCAGGGCACAGCTATAGACTTGTGTCAGCTTCAGAAGTGGCAACATGGAAGACAAACTATTCTGAAACTCTACCATGGAAAATGCACAGCAGGAAATGTTATCCTTGTTAGTTCAGAGAAAAATATACCCTTAAAGGGAACCTGTGAAAAATCTCAGAGGGAAGACGGCATTCTTTGATTCCTGGGCTTCATACTAGCTAAGAGGGCAAGATATCAATCAGAGTGAAGCTGAGTCTGTCCAACTTCACTGCCCCATCATTACCATGTGGGTAGGAGGAGTAGCAAGGGCTCCTTCTACCATAAAGACGACCTTCGATGAGGAGGGATGGAGGCTGCTTTTACTGAGCCTCCCTTTTGAAAAGTAAGTTTGAAGGAGGAGGAAGGAGGGAGGAAAGATGGATGGATGGATGGACGAAAGCAGCAAGGAAGGAGGGGTGGAAGGACGGAAGGTTGGGGAGGGAAAAAGGAAGGAGAGAGATTAATGGATGGAAAAGAGAAGCAAGGAAGGAGGGGTGGAAGGAAGGAAGGAAGGTTCGGGAAGGAGGAGAAAAGGAAGGTGGGGCTATAGGAAGGCAAGAAGGTGGGCAGGAAAGAAAAACATTATGGAAGGAAAAAGGAAAGAGGGGAGGGAAGAAGGAATGAAAAAAGAAAGGAAGTAGGTGGGGAAGGAATGAAGGAAGAAAAAAAAAAAGGGTCGGAAGGAAGGAAATTGGTGATGGAGGAGAAAAGGTAAGTGGGGATAAAGGACAAAGAAAAAAGGTGAGGAGGAAGGAAGAAAAAAATGGAAGCAAAAAAGAAAAGAGGGGAGGGAAAAACGGAGGGAAGGAAAGAAGGAAGAAAGAAGGAAGGGAAGAAACTAATGGATGGAAAAACAAAGTAATATAGGATGGGAGGAAGGTGGGGTGGAGAAAAAATGGAGATAGAGAAGGAATAAAAATGGGGAGGAAGGAAGGAAGGAAGGGAAGAAAAGTGAGACTAAAGGATGAATGAACTTAGGAAATAAAAAAGAGCGGAAGGAGGGAAAGTGGGGACATATGTAGGGTGGAGATAGAGGAAGGAAAGTAAGTGGGGAGGGATGAAGGAAGAAAGGAAGGTATAAGGTGAGGCATAAAGGAAGATAGATAGGAAGGAAGGAAGGAAGGAAGGGAGGGGAAAGACTACAGGATGGCAGAAGGAAGAAAGGAAGGAGGTTAAAAGGATGGAAGGAATGTAGATAGAGAGGGAGGAAGGGAGGGGAAAGACTAAAGGATGGAAGAAGGAAGAAAGGAAGGAAAATGGGGAGGAGGATGAAAGGAAGATAGAAAGGGAGGAAGGAAAATAGGAAAGAAAAGAGGAAGAAATGAGGGAACATAAAGACTAACAGATGGATGAATGAAGGAAGTAAGGAAGGAGGAAGGAGAAGGGAAGGAAAGAAGGAAAAGAAGGAGAATATGGAAGGAGGAGAAAGATAAAGAAAGAAAAGTATTGTCAATGTATGCAATGCTCAGACTGCCAGATACATCAGTGCCCCATTGTTCTTAAGACCATCTATAGGCAGTTTTATTTAGGTTGAAAGAGGGTTTACAGAGGGAGACAACACTAAAACCTTGGCTCAGGATCCAACCATTTCCTACTCTATAATTAATACAAAATTGTTTGGTTGGAGTTCCACTTTAGGTTTACCAGGAAGCAGAGAACAGTACCAATCTAGCAGATCTAACCCTTCTATACTTATACTAACAAAAGGATCTCCTTTGTACTCCTCAGTGGCAGCATGACCTGGGCAGGCACAGTAAACAGCAGGCAGTGCTCCGAGTCACCCAGCTGTGACCGTCTCATGGAACAAATGAAAAACTCTGAAAAGTGAGCTATTCCTTTAACTGCTGGACAGTTGCAGACTAAACCTAGATCTGGAGGCTGGGGTGAGGTGTTACAGTGATAGGATGTAAAAATCCTTTAACCTTCATGGCTAGTTGGCTACGTGACCAATAAACATGACGTTTCATAAACTAGCCACCAGCTGATTACATCCAGAGCTTCGCCTTTGTTGCATCTTTTATTTTACTCAACAATTGACGTTCTTTGACCCAGTTCACAGGGATGTTACCAGTTCATCTTGCTGACTAAAGATATCATCACAGCCCTGCAATTTTGGTGACTAACACCCATGGACACTGGATATAAAACTGCACCAAGCGTTTCCTGTCATCTGAATGGGGATGCCAAGCATGTAGCGCACCCTGCTGGTCACTAGTGTAATACAACATTCAGCAGAAATGTAAAGTTTGCAGCACTTTAAAATGGAAGTAAACCCTTCCAAACAACTTTGACCTACAGGTAAGCCTAGATTAAGGCTTACCTGTAGGTCCAAGTAATATCTCCTAAACCTATATGGTTTAGGAGATATTTGCCCGAAAATGGGCACCGCTGTCTACGGCGCATGCGCCGTAGACAGCGGCGCGCATGCGCACTAAATGCGGCAAGTCCAAGAATGGATTTGCCAAATTTGTCGACTCCCGTGCGCATGCGCGGGAGTGACGTCATCGCGGCCTCGCCGTATGACAGCGGCGGAGCTGCGAGGCGCGACTCCCGTGCGCATGCGCGGGAGTGACGTCATCGCGGCTTCGCCGCTGTCATTGGTCGGAGCTGCGAGACGCCACCAGCAAGATGGACGCGGCGGACTACAGGGATCAGCGGCGACTTCGCTGGCTCCTGTGTCAGGTAAGTGACACATAATGAGCTACTATGCGATGCATAGTAGTCCATTATGCTTTACCTTTGCAGGGAAAAAAAGAGGAAGTAAACCCATCAGGGTTTACTTCCTCTTTAAGGCTACTTGAACACGGAGCAGTCTAGTGCAATTTATTTTTATTTTTATACAGCCAGCTGGACAGAGGTAAGGGGGTGGGTAAGATAAATAGAAAACTTTTATTTCTGCAAAAAAAAAAGTACACTAATAATAAGGGGCGGACTGGCAACTCATGGGGCTCTGGGCAATAGCAGATTATGGGGCCCCCGGGCAATAGAAGAAGATTATGGGGCCACATGGTATATACACAGTATATATATATATATATATATATATATATATATATATATATATATATATATATACACACACACACACACACACACACACATATATATATATATATATACACACACACACACACACACACACACACACACACACACACACACACACACACACACACACACACACACACATATATATATATACACACACACACACACACACACACACACACTATACACACACACAAAAGGTACTGGATAGGCGGGGCAGCTATAATCGTGGATTAAAAACAAAACAAAAAAAACACAGATTTGTACATACTGTCCCTGGTTTTATTGAGGCTGATAACCCTGGTGGGGCCCCTTAGTGGCATGGGTCCCTCGGGTAGTGCCCGAATGGTCAGTCCGCCCCTGCTAATGATATATAAAAACATAGGGGAGCTGGATTTTAGAAAAAAAAAAGTGAACTTATCCTTCAAAGTGCTTGTAAATTTCTGACATGAAATACGAACAAAGCATATCCCACTATAGTGAGTATATTTGTCTCAATTCTGAGCACCAAGTGTCATTTATGTCTGCTGCCTTGTTCCTCTGTTATCAGCATGAATCATTTAAGATAAATTTTCCTGACACCAAGAAATAAAAAAGGTGACACATGAGAGAGCTCCAGCGCACAGCCCGTGACTGGCAGCCTCAGCTCTGTTTCTGTGTGCTCAGGTCTAAGAGCTCCCCTCACTGAGATCTACAGAGCATTCCTCCAAACTTTTTGAGATGGGAATGAGGGACACCTACTAGCAAAAGCATGTAGGCATAGGACACGCCCCCGCCATGCCCCCTTAAAGGAGAATGAACCAAAAAAAAAGTTAAAGTTAAACTCACAAGGGCTTTTTTTTTACCACTACTATTCCTTTATATTGGCCTTTGAAATTTACAAATGCAGCAATTTAGAATTTGGATGAAAGGTTTAGCACTGGGAAAAACTTTTTGAAAGATAAAAAGTGCATTTTATATACAACTATATAGATCAGACCAAAATGAGGGACAAGTGAGGAGGACAGAGAGACATTGCTCCAAATCAGGGACAGTCCCTCCAAACCAGGGACAGTTGGGAGCTATGACAGTGTATAACATCAGCCCCCCACTCCCTGCTTTCTGAAAGCTCAGACAAGCTGCAAAAACTCTGGACAGCTGTAGGGGAGAAAGAGCTGCAGATACACAGGTACAACTTTTGAAGGAGGATTTGTTTAATCTCTGTGTATAAACTGAGGTAGTCACTTCACTGGGTTTATGTAAGGATTTGCAACCACTTTACATACACAGATAACAGAAGAGCTGATTTTCCTGCCAAAGGATTTGTATTTTTGTTCATCTGGTCAGTTTTTATATTTATGAGAGTTCAGTTACAGTATTTTATTTATCCATCAACCCAGTTTAAAGATGCAATTCAGAGTGCATCCATGCAAATGGGAGATGAGAGATGACATACCTTACCACAAAGTAAAGCGTTACCGGCCCCGGTTTCTTTGGCAAGTCATGGTCAAGCACTCTCTGTTCCATCTGTAGCCAAGAGTATTGCCCTCTGTAAGAGAAAACAAAATACTATGCATTAAAGATTCTGTACTAATCGTATTTACAAATCATTCACAGTTATTGGTGTAAGATTTTTTTTTCTGCATTATAGAGCGAGACCATGGTGCCCTATAATCCAACATGGTCTCCTCTCCATTGGGCACTGCCTAGAGGGATAACAAAAGCCAGACCAGAGCTAAACTGAGGATCATAAGAACTGGTAACTGCATATGGGAGGTCCTTTTGGTGCTTTTGTTCTAATAATAATGCATCATTTTTAATTAACATGCCAGGGTCATTTTAAAGGAAACCTGTCAGGATAGAAATATTGGAACCATCACCGCCTTAGGCATGAAGGGGCAACATTTGGTCCCTTGCCTCATCTTGTGTTTTCTTTCATTGTCCCCTACATGACTGGTGTGCCCTGTAGTCACATAGGAGCCCGCAGGAGGAACAACAAAGGATGGCAGGGGATGCAACATTCCCCAAAGTGTGTTAGAGCTGAAGATCCATTGGCAGGTTTTCTCCGCATCGGAGTGAATTAAGGAACCAGGACAAGTATAAACTGTTTTATTTTTTATTGCATTTTATCACTTTAACAAGAACTTGTACAGTAAAGGCAAGCAAGAAATAAGCCAAAGGATCATTAACCACTATTGCATATAGGTTTTCTGCAGCTGATCTTTTCTCCATTGACTTGCCATGCCTTAGGCCGCGTACACACGAGAGGATTGTCCGCCCAACTAAGTCCGTCCGACAATCCGACAGACAGTCCGTCCTACTTTTGAATGAACGGACTTGACCACACACGATGAACAGACAGTCCGCTGAAAGCTTGCGCGATGACGTGTACAGCACGTACGACGGGACTAGAAATACGACGTCCTATACACTGCAATGCAACCTTCGGCCGTGTAAATCCTTTCTGAGCATGCGCCATACTTAGTCCGTCCAACTTGCCTACTCACGAGCGGACTGTCCGCTGAAACCAAGTTTGGACGGACAATATTACGGAAATTCCGAAAGACTTAGTCCGCCAGACTGTCCGCTGAAAAAGTCCGCTGAAGCCCACACACGAGCGGACTGTCCACTGAAACACGTTTCAGCGGACTAAGTTGGACGAACAATCCTCTCGTGTGTACGCGGCCTTAGTCTGCACTAGGTCTCTATGTGGAAGTCGGCAACTTTCTAGAGGAGCAGAGCTGCCCCCCCGAAGATTGGTGATATGGTAACTGGAGGGAAATTAGCAAAAAGCAGCAGGACAGGTGGAAAAAAACAGGTGGAGCACAGAATAAATGAAGCAGAAGCAAGGGGGTTCCTGCAATGCAGGTCTTCAGGTGCAATTTCCTCTCCAGCAAGAAGAGTAATGCCCCATACACACGATCGGAAATTCCACCAGCAAAAGTCCAATGTGAGTTTTTGGTCGGAAAGCCTGATCATGTGTATGCTCCATCGGACTTTTGCTGGCGGAATTCCCACCAGCAAAAGATTGAGTGCAGGTTCTCAATCTTTCTGTCGGGAAAAAGTTCAGATTGGAAATTCTGATCATCTGTACCAATTCTGAAGCGTAAAATTCCCACGGATGCTCGGAAACAATTCGACGAATGCTAGGAAGCATTGAACTTCATTTTCTCGTCTCGTCGTAGTGTTGTTCGTCACTGCGTTCTTGGCGGTCGATAGTTCAGAAAACTTGTGTGACTGTGTGTATGCAAGCCAAGCTTGAGCGGAATTCCGTCGGAAAAACCATCCATGTTTTTTTCCGACGGGAAATCCGCTTGTGTGTACGGGGCATAAGCAGCACAGTAGAGACTTCACCATGTCTTACTCCAAATCAAGTGAGACTAGCAGTCAGAGGCACAAAGCCTTAAATCAGCCATGGTCAACTTCCTTTATATAGAGGACCTTAATCTGCATTAGTACATGCAAATATCATGCAACTATCAGTAACAGTGAAGAAATTAAACAGGAAAAGTTAAACTGCAGATATTGTTTAGTAGTTTAAGAATGGGGATATGCCTTAAAACGAAACTTTACCCAAATGGGAAATTAAACTTTAAGTCCACTCCCCCCCCTCCTCTACCACATTTGGCATATCTTTTCTTTGTGGGAGGGGAGTCAGTTCCCTAGTTCGACAACTACCCACTGCCATTTCTGCTTGGCTCACCTAGGCAATCTGAGCGGAAGGTAAGCACCCCCATTCACCCGCAGAGTTCTGGGACATGTCACAAGTCCCAGAAGGCTGCGGAGCCATTCACAATGCACATGCGCAGTAAGAAAGCTGGCTTTTAAGCCGCTTTCCACACTAAAGATGCCGGCACCAGGGACCCAAAGACTAGTGAATAACTAGTCCAGGTGAAGAGGGTGTTGGATCTCTGAGCAGGTAAGTGTCCTTTTATTAAAAGTTAGTAGCTACAGCATGGGTCTTCCAACTACGGCCCTCCAGTTGTTTAGGAACTACAATTCCCATCATGCCTAGTCATGTCTGTGAATGTCAGAGTTTTACAATGCCTCGTGGGATGTGTAGTTTCGCAACAGCAGGAGGGCCATAGTTTGGGGATCCCTGAGCTACAGTATTTGTAGCTACTGACTTATTTTTTTCCACTTTAAGATGTAGTCAGAGACAAGAGACACATTACATTAGACTTCTAGAGATCCCTTCTATTACATTCCCATTACAAATCAATATTTTCCCATTTGTGCACACTACAGCCCACTGACAAATACCACACTTGCCAAAAGCAAGATCCATCCAGGAGGCCTTTCTATACCCAATATTTCTAACTATTATCTAGCTGCCAACCTCCCCTCTGTTCTATCTACATGCCACCCATGAACTGCCATTATGGGCCTCTCAACATTTAATAGGATGCTGTCCAGTACCTGTATCTTCATCTCACCATCCAAAAGCCCTCAATCCCATTTTTTCCTATTCTTTACAACTCTGGGATTCTGTTACATTTTCTAAAGGTTAAATCTTGCCACATATTCCCCTTCTGGGGGATCCTTGACTGCCCCTGTTCCCACTTGGAGTGAAACACCCCGCTTAAACCTGTTGGCATGAATGGGGCTTTACACGCCCTACTTGATGGTATTAAAATTTTCCATGAACTTCTCAATTTATATGAAATTCTATTTTCATACAGATAAGACGCTACATCCTTAATCTTCTTTATAACCAGTCTCTCCCTTTTTTACATCCTGTCTTTTCAATTTCCTTGTCACTGCAAAAACAAAAACTGTACTGATTGCACCAGCAAGTAGAAAATAGTGTAAGGCCAGAAGGTAGAAATGACCCTCATGTGCCTGGTCTTATCTCCTTAGTTTACACATCAATAATGTTATCTAGCTATTGTTAGATGTATTTACAGCTGACATTTGCCAGAGCCTTTAAAACCACTTCCTTGAGCTTTGAGGAAGTCAAAAATAAAATTGCATGGAATCATAATTAGGGAAAAGTTAGGGACTCCTACAAAAGTTTCCCTGAACTGTATGTACACTCACAGGGTCTGGATCTTGGTGTGTGTTTTGTATGTATTTTAGATCTGTGCAGTAATCCAGTGTGACATTTTACCTGTGTGCAGGAGCTTCCTGTTATAAAGACCACTCACTGCTGCTCTCTCTCCTTGTGCAGGGTGACTGGTCTCGTCTCCGCCCCTCCCATGGTTTTCTGTAGGTAACTGGTAGTGGGTGGGGCCTACTGGGCCCCTCCTACAGCTCTGCTCAGGCTATGTATAACACTGTGATGATGTTATTACTACATTTACAAGATAAGGCATGTGGCGCTCACAAAATTGATTTTAATCCATGTTTGCTATGGAGGAATATGTTTACCGCTTGCAGACTGCCCCCCGTACATTTACTCCAGCAGGGCAGCCACTCTGTACCAGATCACATACCTATTAGACACTTCTCAGTCTTGGGCACCACCGGCGAACCGCTCCCGCTGTGTTTATACAAAGCGGGAGCCTAGTGGCGGGAGCCATGGACTCAATTTCAGCCAGAGCCTCTCAATTACTCATTACAGAGGCAGAACAACAATCTGCCTATGTGAACAAGGCGGGGGGAAAGCTATTGATCCTGTGTTCCTGCTAACACAGGACACAGATTTTTGCCTTCGCCCAGTCAAAGCACCTCCCCCACAGAAGGAAGCACAACCTAGGCCTACATTTAACCATTTGCTTGCCCCTAAGGTTAACCCCTGCCCTGCCAGTGTCATTAGTACAGTGACAGTGCATTTTGTAGCACTGATCACTGTATTGGTGTCACTGGTCCCCAAAAAGTGTCAAAAGGTGTCTGATTTGTCCATCGCAAGATCTCAGTCCTGACATAAGTCGCTGATTGATGCCGTTAGTAGAAAAAAAATAAACAAATAAAAAAAATAAAAACATTTCATAGTTTGTAGACGCTATAACTTTTGCACAAACCAATCAATATACACTTATTCGTAATTTTTTTTTAACCAAAAATATGTAGCAGAATACATATTGGCCTAAATTGAAGAAATTTGATTTTTTTAAATTTTTTATTGGGTATGTTTTATAGCAGAAAGTAAAAACTATTTTTTTTTTTTAATTGACTGCCTTTTTTGTTTATAGCGCAAAAAATTTAAACACAGATACAGAATGTGGGGTATGCTGAGTGCAGGGTAGTGGATGGATGGGGTGGAGGGGGGTACAGGGGTGGAGTGTGAGGTGTAATGAGGGTACAGATAGTGTGGAGGGATGTACAGGTGGTGCTTAATGGGAATACAAGAGTTGCAGAGTAAGGTGAAATGGGGGATGCAGGGGGTGCAGAGTTTGAGGTAGTTGGGAAGGTGGTGCTGAGGGTTGGCATTGTGGAGATACAAGGGGTGCAGTGTGCAGGTGATGCTCAGTATTGGGGTAGTTAGGGATGCATGTGTAGATAAGAGGGGGGGTGAAGTAGGTGTATGTGGGACAGTGTGGAATGCAGGGAGTGCTGAGTGTTGGTCTAGTGGGGATACAAGGGGTGCAATATGCTGGTGATGCAGATTGTTGGGGTAGAGGGGGATGCAGATGTGGGGCAAGGTGTAGGGGTAAGAGGTTGCAAAATAAGGTGTAATGAGGAATACAGGGTGTGCAGAATTGTTTGGATATCGGGATGCAGAGGGTGCAGATACAAACTGGGTAGTGGAGATACAAGACATGCAGAGTGCAGGTTATGTAGAGTGTTGGGGTAGTTGGGGGTGCAAGTGTAGCTAAGGTGTAGGGTGGATGAAGGGGGTGCAGAGTGTGGGATAGCATGGGATGAAAGGAGTGCTGAATCCTGGTGTTGTGGAAATACAAGGTGTGCAGGTGATGCAGAATGTCGGGGTAGTTGTGGATGCAGTGTATATAAGAGGGGAGATGAAGTAGGAGCAAAATGTGGGACAGGGTGAAATGTAGGGAGTGCTGAGTGTTGGTCTAGTGGAGATACAACGGGTGCAATATGCAGGTGATGCAGAGTGTTGGGGTATTTGGGGATACAGGTGTAGGGGGGGATGGAGGGGGTGCAGAGCGTGGGACAGCGTGATATACAGGGGGTACCAAGGGTTGGTGTTGAGGAAATAAAAGGGGCGCAGCGTGTAGGTGATGCAGAGTGTTAGGTTAGTTGGGGATGACAGTATAGAGACAAGTCTAGAGGGGGGTGAAGGTGGTGCTGAGGGTTGGTGTTGTGGAGATACAAGGGGTGCAGTGTGCAGGTGATGCAGAGTGTTGGGGTAGTTAGGGATGCATGTGTAGATAAGAGGGGGGATGAAATGTGTGCAGAATGTGGGACAGCATGAGGAAATAAAAGGGGCGCAGCGTGTAGGTGATGCAGAGTGTTAGGTTAGTTGGGGATGACAGTATAGAGACAAGTCTAGAGGGGGGTGAAGGTGGTGCAGAGTGTTGGTTTAGTGAGGATACAAGAGGTACAATATGCAGGTGATGCAGAGTGTTGGGGTAGTTGGGGATACGGGTGTAGATAAGGTGTAGGGGGGGTGGTGAAGGGGGTGCAGAGTGTGAGACAGCGTGGGATGCAGTGGGTACCGAGTGTTGGTGTTGAGGAAATACAAGGGGTGCAGCGTGCAGGTGATGCAGCGTGTTGGTGTAGTTGGGGATGTCAGTGTAGAGACAAGTCTAGAGGGGGGTGAAGGTAGCGCTAAGGGTTGGTGTTGTGGAGATACAAGGAGTGCAGTGTGCAATTGATACCGAGTGTTGGGGTAGTTGGAGTTTCAGGTGTAGACAAGATGTAGGAGGGTGAAGGGGGTACAGAGTGCAGGACAGCGTGGGATGCAGGGGGTGCCATGAGTTTATGTTGTGGAAATACAAGAGGTGCAGTGTGCAGGTGATGCAGAGTGTTGGGGTAGTTGGGGATTCATGCATAGACATGGTGAAGGGGAGATGCAGGGGATGCCAAGTGTTGGTGTTGTGGAAATACAAGAGGTGCAGTGTGCAGGTGATGCAGAGTGTTGGGGTAGTTATGGATGACACTGTAGAGACAAGTCTAGAGGGGGGTTAAGGGGGTGCAGAGTGTTGTTGTAGTGGTAATACAAGGGGAGCAGAGTGTGGGTGTTGCAGATTGTTGGGGTAGTTGGGGATTCATGCATAGACATGGTGAAGGGGAGATGCAGGGGATGCCAAGTGTTGGTGTTGTGGAAATACAAGGGGTGCAGTGTGCAGGTGATGCAGAGTGTTGGGGTAGTTGGGGATGACTGTGTAGAGACAAGGGGGGGGTGAAGGGGGTGCAGATATACAGCTATGAGATGCAAGGCACAGGGAGAGCATGGCTATTTTGCCGGAAACAAAGTAAATATTTTAGGGTACGGCTTTAGTACAGTTACCATTTCCAGATGTTCCCTATAAGGCACTTTTGGAGTTCAGGTTCACTTTAAGGCTCCGGGGCGCACTGCGCTCCCTCTAACAATATCACGTACCTGCCATTTCACTCCATGAAAACCTTTCAGTAAAATATGAGCTGTATTCATAAATTGGCCCTCGAGAGCTGAAAATCACTTGTTTTATCAAGATTACAAATCTCTCCCTAAACAATATTGCTGCGTCCTGTGCAAGAAAGATTAAATATCATAGCGAACGCTTATTTTCAGAGACGCTATCAATAGCAGGAAATAGCTGGCACAGTGTATGAATAGCCTGGCGCTACAATACCCCCAGAGCCAGACACCCGGCCCTTATTAATTTTTCTAAATTATTCAAAGAAGTAATTATAGCAGCCTCACTTTACATATGAACCGCTGCTAATTGATTCATCATAGCCGGTTCTATTCAAAGAGGAGAGAATGTCAGGCTCCTTAAATATTAATAACATGCGGGTGCGTTTCATGTAAGTGGGGTGTTCGTGACTGTTCTGGGAACATACGATCGCTGAATGGCTAACGATTATGAATAACGATTATGAATAATTTCCCCAGAAATTAAATTAGATTCTCATTAACCATGTGCTTCCTTCGTAATTAAACGGTGGTTTGCCATACGGATTAAGGATCTGGCGCCATAAGTAAGGGCTCCATTAAAAGAACAAATTGAATGGACATGAGATTGTAACCCTCAGACATGAAATATGAACAAAGCGTATCCCTCTATAGTGTGTATTTGTCTCAGTCCTGTGTCATTTCTGTCTGTTGCTTTGTTCCTCTGCTATCAGTAACATCTGACAAATTTTTCTGACACCAAGAGAAAAATGGTGACAGGGGAGGGATCTCCAGTTGAGTGGCAGCCTCAGCTCTATTCCTTTGATCTGTGTGAAGGGGGGCGTGTCTCTTTTCTCCATTCAGCTTTCAGAACTCTTCTCACTGAGCTCTGTAGAGTGTAACTTCAACTCTCCACCCCCTTTTTCTGAACGCTCAGACAAGCTTTAGAAATTCAGCACTTTGAACAGATGTTAACAAGAGAAGATTGCAGATAAACAGGTACAACTTATGTAGGAGGCTTTGTTTTATCTCTGTGTATCACCTGAGGCTAGTCACTTCACTGGGTATATGTGAGGGTTTACAACCACTTTAACCCTGTGTTGCCAGCTCCCGGTACAACAACTGCCAAACAAACAGTTAAAATGCATGTACACCCTAACAATAAACTCTTATGCCCCATACACACGGTCAGAAATTCCGATGGAAAAAGTCCGATCGGATTATGTTGTCGGAAAATCTGATCGTGTGTGGGCTCCATCGAAGTTTTTCTGTCGGAATTTCCGACGGAAAAAGTTTGAGAGCTGGGTCTAAAATTTTCCAACAACAAAATACGATTGGACCTTTTCCGATCGTGTGTAAAGAATTTCCGACGCACAAAGTGCCACGCATACTCAGAAAAAATTTGGAGACAAAAGCTATTGGCTACTGGCCTCTACGTAGTCCCGTCGTACGTTTTGTACGTCACCTTGTTCCAAACGATCGGATTTTCTGACAACTTTGTGTGACCGTGTGTATGCAAGACAAGTTTTGGCCAAAATCCGTCAGAAAAATTCAGACGGATTTTGTGGTCGGAACGTCCGACCATGTGTATGGGGCATTATTTTTATTTTTTTGGTCTGTTAAATATACCATTGGAACTTGGGAGTGTTTTGTTATATCTCTCTGATAATCGCAAAAAAATATCTGTTGATCCTGCCAGAAACCTTGTAAGCTGCCTGTGCTATCTGCCTCTGCTGACTGTTATCAGTTACCATTGTTCTCCATCTCTGAGGATCATCTCCCCCTATGTTGTGAGATGTGGCCGTTCTATAAACCTGTGCTGGGATGACAACACTACCATACAAATAGTGCAGTGTGTGACCGTTGTCAGCCTAGAACAGGAAAGCGTGTCAATGGCAGAATCATCAGGTGTAAAAATAAAAAGGAAACACAGCCTGAAAAATAGAAAAATAGGATTTTTGTACTCACCGTAAAATCCTTTTCTCTATCGTTCATTGACGGACACAGCTCTTTTAATTCTTGACCTTACGGTTATCCCTCCACCTTCAGGAGAGGCAAGGTCAAGAATTAAAGGAGCTGTGTCAGTCAAGTGAACGATAGAGAAAAGGATTTTACGGTGAGTACAAAAATCCTATTTTTCAGGCTGTGTTTCCTTTTTATTTTTACACCTGATGATTCTGCCCCTGTCTCCCAGTGCTCACAAGCAAAGGCAAATGCATAAGATCAGTCCCGAGCGTGTATGTAAACAGCAATCGCAACCACACATGTGAGGTATCGCCATGCACATCATTTCTGGAGCAATAATTGTGTCCCATAAAGCATTTTAAAGCGTTTGTTGCCATTCCACAAGTGTGTGCAATTTTAAAGCATGACATGTTTGGTATCTATTTACTCGGCGTAACATCATCTTTTATATTTTAACAAACAATAGGGTATCATATTGTGTTTGTGTGCACTACAACTCATTAAAGTGATTTTTTTTCCCCAAAAATTTGCATTTGAAAAACAGTTGTGCAAGTACCGTGTAACATAAAAAAAATAAAAAATTCTCCGTGCCTCTCCTTTCAGAAAATATATAATGTTTTGTAAATAATTATCTAGTAAAAAAATAATAATAATAAGATTTTTACATGTATATGAGAAATTTCAGGCTTGGGAGGCAAGTGGTTAGGGGTGCAATGTGCTTTTAATGGCATTTTTCTTCCTATCATTATGTCTCTTCCTATTAGTATCAGCACCTCTGCATGCAACACACCTGATTGCCTCTCAGTGTTGCTCCTCACATAACCCCTCCCATCTTACTAAAAAAGGCTAATATGAAATCCAATTGTGATACATACATACCAGTGGTAGCTGGTGCTCAAAATTTGGGGGGGGGGAGGGGGTGCAAACAAACAGAAAAATTCTGAAAAATACACAAAAAAAAGCCCATCAATTGCAGCCTCACTTTGCCCCATCAATTGCAGCCTCACCGTGCCCCATCAACTGCAGCCTCACCGTGCCCCATCAATTGCAGCCTCACCATGCCCCATCAAATGCAGCCACTATGGCCACTAATAGCAGCCACCGTGCCCCATCAATTGCAGCCTCACTTTGCCCCATCAATTGCAGCATCACCGTGCCCCATCAATTGCAGCCTCACCGTGCCCCATCAATTGCAGCCTCACCATGCCCCATCAAATGCAGCCACTATGGCCACTAATAGCAGCCACCGTGCCCCATCAATTGCAGCCTCACTTTGCCCCATCAATTGCAGCATCACCGTGCCCCATCAATTGCAGCCTCACCGTGCCCCATCAATTGCAGCCTCACCATTCCCCATCAAATGCAGCCACTATGGCCACTAATAGCAGCCACCGTGCCCCATCAATTGCAGCCTCACTTTGCCCCATCAATTGCAGCATCACCATGCCCCATCAATTGCAGCCTCACCGTGCCCCATCAATTGCAGCCTCACCATGTCCCATCAAATGCAGCCACTATGGCCCCTAATAGCAGCCACTGTGCCCCATCAAATGCAGCCACTATGGCCACTAATAGCAGCCACTGTGCCCCATCAAATGCAGCCACTGTGCCCACTAATAGCAGCCACTGTGCCCCATCAATTGCAGCCTCACTTTGCCCCATCAATTGCAGCATCACTGTGCCCCATCAATTGCAGCCTCACCGTGCCCCATCAATTGCAGCCACCCTGCCCCATCAAATGCAGCCACTATGGCCACTAATAGCAGCCACTGTGCCCCATCAAATGCAGCCACTGTGCCCACTAATAGCAGCCACTGTGCCCCATCAAATGCAGCCACTGTGCCCCACTAATAGCAGACACTGTGCCCCATCAAATGCAGCCACTGTGCCCCACTAATAGCAGACATTGTGCCCCATCAAATGCAGCCACTGTGCCCCATCAAATGCAGCCACTGTGCCCCACTAATAGCAGACACTGTGCCCCATCAAATGCAGCCACTGTGCCCCTATCAAATGCAGCCTCACTGTGCCCCATCAAATGCAGCCTCACTGTGACCCATTCTACATATAGGGGGGGTGGCGTGATAGAGGGGGCAGCACCCATGCACCCCTAATGGACAGGCCACCCCTGGTACATACTGTAGATACATCAAAAATGTAATTTAATGATTTATTAAATAATACCTAGCTGCATTGATGTGTCTTTTATATGTGCCTGGAGTCCCCCCCCCCCCTTAAAATGATGCTGTCCTCTGTCATGGTAGATGTGATTTTTTCCCAAAACCAGGGCGGGACAGTTGCCGGACTTGATGCATGGCACCAATCAGAAGTCATTAATTATTACATTCGGCTCAGGTGTCGGGTCATTCCAGGACTAGTAGCTCAGCAGCTGTACAGCCACAGATCGCACAGAAGACGGAACGAAAATCTGGGAGAGAATACAATTATTGAAGAATACGATTATTAATTTCCAAGGTCTGGGAGTGAGGTCATAGACGAGGGAATTCGCTGTCTCCGCTCAAGAGCTCATCTTGTTCAATATTAGCAAGCAAAATTAAATGGGTCATTCTGTACAGCACGACACTTAGCGAGCAGTTACAGCCTAATTATCTCAAATAAGTTTAATGAATTTCATTCAGACAGGACGCGGAAATGAAACATATGTTAGGATTACGCCTGACGCAGCCACTCAGTCTGAGACCTTGCTTTAATTTAGGAGACGTCTACTGCAATGGCAAAATCCTTCCCTGGGAAACTAGCTGTACAACACCCCCTGATAAAATTAAATAGCTACAGTGAAGAAGTTTTTATAGACCCCAGACTAAAATGCTATCTCAGGGATGACACAACCATAAATCCTAGTTCCTGGATTTGTTCACAAATGTCTGACACAAATCAGCCCCCTGCTGCAGCTTCTTACTTTATGACTTGATACAATGTTGCAACAACAGTGTTTTAGTTTAATCACTGGGGGAGAGGAGACTGTGGAAATACTTTCCCCTACCTGCAGCAGACTAATGACATCCTCTCTGCCCAAGACATTTACTTGGCTGGATCTACAGGGTGTCTTTTTACTGATAAAAGGTGGATCATTTTTGGAAAACTTGAACCTGTAAAGTTGCTGAAATGTACATTCTGATCTGTGTTCTGTGTAATGCCCTGCAGGGTAAGAATAGGGGGGGAAGAAGGAATGTGTCTTGGAGCCCGCACTGTGTACATTTCTCTCCCTCTCTGCTTCCTACTGATTCCCCAATCATGTTCAAACGTTCAGGAGGCTTTAATTCAATTTAATGCTATAACACACATTTAAGTACTGGAATTTTTATTTCATGCTCTCTGTATGCGAGAGACATGAAAGTGTTCTAGCATCACTAGAAGTGTTCTATTGTCACCAGCAGGTGTTTTGCACCATCACTCTTGTGAGTGTTCTCGAATCACCAGCAAGTAAATTCCAGGGTCACCAGTAGGACTGTTCTGGGATCACTTTAAGGTGTATTCCAGGATTACCAGATGTAGCATTCTAGGATCACCAACAGGTATATTTCAGGATCACCAGTAGAAGTGTTCTAGGATCACCAACAGGTATATTTCAGGATCAACAGTAGAAGTGTTCTAGGATCACCAACAGGTATATTTCAGGATCACCAGTAGAAGTGTTCTAGGATCACCAACAGGTATATTTCAGGATCAACAGTAGAAGTGTTCTAGGATCACCAGCAGGTGTATCCCAGGATCACCATTAGCAACGTTCTAGGACAGTGATGGCAAACCTTGGCACCCCAGATGTTTTGGAACTACATTTCCCATGATGCGCCAGTACACTGAAGAGTGCACGAGCATCATGGGAAATGTAGTTCCAAAACATCTGGGGTGGTTCGCCATCACTGGTCTAGGATCACAAACAGGTGTATTCTAGTATTCTGAATCACCAGTAGGAGTGTTCTAAGATCTTCAGTAGAAGTGTTCTAGGATCACTAGCAGGTGTATTCCAGTATTCTAAATCACCAGTAGGTTTGTTCTAGGATCTCCAGTAGAAGTTTTCCAGGATCACTAGTAAGTGTATTCCAGGGTCACCACCAGTAAGAGTGTTCTAAGATCACCATTAGGTCTATTCCAGTATCACTAGTACAAGTGTTCTAGGATCCCCAGGTGTATTCCAGGATCACAAGTATGAGTCTTTTAGGATCAACAGTAGGAGTCTGCTAGGAACACAACCAGGTGTATTCCAGGATCACCAGTAGAAGTGTTCTGGGATCATGAGCAGGTGTATTCCAGGGTCGCCAGTAGAAGTGATTTAGGATCACCAGCAGGTGAATTCCAGGATTACCAGTAGTATCATTCTTTGACTCCAGGATCACCAGTAGAAGTGTTCTAAGATCATTAGCAGATATATTCCAGGATCAGCAGTAGAAGTATTCTAGGATCACCAGCAGGTGTATTCCAGGATTACCAGTAGTAGCGTTCTCAGAACACCAGCAGGTGTATTCCAGGATCCAGCAGGTGTATTCCGGGATCACCAGTAAGAATATTCTAGGATCACCAGCAGATGTATTCCAGGATTACCAGTAGGAATGCTCTAGGATCACTATCAAGCATATTGCAGGTTCACCAGCAATAGTCTTTTAGGATCACCAGTAGGAGTCTTCTAGGATCACGAGCAGGTAGTTTCCAGGATCTATGTGTTCCAGGATCACCAGTAGATATGTTCCAGGATCACCATAAGTGTCTAAGATCACCAGCTGGTGTATTCCAAGATCAACAGATCACTGACAGAAGGGACAGGGATGTGGACTGAAGCCATGCATTAATGTCTGGATGAAACATTGAACTACTCAGCATAAGTAGGCTTGTGTTCCTGATTTTAAACTAGAACCTAGGTCCTGCTTTATTTCAGAAGAGACATGCAGTGTGTCTTCTGCAATAAAACCTGACTGTTTGCAGTCTTCTTTGGCAAGCACATTTCAGTTTACATTCTGCCAGTGTGCTGGAATGAGTCACGTGATACCATGCTGGCCAATGAGAGTAGGCACAGCCCAGCACTTGGAAGTAGGTGCGAGTGCCAGCGAAGGACAAGAGATCATTGAAGGGAGGCAAGTATTACAGCGTTTAGTTCTGCTTTAAGCTTGAAGTTTAATTTTTTTTTATTTTGACTGTGGTGCTCATGCAAAGATCACAATAAGCTTTAAAACTTTGGCAGTTCCAGTACTGAAATCTACCAGTTATGCCACGTACACACGATTGGATTATCCAGCGGACCAAGTCCGCCAGACAATCTGCCCGTGTATGGGCTCCGGCGGACTTAGAAAGAAAGTCCTGCGGACTTAGAAAGAAAGTCCTGCGGACTTAGAAAGAAGTCTTGACTCAAAATTGTCCGCCGGGCTTGGCATTCCAGCGGACAATCCTCCCGTCTATGTGCTAGTCCCGTCTGTGTGATGTCACAGTCCCTGAGGAGGATGCTGGGACTGTGACATTATAAGGGGCGGGGTCGACATGTGACATCACCCGGTGACCCCGCCCCTTCTCCCTATATAAGTCGCCGCACAACGCGTCCCTGCCATTAAGGCTGGAGAGAGTGTCGTGTCAACATCGGAAAGATAGAGGAGGAGAAGAGGAGGAGAAGAAGAGGAGGAGGAGAAGAGGAGGAGAGGAGGAGGAGGAGAAGGAGGAGAAGGAGGAGGAGAAGAAGAGGAGGAGGAGGAGAAGAAGAGGAGGAGGAGGAGAAGAGGAGGAGGAGAAGGAGGAGGAGAAGAAGAGGAGGAGGAGAAGGAGGAGGAGGAAGAGAAGAAGGAGAAGAAGAAGAAGGAGGAGGAGGAGGAAGAGGAGGAAGAGGAGGAGGAGGAAGAGGAGGAAGAGGAAGAGGAGGAGGAGGAGGAGAAGAGGAGGAGAAGAGGAGGAGGAGGAGGAGGAGGAGAAGAGGAGGAGGAGAAGAGGAGGAGGAGGAGAAGAGGAGGAGGAGGAGAAGAGAAGAGGAGGAGGAGAAGAAGAGGAAGAGGAGGAGGAGGAGGAGGAGGAGGAGGAGAAGAGAAGAGAAGAGAAGAGGAGGAAGAGAAGAGAAGAGGAGGAGGAGGAGGAGAAGAGGAGAAGGAGAAGGAAAAGGAGGAGAAGAGAAGAGGAGGAGGAGGAGGAGAGAAGAGAAGAGAAGAGAGGAGGAGGAGAAGAGGAGGAGGAGAAGAGGAGAAGGAGGAGAAGAGGAGGAAGAGGAGGAGGAGGAGAAGGAGAAGAGGAAGAGGAAGAGGAAGAAGAGAGGAGGAGGAGGAGGAGGAGAAGAAGGAGGAGAAGAAGAGGAAGAGGAGGAGGAGGAGAAGAGGAGGAGAAGAAGAGGAAGAGGAGGAGAAGAAGAGGAAGAGGAGGAGAAGAAGAGGAGGAGGAGGAGGAGAAGAAGGAGGAAGAGGAGGAGGAGAAGAAGGAGGAAGAGGAGGAGGAGAGAGGAGGAAGAGGAGGAGGAGACAAGACCGGGCCAATGCTAGTTAAAGAGCTGGAAGAAGAAAGCGGAGGCCCAGCAAGAAGAACTAAAGAGCGGGACAAGACCCCCGGACGGCGGCGGAGAAAGCCAGGCTCCTCCGCTAGTGAAAGAGCTAGCAAAAGAGCAGAAGATATCGGAGGAGTCTGGCAAGAAGACACCCGAAGACTGAAGAAGAACCCCGGAGTGGTCTAATAAAGTATTTTAAAAACCTGTGTTGTGTTTTTTTTATGTACACTTTTTCCCCCCAGGTGAATGGGTAGGGGTACATCGTACCCCATACTCATTCACATAGGGTAGGGGGCCGGAATCTGGGGGCCCCCTTATTAAAGGGGGCTCCCGGATTCTGATAAGCCCCCTCCTGCAGACTCCAACAACCAACAGCCAGGATTGTCGGGAAGAGGCCCTTGTCCTCATCAACATGGGTACAAGGTGCTTTGGGGTGGGGGGGCCACAGGGCCCCCCTTCCCCAAAGCCCCCCCCATGTTGAAGGCACACGGCCTGGTACAGCTCAGGAGGGGGGGCGCTCGCTCGTCCCCACCCCCTTTCCTGACCGGCTGGTCTGCGTGCTCGGATAAGGGTCTGCTATGGACTTTGGGGGGACCCCCACGTTGTTTTTTCGGCGTAGGGCTTCCCCTTTAAATCCAAACCAGGCGATGGGGCTCGCGAGGTGTCAATCTCACCGATGGAGGCGGCGACATTGAGTTCCTTCGCTAGTTTCATCTACCTGGAGCCACGCTCAAAATGAACGGACTTTACTCCGTGTGTGGGCAAGTCCGCTCATTTCAAAAGGCCGGCGGACTCCCGCCATAGTCCGGCGGCAGTCCGGTCATGTGTGGGCGTGTGTGGGCAGGTCTGCTCATTCGGAAAGTCCGGTGGGTTGTCCGCCAGATAGTCTGATTGTGTGTACACGACATAATACATCCACAACCATCCTTCCCACTGCTGCTTTCAAACCGCCAACCAGTTCAAGTTCTACACCCCAGTGGATTTTCACCACCAGGTGAAATCAGAGGGCATACTAAACTTAGAAGGTGGCCACACGTTGTTTGAACTGTCAGAGTTGTGTAGAATTGGACTGGCTGAGTTGTGTAGAATTTTTAGGGGTCAATAGTTAGGACCATCATGAGCTCAGAGTTTTTTTTGCTTGAAAAAAATTGGAGCAACAAGGCAAACCTTGTCTTTTCCTATTATGAAGGGATAAAAGTTAACACCACATGTAACTTCAACATATTGAGTAAGAGGCAAACCATGCTTGCTGCAGATTTAAGCCAACACAGGGAATGGCAGATCTCTTACCATGGCTCATACTTGGCACAGTATATGCAGGCCTATGGCCAGGCTAAGCATTAGCGAGGACTGCAGGAAACCTTCAGCTGCTGGATCTTTGTACTGGAAAAGCAAAGCTCAGAGATATTGAGTCGTTATAGAAAACTACTTACGTGTCATCCAAGAATGAGATCCCAAAATACTCCTTCTCTTTCAGATTGAAGTGAGAAGCCACAAGATCCAACAATTCATGGGAGAGGAGTTTCGGCTATGACAAGAAATAAAAGAAATTGTTACTTCTATGAAAAATTATATTATACTCTATAAAAAATAAAATAAAAATAAAAACACAGTTAAGGCCCCATCATCTTCAGTAGGAGGTGGAGTTGAGGAGACAGCTGGACCCGGAGGACGGGCAGATCAAGAATATAGCATTATCTAAGTGCTCAAAAAAACAAACATTCTCATACTAGAAAATGCTCATAAAATACTGTACAGCTGGTATTATACACCTGCTAGGCTGGCCCGTTTTATCCCAACCTCCTCTCCCCTTTACTTCTGAAGATGTTCCCAGGAGGGCATTATGGCACACATTTGGTGGACCTGTCCGAAGGTATGCAGTTTATGGGTCAGAGTCTACACTCTGCTCCGCATCATACTTCATATTAATCTCAAGAGGGACCCCTATGAAGCTCTCCTCTGCAAACAGATTGTGGAATTGCTTTGACCGGAGCATCAGCAAGGGCATGGAAAACACCTGTACTTAGTTTCAAGGCAGTTAAAACCAGTATGAATGATATTATGGTAAATGAAAAAAAGTTGACAGCTATTCTTTTACACACACACGATAAATTCCTTCATGTCTGGCAACCGTGGGTTGCTTATATTCAGCCTTCCAGATTTAATACTACACTCCACAGGATTTAATATATTTCTGGTCCATACCCCGTGGATTCCTTCTCTTCTTCCCTACTTCTGGTGCCCTTTTCTCCCCCTTTTCTCTCCATTATTTTCTCCCTGTAGTGCCCTCGACCGTAAAATATGGTTACAGGTAAATTTAGTTGTGCTGGGTGGTAGCCAGCCTGGCTAATTTGTAGTGTTTAGCGATTAATTGACTTCTGTTCTAAGTTGTGCCTTCTCCCTTTTGTCAGTAGGTGGCACTGTTGCCTTTGACATTAGTATGATGAGCTACAGTACATTTCAGTTATGCATAAACATACTTTTCTCTGCCAATCATATTTGCGGCTACGCATGCTGAGAAAAGCTATTTAATGAAATGAAGTCAGGTGATCAGGGTCAGTCTTCTCGTATGGGGCTTTGGCCTGGGTGGGTATGTGTACAGTTCCTGGCTGCTAGGCCTATCCAGGTGGCTGCCGGCTGCTAGGCCTATCCGGGTGTTCAAGTTTATGCAGAATAAAGTCTGCCAAAGATCTGGAAACGATTCTAGAGGGATGGAGTTCCAGAGGTGACTTCATGAGATGGAGGCTATGAAGTGGCTGGGAGGACTTCAAGAGAGAGAACTCATTTAATGGAATCGGAGATGAAGCAGTGAGTAAAGTTCAGTTAGAGGAGACAGCCTGTCCTACAAAGTACAGATGTGCTGGTTCTACTTAAAGGCTATTTTTCCTGTACTGCTGTCTACCTTATCTCATCTATTTTTGTCTCAGGAGTCTGCCAATGTGGCTATTGCTGATCATTATTAAGGGTGTTCTGTACCGGATAACCTCTCTCCCACGTTTCCTGTTCAAGAAATAAACCTCACTCTGTTTAAAGCATAAAAGTGACTGGCGACCAATTTTCCTTCTTGTTCATCACCCACCGTGCCCACAAACCTGCACCCTGAGAATGTACGAAAGCCCTTCCTACTCCCGGTAGTCACCATCAGGCTTCCAGGAAAAAAAAAATCGGGTTAAGCGCATCATCCCCTTCTCTAGTCTCATTTCTCTTTCTTTTCAGTTTATCAGACCACCAGTCGTAACGTTTAAGAATTATTGTGCAGTAACCCCTTTTATATACAAATTCATTGACCATATAGTTTTGAGATTAGCTGCATTCAATCTTATGTAAGGACATTTTTGTTTTTTTGCTTCATGCAGCGTCTTCCCGAGTTCCGAGAAACTCTGGATTGGGATGTTTGTCCCCTAGATGTTTTGTGTCCCCTTTCTCTGAATTTATAAGACTCGAGTATCCCTCATTTTTTTTTTCTCCTTTTTGCTTATGTATATAATCACACACATAGGTTGGACTTGATGGATTTGTGTCCTTTTTCAACATCACCTACTATGTAACTATGTAACTATATATCCTCTATGCAATGTAACCATCTAATTGTTTAACTGCTGCTGGATTGAATATTAATAAAACTCTTTGTAAAAGAAAAATTATATTATCGATCAAATATCCAGTTTGCTGGAAATAAAAAAATCTTTGGCATTTTGATTAGCAGTTCTTTTTCATCTGTTTTTAAGAGGCCAGAGGTGAGTTAACGTTACATAACAAGAGTAGAGGGCTTGCATTGTGTATATGGGACAATCATTGCACAAAATAATTGACTCTTGGTCTCATCCCCTGACCCCCATCCTGTATGCCCATAGCTCTTCTCTGAAAATTTCTAGAAGCAGATAAGTCCATACAATATCAACACCCGCCTGTCACTATTTCCTTGCTTTTCTTTAGTGTCAGTAGGCTCAGGAAACAGATGTCCCTCTCAGTCATCACATCTTGTATGAGGGCAGTCTGTATTTTGCCAATGGGTGAGGGTACTCCATTAGGGAAATGCGAGACATTGTAGATTGAAGGAATCGTCTTCCATAAATTCTTATTCCCTCTAAATTTCACTGCAAGGGGTGGTGGTCAGGACATAATTCCAGATTTGTATTATTAGAATATTTCTCAGTACAACATTGCTCTCTTAGCCCTTGTACATACGGTCGGACATTCCGACAACAAAATCCGTCAGATTTTGTCCAACGGATTTTGTCCGAAACTTGTGTTGCGTACACACGGTCGGACAAAGTTGTCGGAAAATCCGATCGTTCAGAACGTGATGGTGTAATTTCGTTACGATGGGACTACGTTCAGGCTAGTAGCCAATATATTTGGTCTAGGAATTTGATCTGAGCATGCGTGGCACTTTGTCCGATCGGAATTCTCTACACACAATCAGACAAAGTCCGAACGGATCATGTTGTCGGAAAGTTTTATAGCCCAGCTCTAAAACTTTGTCCGTCGGATATTCAGACGGAAACAGTCCGCTGGAGCCCACACACAGTCGGATTATCCGACAACACGGTCCAATCGGACATTTTCCGTCGGAATGTCCGACCGTGTGTACAACGGCTTACACTGGAAAATATACAAGTTTCAATTCACAGATTTTGGAAAAGAGTCACATTACTATCCCTTCAATCATGATCCCCTGCAAAAAGGTTTCAATGTTGCAATATGATCACTAGGGGGCAAGAAACAGAGGGTATGCTTTTTCCTGCCTGCAGCAGACTGATGACATCATCTAAGACTAGACAAAGTCACTGGCCTGCAACCCCAGGATGTCTTTTCATGAATAACAATGACTTTTTTTTTTTAATCATACTGTTGCTGTATAGGGTGACATATTAGGAATTAATTCATACAGTTATTAAAAGGTCCACTTCAAAAGTTGGCCATACAGGTCTCAAATTTCAGTCAATCAGGCAAAATTTGAGCTGCAGCTGGTCCTGTTGGCACCACCTAGCTCAACAAAATTTGATTTCATAATGAAAGGAGCTGGGTGGAAAATCCCAGTCTGAGTAGTGATTGCATCCAATCAGATGCTGTCACTGTTTGGGTAATCAGGCAGCCGCAGGCGCGGGTGCCGTGGCCAATAGCTGGCAGGAGACATCCCTCCATCATTATTAAAAATATTACCTGCAAATTAGTGTAAATTATTCATCTGAAAGATTAATTCACCGGTGTAGCTCTATATTATAATTTTGGTTTCTTTCTTTTTCCCAAAGCACTGATGCCAGAACAGCGATGGGTCCTGCAAACCTGGTGAAGGTATGTTGGGCTTTATGAAGACCTCACCACATTCACAGACCCCCCTGCTTTAGGGGAATTTCTACATCTATCTCAACAGCTACTAGACATACCTTCTATGGAGAAGAGAAAAAGACTGAGTAGAACATACCTGTACTAAGAGCTCCAGCTTGCGGTCATCCAGGAGGTGCACCTTGCAATGCCGGCCTTCTGCCATCTGCAAGACAAAGGAATAATTTAAATACCTTTTCTGCTGACATGTAAAGTAATATATCTGATGATGTGCCCTGTATGTAAGTTACATTATTATAGCATGCCCTTGAAGAAATTACACTTAAAGTGGAACTAAACCCTCCTCTACTTTTCAGCCAAGGAAGCTGTCATTTTAGCTTCTGTTTGATCTGCAACCTTCATGGTGCTGCACATGTGATTAGTTATGACACCAGCCATTTGATGGTTTGACAGTTTTGTTAGGGACACAAGCAAATGTGACAATTAGCATCAAACCATTGAATTGATAATTATAGTTCCACTTTTACCACTTTGGCTCCATTCAAACTTGGCATTTTGGAGCGTGGCAGAATTGCTGCGATTCTGCCCGTGATCTCAAAACGCACTGCAGTCACACAAAAAAACACAGGTTTCAGCAAAACGCATTGCATGAAGCTTGTTGCCCAAAAAGGAGCAGAGCTTCAGATTTGCTGCAATTGCTATGAGATAAATTGCAGCAAAACTGCCCCTCGTTTTTGGTGCCGTTAAAAATAATGAAACCTGAGCCTGTGTTTTGCGACCTTAGTGCGTTTTGAGATAGCAGGCAGAATCACAGCGATTGCCAAGTGTGAATGGAGCCGATGTGTCAATCTACATTATCAGTTAATTTGTTACATTTATATATTCTTTTTTACCTTTTATTATGGGTAGAGTTCTGTACTTTCATCTGTCAAAATGTGGTCTGTAAACCTAGTAAAATAAGCCCCAACTTCCACATACACACACTCTATAACTTCTATTATGTCACTGGATTTGTGATAACGGCCACTGTCTGTGTGCACTCCTGGCAGTTACGGAAGTAATGCATTTTGGGAACTAATTTGAATTCAAATGTCAGATTTAAAGATTTAAAAAGGCACGGGCAGCATGCCCTGTAAAATCAGCTAATCTGCTTATTGGCAGTGCTCCCGGCTTCAGGATGTGAGACGAAATTGCTAAAGCCAAACAGCAAGAGGGATAATAAGGTAGTACAGTGGTCTAGTGATTAGCATGTCTGCCTTTCAGCACTGGTGTTCCCTAGTTTGAATCCCAACCAAAACACTATCTGCATGGAGTTTGCATATCCTACTTTGGCTTGCATGAGTTTCCTCACTTTAAAGGCATGCTGGTAGTAAATTGGCCCTAGCATGTCAGATATTGACCTTAGATTGTAAGCTCCTAGAGGGCAGGGACTGATGTTAATGTAAAGCCCTGCATAATTAAGGGATATATAAATGCCTATATTAAAATAATCTAAATCTCTATGTTACATATTCATTATAAAATTCTATACTGCATTTTAAATACAGATAGTAAAAATACTCCAATTCCCCTTTATATTAGCTTCCTGTATTGAGAAAGGTACAGTAGTGTAAGCCAAATAGGCTGTACCACCAAGTACTATGCTGTCACTCAAACACAGGCGGCTTGCTGACAGCAGAAAACAGTGATGACTTCATCATCGTAGTGATGCTCCTTCACTGTCCAAGGCTTAAGCGGAACTAAAGTTCCACTGTAAGAAACAGCAAGCAGGCAGGCTTTTAGTGTAGAAGATCTATCTCTGATCCACATTGCCAGCATACTGCAGGGCCGCTGATTGAATATACCTCAGAGTGACCTGGCCATTTTATAGATAGGCAACTCCTATCCTCATATTGATTAGTGGTTCCAAATTAATAACTACTGCAGTAGGGAACAGACACAAAAGATACACTCCGCATCTTTCTAAATAACTGTTCTGCTTTATTGTAACGCAATTGAAGGTTTTTATACACATGATTACGTAGGTATCACATTAATATTACAATTGTACATTTATGTTAACAAGGGGCGTAACATAGGCAGGCTAATTCTAATCAGGACTCGAAAGAATGCAAACATGTAATGAAAATATAATTAGTGGCATGTGCAGAGTGAGGGCAGTGTGCAATACATATAAAATAGAATACAATACAGAACTTACAAATTTCCTTTACAGGAGTCTGACCATTCTCCAGGAACTACAGCCCTGAAGAAGGGGGGCGGGGAGGGAGGGAGGCAATTTCCCTAAAACGTGTTGGCTCTATTTGTCTACTTTTATCTTCAAAAAACAACTATAAATTTCATCAAGTGAGACTTTTTTTGGACATTGGGCACTCCTCTCCAATCACCCATGTTTATTGTGGAATAATGCAATGTTTCTTCTGTAATATGCCCCTACCTGCCCACTCGCTGTATTCTCTGAAGCTGTAAACCAAGCAGCGCATGCGCAGACCATGCTGGCCTCTGAGTGGCGGGATGACTGGCTCCTGTGCATGCGCAGGACTGATGTCATCCTGTGTCGATCGTTGAATAGGACCAAAAACTGGCACTCAGAAGATGATGTTGGTATCAACAAGGGACCGTTAAACAGATGAGTATTAATCCTTTAGTTGTGCTTTAACTGCAGTGGAGGAAAGTGATGTCATTGATCTGGCTGTACTGTCAAGCAGGGGTGCTTGGTCTGGCCAAACACAATTATAGATATTTCAGCAGGTAAAACTGTATTGTAGTATGTACTGTATGTATGGAGCATTTAACCCTTTGTCTGGTCTGGTGTTGAGGTTTAGCTTGTTATACAGATCTAAACATCCCCACCATTGTAGAGAAAGGTTTCGGTTGAGAGTTCTTCTTTGAGGTTTCGCTGTCTCGGATACCGCTATATTACTCATATGGGGTGCGAAGGCCTACTGTCAGATCTCACAGCCGAAATCTTAACAAGGCGATGTTTCAGCTAACAGATTCTGAGGCTGTGTGCTGGCAACATGGAATGGTAACCGAGCACAGCGAGGCAAGAGGAGGAGAGTGTCGTCCTGTAGCCACGATGGGACAGATGCCACCGGCGAGGCATGGCACGCCTGGGATTCTCTGTACCCCCCCCCCAGGGATGTCTACTTACCCCACTTCACTGACAACTGAGGAAAAGAAACACTCCTCTGGGAGGTGACCTTCCCCCAACACCTGCCAACCCTTACAGAGAAACTTTCAGAAACTGCGGCAAAAACGCACAGGTGTGAATGCACCCTCAGTGTCATTTCTGTCTGGTGCTTCGTTCCTCTGCTATCAGCATGAATCACTTCTGACAGGTTTTTCTGACACCAAGAGAAAATAGGTGATGGGGAGGGAGCTTCAACACACAGCCGCTATGATTGAGGGCCTCAGCTCTGTTCCTGTGAGCTGTGTGGAGGGGGGGGGGGGGGGGGGTGTCCCAACAATCATCTCTCAGAGCTCTACAGTGTGCGTTTATAAATTCTGGACTTTAAACAGCTGTACAGAAGACTGGCAATAAACAGGTACAACTTATGTTGGATGATTTGTTTCATCTCTTTGTATCATCTGGGGCTGTTCACTTCACTGGTTATATGGAAGGGTTTACAACCACTTGAAAGTGGAAGTAAACTTCCATCACTAACTTTTACCTATCGGTAAGCATATAATAAGGCTTACCTATAGGTAGTGAAAATATATCTCCTAAACGGTTGTCGTTTAGGAGATATTTACTGTACATGCAGCCAGTGAAATCACTGGCGCATCTGTGGGATTGACATCATCGCGGCTCTGGCTAGTCGCAGAGCTCGGAGTCCACGAACCGGGAAGCTGGACGGGTGAAGATGGGTAGCGCCTGAAGCTCTGAAATCTCAGCGCTGGAAGAGCTTCGTTTTGAGGCAAGTTTAACTTAATGTGCTAGTATGTGACGCATACTAGCACATTATGGCATTACCTTGCAGGGTAAGAAGAAAAAAAACAAGCGGTATCTCCAGAAATGGAAGTTTGGGGTATTTTTTTTTTTAACAATCTGAAAACTTGGTCCCAAATACATGCTCAAACACCTGCACATAGGCTAACATGCAGCTGCGTTCAGAAGCATAAAAAATAAAAATAAAAAAACATGAGGCCTTAAGCACAAAGAGAATTTTGGTTGCAATTAGTCTTTAAAAACTAGTAACAGACAATGGAGTCCTTGTGGAGCAGGACACAGAAAAAAAGAAAAAATGGCGATTGAATGATGGCAGCGTGGAGGCTCTGCTGGGCTGCAGTTCTTATATGTCAGTCCGCTGGTTTTACCTGAAGATCATATGCAGAAATACTATAAGAACATGTTGTACTTCTAGGAAGATCTTTGATCTTGTCCACCTACATCCCTCCGGAACGCTGGGAAAAGGCCGTCTCCGTCCACAGAGTACAATTAGACATCTCCAGTCAGCCTGCAGTGTTCAGATGTCAGGACCGGCCTTGTAGTGGTGTCATAGACATCACTTATTATCATCGACCGCCTGTCACATCCAACAATTCATTACCGTCACTCACCGATCCACCATTTTTCCGGTTATTAACCGTTTCCTTCCAAAGATAAGGCAATTTGTGTAAATTATGGGGGGGGGGGGGGCATTCAAACTTGTGCCCCACACTACACAAGGCCGCCAAAGTCGCCAAAAGTAGTAGAGGAACTACCTTTGGGAATTGGTGCGGCGTCACACCAATTCGGACGGTACCATTGTTGGCAAACGCTCCAGATTTGAAATGCGATTTGACGTGCATGCCAAATCACTCAAATGCGAACCAGGGCTGAATGTACTAGTCCATCTAACACTCCCCCCCAGACTGACATTGCTGCTGTCCAAAAGGTGCCTCCTGTGCTCCTTCATCCAGAGTGGGGGGCTCTAATACAGGAGCTGTGTTACTGACTAGGTGAAAAGAGGGGAAAAGCTTAAAGAAAACGAATGCAGCCAGCACATTATAATGATTGGTAAGCGGCAATATATGACATTTTTGGTTTTGGGTTTAGTACGGCTTTAATATTTCGAAATGTTAAATGTCAATGATCATGGGGGGCAGTTTATTGTAAATCTCCGTGCTTTATTGATATATAGCTGTATTGATCAGCCATTGTAATTTATAGGGCAGCCGGGCCAGGCACAGCAAATTGAAGAATTGGGAGAAGTGGAAAGAAGAGTATTTATACTTAATATATAACAGAATATAACAGAGAGTAATAAATGGGGATTCTGCCCCAGGTGGAAGGTATTATAAAGGTCTCCTTGGTCTATAATCATTTATAAAAAGGAGATTTTCATCTTTAAATAATGATGGGCTCTGCGGGGAGGCTGGCAGCCGGCACTATGTCTGTCTCCAGGAGGGTCATTCGCTCTTTTTATTAATCCTCCAGCAGACTTGGCACCATTCCTCTCACCCTAGGAGCTCATTAACAAGCCCCGGTAAAGACTCTTTGATCCGGACCCTTGCTGGAAGCTGCCGCCTGCCAAAATCCATCTCATTGACTAGCAAACAATAGCTGCCTAATAAAACAGGTGACACAGTAAATAAACTTGCCACTTCACAAAAGAGATTAAAGCGCTTGTCCTTGTGTATTACGGTAACACACATGCGTTAATGTCGGTTGTGTCAGGTGTTAAGGTACCTTGTAATAGCGCGGCCTAACGGGATGACAACGCACGGGAACAATACAAACATGCAGCATTTTTTTTACTGACGCAACGCACCACAAAGCATTGTGGTGTGTATAAGTTGCATTACCTAGCACTACAAGTGTGCGTTAATGTGCATTCCGGTATGGTGCATAGTTTAACCACTTACCGACCAGCCGCCGGATGTTTTACTGCGGCAGAATGGCATGGCTGGCGAAACGTTATGTTACATCACTTCACCTTTTGGCCACTAGGGGCACACATGCGCCGCTGCTCTCCCCCCGAGCCAATGTGAGTGCCTAGCACGATCACCGTCAGGCTCCCGCGATCGCTGCTGACACACCAAGAACCGGATCTGTGTGTGTAAACACACAGTGGGGGTTATTTACCAAAGGAAAATCCACTTTGCACTGCATGTGCACTTGGAAGTAAAGTCGCTGTAGATCTGAGGGGGACATGCAAGGAAAATAAAAAACAGCATTTTAGCTTGCACATGATTGGATGATAAAATCAGCAGAGCTTCCCCTCATTTCAGATCTACCCCTTAGGACAGGGATATGCAATTAGCAGGCCTCCAGTTGTTGCAGAACTACAACTCCCATGAGGCATAGCAAGACTCTGACAGCCACAAGCATGGCACCCAGAGACAGAGGCATGATGGGACTTGTAGTTTTGCAACAGCTGGAGGTCTGCTAATTGCATATCCCTGCCTTAGGATTTAGAGCGACTTTACCTCCATGTGCACTTGCAGTGCAAATTGGATTTGCCTTTGGAAATAACCCCCAGTTTCCGGTTCTCTGATGGGAGAAGAGACTGATTGTGTGTTCATACAGCGTATGAACATCGTTACATCTCTTCCCCTACAGTCCCCTCCCCCCTTCAGTTAGAACACACACTAGGGAACACAATTAACTCCTTGATCGCCCCCTAGTGTTAACCCATTCCTTGCCAGTGAAATTTTTACAGTTATCATTGCATTTTGATAGCTCTGATTGCTGTATAAATGCCAATGGTCCTAAAAATTTGTCAAAAGTGTCCGATGTGTCCGCCATAATGTCACAGTCACAATAAAAATCGAAGATCGCCGCCATTAATAGTAAAAAATAAAAATGCCATAAATCTATCTCCTATTTTGTAGATGCTATAACTTTTGCGAAAATCAATCAATATACGCTTATTGCAATTTTTTTTAACAAACATACATAGAATAATACATATCAGCCTAAACTGAGGAAAATAAATGTTTTTTTTAATTTTTGGGGGATATTTATTATAGCAAAAAAGTAAAAAATATAGATTTTTTTTCAAAATTGTGGCTCTTTTTTGTTTATAGCGCAAAAAATAAAAAAACGCAGAAGTGATCAAATACCACCAAAAGAAAGCTCAATTTGTGGGAAAAAAAAAAAGGACATCAATTTTGTTTGGGTGCAACGTCGCACGACCATGCAATTGTCAGTTAAAGCGACACAGTGCCGAATCACAAAAAGTGCTCTGGTCAGGAAGGGGGTAAAATCTTCTGGGGCTGAAGCGGTTAAATACATAGCATGCATTGTGGTTGAATGCATGCTATTTTGCACACATGATGCATGCATTACCGCAACACACCAAGGAAAGGTATGTTGCCAGCCCGGCAGGTCATGAAGGGGGGGGCGAGCAAGCTCCCCCCTCCTAAACCATACCAGGCCACATGCCCTTAACATGGGGGGGTGCTTTGCCCCCCCTTTGCCCCCCCTCCCCACCACAAAGCACCTTGTTTCTATGTTGATAGGGACAAGGGCCTCTTCCCTACAACCCTAGGCTGTGATTGTGGGGTCTGCGGGTACAGAACCCATGTGAATGAATATGGAGTACACTGTACTCTTACTCATTCACCAAAAAAAAGTGTCACATAAAAACAAAAACACCACATTTTTGACAATTCCTGTATTAAAAAAAAACCCCCAAAAAAACAATATATACAGTGTATTTAAAGGGGGGAAAAAACAAACAAAAAACGCAAAATGCACGAAAACTGCATGCAAAAAAAACTAGGGTTTAAAATCGCAAAACGTGCTTAAAGAACGATTCAACCACAACCGCATAGATATGAACCTAGACTTATAGTCATTTCTGAATGGCACCCATTGCACCTTCTCAATGCACTTGTATTACAATGCAGCACAACCTGCCTGCTGCCATGCCTTGTGCTGCCTAAAATTATTCAGGTCTCATTCACACTTCGCAATTTGGAATCGCAGGGGAAATGGTCATGATCTTTCCCTTGATTCCAAATGACATGGCAAACCGCACATGTGTTTGGGTGCCATTCATTTTAAATGACACCTCAAATGCTATGCGATGCGATTTTGCCACAATTGTCGCGCAAAAGAATCACGCTGCAATTGTGGCAAAACGCAACTTTAAAAAACTTGTCACCCAAAAAAAAAAAAAAAAAGGAGCGAGAGCTTCTTTTTGGCAACAAAAAGTGAATGGACTGCCCAATGTGTGGCACATGAAATCTCATGAAGATCGCCCCCACAAAATCATGAGCAGGAACGCACGTCCCCACTAAGCAAAGTGTGAATGGGACCTTAGCAGCTCGTTGTGGAACCAAATCACTCTGCCATTCTTCTCCCTCATTTTGACCTGCTGTATAGACCATTATAAATAGAGGCGCACCAAATGGAAATTTTGGTATTGAAAAACAAAACAAAAAACAAAGCAAAAACCAAAAATTACAGTATAAAAAAGATAAAAAATGTGTATATTATATATATATATATATATATATACACACACACACACACACACACATACATACATACATATATATATACACACACACACACGCGCGTGCGCGCACGCGCGCACGCACACACGCACGCACACACACACACACACATATATATACACACACACACACACACACAGTGCCTTGCAAAAGTATTCGGCCCCCCTTGAACTTTTCAACCTTTTGCCACATTTCAGGCTTCAAACATGAAGTTATAAAATTTTAATTTTTTGTGAAGAATCACCAACAAGTGGGACACAATTGTGAAGTGGAACGAAATCTATTGGATAATTTAAACTTTTTTAGCAAATAAAAAACTGAAAAGTGGTGCGTGCAAAATTATTCGGCCCCTTTACTTTCAGTGCAGCAAACTCACTCCTGAAGTTCAGCGAGGATCTCTGAATGATCCAATGTTGTCCTAAATGACTGATGGTGATAAATAGAATCCACCTGTGTGTAATCAAGTCTCTGTATAAATGCACCTGCTCTGTAATAGTCTCAGGGTTCTGTTGAAAGTGCAGAGAGCATCATGAAGACCAAGGAACACACCAGGCAGGTCCGTAATACTGTTGTGGAGAAGTTTAAAGCCGGATTTGGATACAAAAAGATTTCCCAAGCTTTAAACATCCCAAGGAGCACTGTGCAAGCGATCATTTTGAAATGGAAGGAGAATCAGACCACTGCAAATCTACCAAGACCTGGCCGTCCCTCTAAACTTTCAGCTCAGACAAGGAGAAGACTGATCAGAGATGCAGCCAAGAGGCCCATGATCACTCTGGATGAACTGCAGAGAACTACAGCTGAGGTGGGAGAGTCTGTCCATAGGACAACAATCAGTCGTACACTGCACAAATCTGGCCTTTATGGAAGAGTGGCAAGAAGAAAGCCATTTCTCAAAGATATCCATAAAAAGTCTCGTCTAAAGTTTGCCACAAGCCACCTGGGAGACACACCAAACATGTGGAAGAAGGTGCTCTGGTCAGATGAAACCAAAATCGAACTTTTTGCCCACAATGCAAAACGATATGTTTGGCGTAAAAGCAACACAGCTCATCACCCTCAACACACCATCCCCACTGTCAAACATGGTGGTGGCAGCATCATGGTTTGGGCCTGCTTTTCTTCAGCAGGGACAGGGAAGATGGTTAAAATTGAGGGGAAGATGGATGCAACCAAATACAGGACCATTCTGGATGAAAACCTGTTGGAGTCTGCAAAAGACCTGAAACTGGGATGGAGATTTATCTTCCAACAAGACAATGATCCCAAACATACAGCAAAATCTACAAAGGAATGGTTCACAAATAAACGTATCCAGGTGTTAGAATGGCCAAGTCAAAGTCCAGACCTGAATCCAATCGAGAATCTGTGGAAAGAGCTGAAAACTGCTGTTCACAAACGCTCTCCATCCAACCTCAGGCCGCGTACACACGGGCGGACTGTTCGCCCAACTTTGTCCGCTGAACAGTGTTTGGGCGGACAGTCCGCTCGTGTGTGGGCTTTCAGCGGACAGTTTCAGCGGACAGTTTGACGAACAAGGTTTTTCGGAAATTCCGTAAAACTGTCCGCTGAAACCTTGTTTGAGCGAACAGTCCGCCCGTGTGTAGGCTTGTTCGTCAAACTAAGTTCCGCGCATGCTCAGAAAGGATTTACACACCGAAAGTTATAATGCAGTGTATAGGACGTCGTATTTTTCGTCCCGTCGTACGTGCCGTTCACGTCATCGCGCACGGTTTCAGCAAACTGTTCGTCCGTCGTGTGTGGCCATGTCCGTCCATGCTAAGTTTGAGCGGACTGTTTGCCGAAACTGTTTGACGGACAAAGTTGGGCGAACAGTCCCCGCGTGTGTACGCAGCCTCACTGAGCTTGAGCTGTTTTGCAAGGAAGAATGGGCAAGAATTTCAGTCTCTCGATGTGCAAAACTGATAGAGACATACCCCAAGCGACTTGCAGCTGTAATCGCAGCAAAAGGTGGCTCTACAAAGTATTAACGCAAGGGGGCCGAATAATTTTGCACGCCCCACTTTTCATTTTTTTATTAGTTAAAAAGGTTTCAAAAATCCAATAGATTTCGTTCCACTTCACAATTGTGTCCCACTTGTTGGTGATTCTTCACAAAAAATAAAAATGTTATATCTTTATGTTTGAAGCCTGAAATGTGGCAAAAGGTTGAAAAGTTCAAGGGGGCCAAATACTTTCGCAAGACACTGTGTGTGTATATATATATATATATATATATATATATATATATATATATATATATATATATATATATATATACAGTGGTGTGAAAAAGTGTTTGCCCCCTTCCTCATTTCCTGTTCCTTTGCATGTTTGTCACACTTAAGTGTTTCGGAACATCAAACCAATTTAAACAATAGTCAAGGACAACACAAGTAAACACAAAATACAATTTGTAAATGAAGGTGTTTATTATTAAAGGTGAAAAAAAATCCAAACCATCATGGCCCTGTGTGAAAAAGTGATTGCCCCCCTTGTTAAAACATACTATAACTGTGGTTGTCCACACCTGAGTTCAATTTCTATAGCCACACCCAGGCCTGATTATTGCCACACCTGTTCACAATCAAGGCATCACTTAAATAGGAGCTGCTTGACACAGTAAGGTCCACCAGAAGATCCTTAAAAGCTACACATCATGCCGAGACCCAAAGAAATTCAGGAACAATTGAGAAAGAAAGTAATTGAGATCTATCAGTCTGGAAAGGGTTATAAAGCCATTTCCAAAGCTTTGGGAATCCAGCGAACCACAGTGAGAGCCATTATCCACAAATGGCGAAGACATGGAACAGTGGTGAACCTTCCCAGGAGTGGCCGGCCGCCCAAAATTACCCCAAGAGCGCAGCGACGACTCATCCAAGAGGTCACAAAAGACCCCACAACAACGTCCAAGGAACTGCAGGCCTCACTTGCCTCAGTTAAGGTCAGCGTTCATGCCTCCACCATCAGGAAAAGACTGGGCAAAAATGGCCTGCATGGCAGAGTTCCAAGGAGAAAACCACTGCTGAGCAAAAAGAACATCAAAGCTCATCTCAATTTCTCCACAACACATCTTGATGATCCCCAAGACTTTTGGGACAACATTCTGTGGACCGATGAGACAAAAGTGGAACTCTTTGGAAGGTGTGTGTCCAAGTATATCTGGCGTAGAAGGAACACTGCATTTCATAAAAAGAACATTATACCAACAGTAAAATATGGTGGTGGTAGTGTGATGGTCTGGGGCTGTTTTGCTGCTTCAGGACCTGGAAGACTTGCCGTGATAAAAGGAACTATGAATTCTGCTGTCTACCAAGAGATCCTGAAGGAGAATGTCCGACCATCTGTTCGTGTACTCAAGCTGAAACGAACTTGGGTTCTGCAGCAGGACAATGATCCTAAACACACCAGCAAGTCCACCACCGAATGGCTGAAGAAAAATAAAATGAAGACTTTGGAGTGGCCTAGCCAAAGTCCTGACCTGAATCCTATTGAGATGTTGTGGTATGACCTTAAAAAGGCCGTTCATGCTCGAAAACCCTCTAATGTAACTGAATTAGGACAATTCTGCAAAGATGAGTGGGCCAAAATTCCTCCAGGACGCTGTAAAAGCCTCATTGCACGTTATCGCAAACGCTTGGTTGCAGTTGTTGCTGCTAAGGGTGGCCCAACCAGTTATTAGGTTTAGGGGGCAATCACTTTTTCACACAGGGCCATGATGGTTTGGATTTTTTTTCACCTTTAATAATAAACACCTTCATTTACAAATTGCATTTTGTGTTTACTTGTGTTGTCCTTGACTATTGTTTAAATTGGTCTGATGTTCCGAAACACTTAAGTGTGACAAACATGCAAAGGAACAGGAAATGAGGAAGGGGGCAAACACTTTTTCACACCACTGTATATATATATATATATATAATATATTTTTTTATAAATTTTTTTTTTATTTAAAATTGCTTTATATTATAATTTAACTTTTTAATATTATCATGAATGAATATGAATGAATATGCATTTTTTGTTGCCCATTATCAGCACCTTTAGCGCAAGAAAATGTAATCCCTTTATATTCTATGTATGGCTTCACACTGGTCTGTTGTGCTTCCATTGTGGTGTTAAAAATCTTGCTTGCTGCATTTTTTGTCAGTTTAAAAAAAAAAAAAAAGCACCAAAAATGCACCTCCCTGTTGAAATGCACTGAAAACACAGCAAGAACGCATCAATAACGCACCCGTGTTACTTTGTGTGGTTTTTGAGTCAAATGAGCTGTGAAAAACAGATCATAAAGCACAGTAAAATCAAGGTAAAAATCGCTGCGAAATTTGACAAAATCGCAGTAAACGCGTTGTAAAATCGCAGCAAAATCGCATACATTTTCATCGCCATTATCTGCACCTTTTTCTCTATGCTGAAAAAAACATTTTTGCCCTATACTTTCGGCCGCTGAAATTTCGGTGCATCTCTAGTTATAAGAATTGTATTATTTGAAGTGTACATAGAAAAAGTTTTGGATAGAATAGAGAACATTTAAACCCCTATCTGGTTATTTTTTTGCTTCCTCTGCCCTGCGGTGGAGATTTCCCTTCACTTTCTGCCTTGGAGATGCAACAGGAAATGAGAGGAAATCTGCATAAAGTGAACAGAATTGCCATTTTAGACTGCTGACACCAGAACTCTGGCACAAAATTTTCATTGAAATACATTCCTCAATAGCCACAAACAAATCATCTTTGTGTGTACCAAACGCCTTCAAAAACCCAGATAATACCTTGTAAAAGAAGCAGTGACATCATCACTGTGCTATACATAGCCTGTGCAGAGAGCAGAGCTGTGGGAGGGGCCAAACAGGCCCCACCCACTACAGCCTGCATAAACCAATAGGAGGGGGCAGAGACAAGACCAGTCACCCTGCCGAAGGAGAGAGAGCAGCAGTGACCGGTCTTTATTACAGGAAGCCTTTCCACAAAGGTAAAAAGTTTCACACTGGATTACTGTACAGATCTGGAATACACAAAGCACACCAAGATTCAAATAGGAATATGTATGACTTGTATTTGGAAAACATATGCAGATCTTGAAGTTCAGCTTCAAATTGTTACTAAACCCAGGACCCTGAAGTCACTATAGCTGGTCTCCTACATTACACAGGACATGGAAATGCAATTACTTTAGTAAATATAAACGGCTAAATACCCTTTCTCATTAGCAGTATATATATATATATATATATATATATATATATATATATATAAAAATATAATCAGTCTTATGACTTCTATCAGTGTCTGGTTAAAGCTTGTAGGAGGAGTTTTAATTCTCCTCTGACTGTCCTATGAGGCTGCATGACCCCTGACCCTTTGTCTGGACAGTGCTGATTGGCCCTGTGCTGATCACATGCACTCTCAAGAAAAATAAAATAAAAACACCTCTAGCAATACACACCAAGCTGAGCATGTGCAGATTGCCCCCAAGGCTCTGTTCTATCAGGAGATGGATTGGGGACAGTGGAAGAATGGGAGGATCAGAGAAGACAGGATCAAACAGCCTTTTTACACAATGCAGAGGATTAACCCCTTAGGTTCCACAGTGAGTATAACAAGCATGCTTTACTGCATATACAGTTGTGACATAAGTAACACTTTAACTTCTTGCCACCCGTTCACTTACTGTGGATGGGTGGCACAGGCAGGCTGGCAACGTTCCCGTACATTGCTGTCTGTCTTCTGGGTTTGAGGTGTGTGATCAGACACAAAACGGGTTTGGCAGAAGATTTTAGCCAATAATGTTGGCTTAAATCAGATGATCGGCTGTGCCCAATCACAGGCAGCATTCTGTGTTTGCAATAACACAGAACTCTGTGTGCATAGGAACAGCGATCTGGCTGTTTCTTCTCCCTGCAAACCCAATCTGAGTGTGAGTCTAAATGTGAATCTGATCTATGGGCCAGGTCACACCACAATTTCTGCGTTCCAGACATGTTCCTGTATGTACATTTTTTTTATGTGTTTTTCATGTGTACATTTTTGATGCATTATGGTGTGCTTTTTTCTGCCTTTTTTTCTTCGCCTCAATTCAGAACATTCTATGGGCAGGCTGTACCCAAGTCGATCCCTCCGCTGGCAAAACACAATATTGCTGCAGAAGGTATTCCCCCATCAACACCGAAGCTCCAATCAAACTTGAGATTAGCACAGCAACCGCTGCTACAACGTTTTTTTTAAGTTTGTGTTTTTTTTGTGGGGCGTTTTTGGAGGGGTACCCTTCTTTTGAATGGGCCTCCCTCAGTTTCAAAAAAGCTCATGTACCCAATGTTGGCACAGAGCCAGGAGCAATTGCCGTTGCGATTTTGTTACAATTTTAGCGTGTTTTGTAGCTCGACAATCGTGCCATAATCGAACTGCGTTTGGGGTGATATTAAGAAATGATGGTTTTGCAACGATAAAGAATGATGTGGTCCAACGCGCCCTGCATTTTGCCGCAATTCTGGAATCTCAGGCAGATTCGCTGCATCCCGCCCACCATTCAAATCGCATAGATGTGAACGGAGCCTGACTGTGTTGATAGGGGAATCAAGTGGTAAAGTAAATTAAATCATCTATGGGCTGCTTTATTTCCCAGCCTAGTATGGCTCTGTGGACTACAGAACACCTCACCCCTTTTGTTATGTTGATAAAGAGTGGGGGAGGCTTTCTGTAGTCCCAACACACTTCCTGTTCTAAGGAGGATAGTGCTGGTCTTACACAGATATATGGAATGAGAAAGGAATTTCATGCTAGGATAGAAAGTGTGTTAGTGGCAGGATCACCAGGTGAAAATAAAGAGAAAAGCAACCTGAAAAACGCATGCAGCCTCCATATACTAAGGTGCAATATATGACATTTTCATTATTGAGCTTGGATACAATGTAACAAAAATCCTGACACCCAGTAACAACGGTGTGTACGATGGATCTAAAAAAAAAGTCACTCACCGCCTGGTTAGACGCAGAGTCGTGGAAAGCGCGATCAGACTGCGGCTCATAGCCGAGGATGCCGCTGTAATAAGCGCTTGCCTGTGAATACTGCACAGTGGAAGTAGAAGACGCGGAGCGAACTCCGTCTCCTTCCGTTACCAGGCAGTCTGAAGGAAAGGACATCCGTCTCTCCTTGTCAGATTACAGGACTGGAAACAAAAGCTTTCTACACTGTACACAATGTCCATGGAAGTGTATAGGGTTACATATGGAGAGGGCCAGGGTGTGAGCTCTGTACATAGAGACTGCAAGGACTAGTCCAAAGAGATTGCACTTTACAGACAAACTTTAGTTAACCACAGTTGAAATTATAATTTTTTTTCCCCCAAATTTTTATTAAAGCTCAAGGAGGGCAAAACCCAGAAATTACATCGATACGAGAGCTGCACCATTCTGGCTAAAATGAGAATCACGATTTTTTTGCTTAGAAGATAGATCACGATTCTCTCACGATTCTCGCTGCGTAATATCATCTTTCACATTAAAACAAAAAAAAATTGGGCTAACTTTACTGTTTCGTTTTTTTTTTATTCATTGAAGTGTATTTTTTTCCAAAAAAATGCATTTGAAAGACCACTGGGCAAATACAGTGTGACATAAAATATTGCAGCAATTGACATTTTATTCCCTAGGGTCTCTGCTAAAATATATATCATGTTTGGGGGTTTCAAGTAATTTTCTAGCAAAAAATATTGACGTTAACTTAAGAAACAAGTGTTAGAAAAAGATTTATGCCGTATATTCGGAATTTTGGTCGGAAAAGGGTCCGATGGTTTTCCCGACGCAATTCTGCTCAAGCTGTCTTGCCTACACACGGTCACACCAAATTCCGACCGACAAGAACGCGGTGACTTACAACACGTATGACAGGATTAGAAAAATGAAGATCAATAGCCAGTAGCCAATAGCTTCCATCTCGTAGTTGAATCTGAGAATGCGTGAGTTTTTGCGCATCGGAATTGCATACACACGATTGGAATTTCCAATAGAAACGTTTTTCCAATGGGAAAATTGAGAACCTGCTCTCAAATTTTTGCTGGTGGGAATTCAGCCAGCTAAATTCCGATGGAACATACATACACGGTCACATTTTCCAATGAAAATCTCTCAATCGGTCTTTTGCTGGCCGAAGTTCCAATCGTGTCTACGCGGCATTAGACTTTAAGTGGTTAAACTTTATGCATTTACACATTGTTTAAAAACTTGACAGACTGCCTGGATTTTTCACACAGAAGTTTTATCCCTTTGATCTAAGAAGGAAGAGTTGGTTACAATGGGGGTGATCTACGAAAGGCAAATCCACTTTGCACTGCAAGTGCACTTGGAAGTGCAGTCGCTCTAAATCTAATGCCGCGTACACACAACCGGACTTTGACGGACTAGGTCCAACGGAATTAATCCGTTGGATATTATGATTGTGTATGGGCTCCAGCAGACTTTTTTTTCCCCAAAAGTCCAGCGGACCTAGAATAAAACATGTTTCTAATCTTTACGACGGACTGTATGCTAGTTCGATGGCCGAAAACCGACGCTAGGGCAGCTATTTGCTACTGGCTATGAACTTCCTTATTCTAGTCCGGTCGTACGTCATCACGTTCAAATCCATCGGACTTTGGCGTGCTTATGTGTGGCCAAGTCCGTTCGTTCGGAAAGTCCGTCGGGAAGACCGGCGTACCTAGTCTGTCAAAAAGTCTGGTCGTGTGTACGCAGCATTAGGGGTAGATCTGAAAAAGAGTGGAAGCTCTGCTGATTTTATCATCCAATCATGGCTACATACGGAGGAGTTGTAGATTCACACAGTTGAAAATTACTGGTCTGGCTAATATAATTATCTTTCTGCCAACACATTAAACTTGTAACAACACAATGTCTTGCAGATGTTGCGCGGCCAAGATTTTAGTAAAGAGCTTGAAATCTATGTTCAAAAGCAAAATAGGTCTGTAGCTGCCACAGTATGATGGGTTCCTTCGCTATGACAAATTCGGCTTTCAAAGTCTCCTTTGGAAATTCTGTGTCTGAGCCAAGTGCGTTAAACAGTTTCACCATATGGGGGCACAATATCGGAAGAAGCGTCTGATAATATTGTAGGGTGAAGCTATCTGGGCCAGGGGCCTTTCCCGGTTTCATGCCACCCACTGCCTGTTGTATATCTGCTAAGGTGATGGGGGTCTCTAATTCTTCCCTAGTCTCCGTAGGGAGCTGGGGGATCCAAGATGAGGAGATGCAGTCCTCCATCAAGTGCCTTGGAGCTGTCTCATCTGATAGATTATATAGGGATGAATAAAAGTCACTAAATTCCTGCGCGATCGTTTAGGTAGAGCCACTTTACAGCCCTTGGGGCATATTACATGGGGTATGTACAATATAAAATGTATGGTCTCTAATTGATTTAGCTAATGTCTTCCCACATTTAATCACACAACTCATACCCTATTTTACGACAAACTTGAAGTGCTGCTTTGGCTTTGTATTGTAACAGGTCTACCGTTTGTTTGCGAAGTGAGAAAAGTTCAGGTTCTAGCACGGAAGAAGGCGTTCGCTTGTGCTGAGATTCCACTACTTTAATTTTGTCAAAGAGAGTTCAGCAGACGTTCATGCTCTTTTTTTAATTTGTGAGCCATGCTTCATAAATACGCCTCTTATTACTGCCTCGTGAACCTCCCATAGAATCCCTGGGTTACATTCCAGACTGTAAGTCATTTGGAAGTAGGACTTCAGCTCCCTAGTCACATCTTCCAGCACCTCTGGGGTCTGTAGGAGACTTTGGTTAAGTTTCCAGAACCGTTTTCTGGTGGGTGGCACTGTCGAGAGAGTGTACTGTAGCTTGCTGGGGGTATGATCCCACCATGTGATGTTGCCAATTGAGGAGTCCTCTACTGCATGAAGTGGACTATGTGGTACTAGAAAAAAAAAATCTATTCTCGTATAGACCTTGTGCGGAGAAGAGTAAAATGTATAGTCTCTTTCTCCCGAATGTTGTAGTTTCCAAAAATCCACTAGTTAGGCTCTATGAAGGTGTTGTGATATCCGCCGGAGAACTCCAGAGGGGACAGATGACAAAGCCATTGAGGTGCCCACCGGGGGACTCAGCGGGATGTTGAAATCCAACCCAGGATCAGTTGGCCCTCGAAGAACTCCAAGAGTCCATCTAGACGGACTCTTGGTCATTGGATGATGGTCATTGGAAGCATAGATAGTCGCCAGTGTCACCTGTATGTCACCTACCGAACCTTTGAGAAACACAAAACGACCCACCAAGGTGTCACGCAGGTCCAGCGGAGTTTACTTGATAGGAGAATCGAGACTCCTTTTAGATTTCGCTACGGCGTTAGTTGCATTATATCGGATAAAATCTGTTTTTGATGGAAGGGACTCTAGTTGTCTTAAAATGTGTCGCTTGAATAAATGCTACATCATGATGAACTGGAATGGAACATCTCTTGCTTCCTTGTTTGTAAGTATATAAGTATAAGCACCTAAGCAATGCATAGGAGTATGAGTATAAACTCGTATTGTTTACCAGTGCTAGGAATCTGTTATTTTTGAACACCGTAATTTGCTCAGAAAAAACAGGCAAATTTATGCGCATATTTCAAGGCATTGCTCATGTGTTCATTATGGTGCCCCTATAACAAGTTGCTGGCTGTTGGGACACTCCATAGGAGGGAGGGGCCATAAGCACAGAAGAAGGACCCAAGAAGAGGAGGATATAGGCTGCTCTGTGCAAAACCAACTGCACAAGTATAAAATGTTTGTTATTTCAAAAAATACCTTGCAATCACTTTATTAATGTTGCCAGCTACTCTGGCACACAAAAAACTAAAAACAGTCAACAAATAATGAAACAGATGATAATTTTCCTATTGGCTAATTTAAAAAAAAAAAGCCAAAGCTCAAAAACGTCGGAAAACGCTGCATGAAAACGTGCAAATACGCGAGAAAAAGCACACGAAAAAACACCTGAAAAACACGCAACAGCGATACACTCAGGTGTGAATAGGGCCTTAGGGGTGTACTCATTTTTGTTGCCAGCGGTTTAGACATTAATGGCTGTGTGTTGAGTTATTTTGAGGGGACAACAAATTTACACTGTTATACAAGCTGTACACTCACTACTTTACATTGTAGCAAAGTGTAATTTCTTCAGTGTTGTCACATGAAAAGATATAATAAAATATTTACAAAAATGTGAGGGGTGTACTCACTTTGGGGTGCACACCCTAATGCAATAGGCTGCGCACAGCTATGTGTACTGATACATCCCCAAAAATTCATAAATATAATGAATTGACGTATACCCCATAAAGTGCATATGCAATCAAAAAAAGTGCTCCCAGTGCTCAATACAAATATAAACAGTCCAATAAAGTAAGAACAATCTTCCAAGTGCTGCCACCATACTCCTCCACCAGGGGTCGCACTTACCAATGAATATTGAGCCCATATATTGATAAGAATGTTAGATTGCCCCAGAAACAATCCTCCGTCTCCTTTTGTTAAATCCCCCTCCGGAATTAAAGTGAATGGGCTGCCCTACACATAACAAGCAGGCATGGGCTGAAAATACGCATAAGCATGTACACGCTCAGTCGCACCTGTAGGTATGAATCTAGCCTTATGCTGACCATACATGGTTAGAAAAATCGCTTTAGAAAGTCAGATTTATAAAGATCTGTTGACAATGCATGCCATAACGCCATAAATGTATCGATAACGCTCACCTAAATATTGACATATTATTGATCGATAAAAACATAAATGGTACATTTTTTGTTGATACGATACAGGGTTACATTTTAACACGTGCATGCGCTGTAGATTTTTTTAAACTGTTTTCAATCGATTCCACCACTAATGTTTAAAATAAAAATAAAAAAAATAAAAAACACGATAGTTTAGGCTCAAAAAATCCAGCATGATGGTTCAGTTTACCATAAAAAAAACTTTGCATTTCGATAATCATAATTATTTTATTTATTTATTTATTTATTTATTTCAGGTACTTGTATAGTGCCCTCAATTCACGCAGTGATTTAGGCTCGGTTCACACAGGGGCGACTCAGATCCGACTTCAGGTCGCCCCTAGTCGCCTCAGGTCGGACAACATTTAAAAATCAATGTAAGTGAATGAGAGCCGTCTTAATGCACGCTACTGAAGTCGCTCCGACTTCAAAAGAATTTCCTGTACTACTTCAATCCGACTTGTAGGCGACTTGTACCCATTGATTTCAATGGAGATCGCCTCCAAGTCGGATCTCTGTCTATACGGAGGTGACTTTGACAGAATTATTAGCTCTGAAGGGGGAACTCCACGCCAAATTTATGAAAAAAAGTTAGCGTGGGTTCCCCCTCCGAGAGCATACCAGGCCCTTAGGTCTGGTATGGATTCCAAGGGGAACCCCCTACGCCAAAAAAACGGCGCGGGGGGGATCCCCCAGAGCCATACCAGACCCTTTATCCGAGCACGCTACCCGGCCGGCCAGGAAAGGGGGTGGGGACGAGCGGGCGCCCCCCCCCCCTCCTGAGCTGTACCAGGCCGCGTGCCCTCACCATGTTGATGAGGACAAGGGCCTCTTCCAGACAACCCTGGCCGTTGGTTGTCGGGGTCTGCGGGCAGGGGACTTATCGGAATCCGGGAGCCCCCTTTAATAAGGGGCCCCCAGATACCGGCCCCCCACCCTATGTGAATGAGTATGGGGTACAATGTACCCCTACCCATTCACCTGTAAAATAAAGTACAAAAAAAACACAACACACAAGATTAAATAGTTTATTGCACAGCTCCGGGGGTCTTCCGTCTTCGGGGGTCTTCTCGCCGGACTCTTTTCTTCCTCGCCGCCGCCCTCTTCTTCCGACTTCGGGGTCTTGTCCCCCTCTTCGGTACTTCTGTCGCCGTCGCCGCCGCCGCCGCCTTCCGTTCTTCTTCTTCTCCTGGAGATGTTGACTCGACGCTCTCTCCGGCCGCAATGCCAGGGGGCTCCCGGATTCCGATAAGCCCCCCACCCGCAGACCCCGACAACCAACGGCCAGGGTTGTCGGGAAGAGGCCCTTGTCCTCATCAACATGGGGACAAGGTGCTTTGGGGTGGGGGGGCCGCACGCCCCCCTCCCCCAAGGAAGGCACCCCCCATGTTGAGGGCACGCGGCCTGGTACGGCTCAGGAGGGGGGGCGCCCGCTCGTCCCCACCCCCTTTCCTGGCCGGCCGGGTAGCATGCTCGGATAAGGGTCTGGTATGGATCTGGGGGGGACGCCCACGCCGTTTTTTCAGCGTAGGGGGTTCCCCTTGGAATCCATACCAGACCTAAGGGCCTGGTATGCTCTCGGAGGGGGAACCCACGCCAACTTTTTTTCATAAATTTGGCGTGGAGTTCCCCCTTCAGAGCTCATTCTCTGATTGGCCACGGCAAAAGTCGCCTGGCCTGGGGCGACTTAAAAGTCGCCCCAGGTCGTGTCTAAGTCGTGTTCAAGTCGTCTCCAAGTTGCCTCACAAAGTCGTCCTGAAGTCGTGTCGCCCCTGTGTGAACCGAGACTAACATATATAATGTACATTCACATCAGTCTCTGCCCCCAAGGAGCTTACAACCTAAAAAGGTCCCCAACACACATTCATACATACTAATTAGCCCACTGATGTTTCAAAAGTCAAATGATCGAGTGCATTGAACGCTTTTAAGAACGATTTTCTAACCGTGTATGGCCAGTTTATGACTGCATTCACACATGGGCGTTTCTGGAACGTGCGCCACAGCCACAAAAAAACACGCGTTTTTCTGTGTGCTTCAGAAACCCATTGCAAAACACATATCGTGCTTGCAGTGCCATTGGTGGTAGACATCCCAAGTGCTGGAAGCAGATGCGCGTTTTCCCCCTGCAGCAAATGTGCTACAAATGCACCAAAATGCACAGCAAAAAAACATGCCAAGCTCCTTTAAAAAAAAGTTTTGGAGCTTCTTTGGGGTGTTTGTGTTGCATAGGGCGGCCCAGTCAAGTACTGCCCTATGCGTGACCAGTGGAAATGCTCCAAAACGCATTAAAAAACACAGATCGGAGCCCAAGTGAGTTACAGCAATGTGGAAGCGTAAATCCAGCAACTTTTTATTTATTTTTTTAAACAAAAAGAAGATACAAAAGTTCAGAGAAATGGCAAACTCTTCTTCAGCTGATGTTTAGAAATCCCACCGCCGATGTTAATATAGGAATGTTTATTTTGTTCCAATTGCCACTGAAAATGTTATCGGAAGAAACACTTTAATATGAAGGAAAAATCAATGTGATGATTTCCGGTCAGGGAACGCTGATTGTTTAATGCGGTCGTTTTTACTGGCGGACTCCGGGAATAACTAATCTGCTGTTTGGAACAATACAGGGAGATTGTGCTCCTCCTCGGCACAGATCTGCGACTTGGAGCGCCGTGTTGTTTGAATTGAAGCTTCTGATAGTGCTTGGCAATGACTCTAGCAAAGGAAATGAGCACTAATATTTCGGACGGGATAGCCGGTTTTTGTGACAAACACGGGAGTTTGAAGAAAATTGTGTACTGAGCACTGGTTTTATATAATCCGCTTGACTTTTCAGTTAAAGAGGAAGTAAACCCCGATGAGTTTAATCCTCTTTCATTCCCTGCAAAGGCAAAGCATAATGGACTACTATGCATCGCATAGTAATCCATTATGTGTCACTTACCTGACACAGGAGCCAGCGAAGTCACCGCTGTCCCCTGTAGTCTGGCGCATCCATCTTCTCGATGGGTCTCGCTACTCCGCCGCTGTCATTCGGCGAAGCCGCGATGACGTCACTCTCGCGCATGCGCACGGGAGCCGCCACTCGCGCCATATCGCCGTTGACCGCTGCACGCTCAGTGCCTGTCTTTCGGCAAATATCTCCTAAACTGTATAGGTTTAGGAGATATTTCTTGGACCTACAGGTAAGCCTTAATCTAGGCTTACCTGTAGGTCAAAGTGTGTTGTAAGGGTTTACAACCACTTTAATAACGGGGAACATCCCGTAAAAAAAATAAAATAAAAAAAATATTAGACAGGTATATTGAATCTCCACCATGTAGAATCCTATTTTTTGTTGAGGGCGTCCTTTGTAATATTACTGAGGCTGCAATTTCCTACCAAAGTGTCACAACTCCGTCTCCTGAGACACACCTTCCCAAAATGCTGCTTAACCACATAAGGACTGGCAGGATTTGCCCCCTTAATGAACAGGCCATTTTTTGCTATACGGCACTGTGTCGCTTTAACTGACAACTGCACGGTCGTGCGACGCTGTACCCAAATACATTTTGTGTCCTTTTTTCCCCACAAATAGAGCTTTCTTTTGGTGGTATTTCATCACATCTGTGGTTTTTATTTTTTGTGTTATAAACCAAAAAAATGAAAAAAGTGTGACAATTTTGAAAAAAATAAAAAAATAAAATCTATTTCACTTTTTTGCTATAAAAAAATATCCAATAAAAAACAAAACAATTTCTTCATCAGTTTAGTCCAATATGTATTCTACATTTTTTTTTTTCAAAAAATATCGCAATAAGCGTATATTGGTTTGCGCAAAAGTTATAGCTTCTACAATATAGGGGATAGATTTATGGCATTTACATTTTTTTATACTAGTAATGACGGTGATCTGTGATTTTTAGCGGGACTGCGAAATTGACAGATCGGACACTTTTGACACTTTTTTGGGACCAGTGACATTTCTACAGCGATCAGAGCTAAAAATAGCTCTGTATAAATATCACTGGCAGGGAAGAGGTTAACACTAGGGGATGATCAAGGGGTTAAAGAGGAAGTAAACTCTCCCACTCTGATGCTTCTTTTCACTTAGTCCATTATAATAAGTAATTATCAGACTATAGCCACTGTAATCCAGCCCAAATCGCATATTACTTACTGTTTAACCACTTACAGACCGGACCATTTTACTGGTCAAAGACCAGACCACTTTTTGCGATTCGGCACTGCGTCGCTTTAACTGACAATTGAGCAGTCGTGCGACGTGGCTCCCAAACAAAATTGACGTCCTTTTTTTCCCACAAATAGAGCTTTCTTTTGGTGGTATTTGATCACCCCTGTGGTTTTTATTTTTTGCGCTATAAACAAAAATAGAGCGACAATTTTGAAAAAAACACATTATTTTTTACTTTTTGTTATAATAAATATCCCCCAAAAATATATAAAAAAACATTTTTTTCCCTCAGTTTAGACCGATACGTATTCTTCTACATATTTTTGGTAAAAAAAAATCGTAATAAGCGATTATTGATTGGTTTGCGCAAAAGTTATAGCGTTTACAAAATAGGGATAGTTTTATGGCATTTTTATTAATAATTTTTTATTATTATTTTTTTTACTAGTAATGGCGGCGATCAGCGATTTTTATTGTGACTGCGACATTGTGGCGGTCACATCGGACATTTTTGACACATTTTTGGGACCATTGTCATTTATACAGTAATCACTGCTATATAAATGCAGTGATTCCTGTGTAAATGACACTGGCAGTGAAGGGGTTAACCAGTGGGTGGCAGTGTAGGGGTTAAGTGTTCCTAGGGGTGTGTTACTAACTGTGGGGGGGTTGGGCTTTCATTTAGTGAACACTGATCTCTGCTCCAATCACATGGAACAGAGATCAGCGTCACTAGTTGCTAGGCAGAATGAAAAAATGCAGTTTACACGGCATTTCCTCCATTCAGCCGTCCCGTGAGACGATCGCGGGTATGCCCGCGGCGATCGAGTCCGCAGGACCCGCGACCGGACTCACGGGGGTTCCAATCGATGGCAGGGCGGCATTGAAGATTGGACGTACCTGTACACCAATATGCCTGCCTGTGCCATTCTGCCGACGTACATCGGCGTGCGCTGGTCGGGAACCGGTTAAAGAAACTTGTTTCCAGGGGTTAGGCAGCGCCATCTCTCTGAGTCCACAGTGGAGTGTATTTCCACCCTTACATTGAGCACTTCCTGTACTGTTAACCAAGCCTCCTTCTCAATCCAACGTTTCTATGGCAACCCTGCTTCCCTGTTCATAGTGGACTTGTTTTATTTCATAGTATTTACTTGTGCCGATTATCTAGTGTCAGTCTTATCAGCTTCAGCTGATAAGACTGCAGTACTGCTGTCCGATGCCCTGCTTTAAACTGCATGTGACGTCACATGGTCACATGGGGTGTAGGAGGAAGCTCTGAATGATTCTGCAGCCTCCTGGGATTTCAGTGTTGTGTGCCGTAGGAAGTCCTGATAATAGATAGACAAAGTACACAGAGTATGCCCTAAATCAGGAGAGGCATGGGCATGCTTAGTGACGTCATTCTAAAAGAACAAAACGGATTACAACAATACTAAGCAAGTAAGGAAATATCTACAAGCGGTATTCATTAGGGTTTTTGTATGCTGATTCACATGGGACAAAGTTGTGGGGGAGAGTTTACAACCACTTTAAAGGGGTTGAAAACCCCTTTTGTTTTTGGCACCTTAATGCATCCTATGTATACATGCATTAAAGAATGTTTGTGATAGATGTGTATTACTAGATGGGCAGCACAGTGGCTTGGTAGTTGGCACTTATGCCTTTGCAGCAATGCGGTCCTTGGTTCAAATTCCAAACAGGAGTTTACATGTGCTCTCTATGTGGGTTTCCTCTGGGTACTTTAGTTTCCTCCTGCGCTTCCAAGACATAATTGCAGGTTAATTGGCTCCTGTCTAAATTGGTCCTAGCATGTATGTGAGATAGGGACCACAGACTGTAAGCTCCTTGGGGCAGGAGCTGATGAAAAAATTGATGGTGCTACATAAACGTCTATAACAATATACAGTAAAGCATACATTTGAAAGGGCCCTCCAGCAAAAGATGCACAATTTTTTCTAACAAAACCGATTTCTAACAATGTATGCGTTTTCCCATTTAGGAAAGGTAATTCGCTCCAAAATCAAATGTTAAAAGCAAATAAAATTTTGCCGTATTTGAAACATTGGTCAAGTCATCAGAATTTTTGTATGAGTGTTTGTTCAAAAAACCTTCTAGCACATGGCACACATCTTGTGACAAAGTTAAAGATCTGAGGATTTGTTACATAAAGTTCTACTTGGTAAGCCAAAGTCTGCATGTAACCTTCTATCTCACTAGAAGAATCTGAAGAAATAAGCGTTCATTCCATCCTAATTGTCAGCTCGAGAATGATCAACGTGGAACTGGACAGGCAACAGACTATCGCCTGGATAATTGTCTTATATGATTATAAGGAATGAGAGTCAGAGAGACCTCAATAATTACATTCATTTATATTAATTCCAGCTGTCAAAGTGCTAACTGTAACCTAAAAGCAATTAAATGCTGCATACGCCTCCCTGGCACTGCCTAACAAATGGGCTTTTTATTTGTAGAGTCCGGTCACAGCATGGTACTAATCATAAAGAAGCGAAAAAATGGGAAAAAACTGCGCTACGGAATACAAATGGTATTGAACGGAAGCTGCAATTCAAAATGTACACCAAGAATACACCAAACAGAAATAGAAAAAGGAAGAACTGCGCTAACCACGAATACCCAAATGTGAGTAGGGTATGTATATGTGCCAGACCCACGATATGGGTCTTAGTATCTTAATGTCTCCAAGACCACCTCCAAAGTATAATGCAAACCATATACAAATAAGTGCAATTTAAATGCAAAAACAAACCATAAATACGTGTCAAGAGTGTGAGTTCCCCAAACACAATATGAGTAAATCAAACTCAGTGCATATACCTCTAAAAATAAAGAGTTAAAAAATGGAATAGAATATGAAAAAAAAATATTTGCAATTTTTTTACATAAATGAAATATCAAGAAAAAAGATTATATTTAGAGACACCCTATATAATGTCCATATAGTCATATGTCAAAAAATAGTAAAATGTCCATATAGTAAACAAACACCAGTGAAGTAAAGCTTCAAGTGGAGTGCAGCAGTGAAGGACAAACTTCAGACAGCTGAGTTATAAGTACACAAAATAAATCTTCTCCAAAGATGTACTGTGCTTTTCCCAACACCGAATGAGTGAATTGGCTTCTTACCAGATCCAAGCGACCCCCCGTTACAGAGGGTCACCACAGGCGACAATAGTCAAAGGGTATCCGGATAGCGATTCCTCCTCAAGCGATTCTGAATCTTTCACGCGGTAGGGTTATGGCTGTTACTCCACATATCACTCCCAACTCAACGTGGTATCACATAGGGAAAAACATAGGCTCCAGATAGTGTAAAACCAAAAGACTTTAATTTGCAAAAACGAACGTATACACTTACATAAAAGACTTTAAAAGCAGGTTCAAAACAGAAGCGTGCACCGGCCGGATGCACGCCAACGCAGAGACCGACCCGTCCTTCCTGGTCCAAAAAGCACGAACACGACTGGGGTGACGTCGACACGTTCGCACCGCATCGCATACCCTACTCACATTTGGGTATTCGTGGTTAGCGCAGTTCTTCCTTTTTCTATGGTACTAATCATGCATAAGAAACAATGATGTGCAAAGGGCCCTTTTCACACTACTGTACTGGGAAAACTGACCATAAGCGGGTTCTGCTGCATGACTGCGACAGTGAAAGGTCCACTCATCACAGATACAGCATTGGCAATCACAGCACAAGAAGCTATTGCAGCAAAATCCACGGTGTGCACGTCTCCACTGACACCAGTGGGTTATATTATAATCTGGACTTTTTTTCAGCGGAAACGCTGGGGAGCGCAGTTCTGGCACCCCCAACAATGAACGTATATGCCAAGGGGTGCTGGGATGTTCCGGAGTGTGTATTGATGCTGGGGGTTCTACTGTTGCTAGGGTGGATTTATTGATGCTGCGAAGATCTATTACTGCTGGTGGGGGGGGGGGTCTATTGTTTCTGTGGGGGGGGTCAATTACTGATGGGAGAGATCTACTGCTGTGGGAGGGGGCTATTTTTGCTGGCTGCTGGAGAGACTATTGATACTGGGAGATCTATTGTTGCTGGGTGGATCTCGTGTTGCTAGGTTATTTTGTTGTGGGGTGATCTATTGTTGCTGGGAGGATGTATTGTTGTTGGGGAGTCTATTGTTTCTGGGAGGGATCTGTTGTTCCTGGAGAGGTCTATTTTTGCTGCGGAGATCTGTTGTTGCTGGGGGGGGGGAGTATCTACTGTTGCTGGCTGCAGGGGACTTATTTTACTGCCTTTCATTAGCAAATTCCATACAAGCTACTTAGCACCAACAATTATACTTTTCTGCATTCTCTAGGTCACGGGTGTCAAACACAAGGCCCACGGGCCGAATCCAGCCCTCCAGGCCATTTCATGTGGCCCTCGCACCTCTACTGCAGCTGCAGGAGAGCTCCAGCCCTCCTCTGGTCCTGCTCCAGACCCCTACTTTCTGCTTTCAAGCAATGCATCCAGCTTCTTCCCAGCAGCAGCATATGGAAAGGGGGTGCACTGTGATGTAAGGGAGAGTAATGGACACAACTTCTGATGGTGGGCTGGCTCTTGACATCCAATGTAAGGGGAGGGGATGCGCTGGACATATAATCTTACAGATACAACTGGCCCTTTTGGAGGACAATTATAATGCTTATGCGGCCCACAATAAAATTGAGTTTGACACCGCTTCTCTAGGTAGTATAGAACCAAGGGACGGTTCTCGGAGGTGGGTAGGGTTGGAGACTCGGGAAAGAGGGGAGTACCTGCACCTATTCTCTAAGGGGGAAAAAAAAAAAAAAGCTCTGATTATAACCCAAAAGGCACAGACTGGTGCTACAGAGTGAACAGAGTCATTAAACCCACATCATTAAAAACTATCAATAAATGGTGTATTACATGCTGTTCATACTCGCTCAGTCACTATGAGATTTGTTTTATGAATTTTGCTGCTATCTCCCCATGCTGCCCATGTCCCCAGTGCAGTTGGAGATTTTGCAGAGCATTGTTGGCAGCTCTGCACATGCTCAGTTTTCTCAGTGTATTTTCTACCCTGAGCATTTCCTCCCTATCATATCTGAGCGTCCTAGGTGACCATAAAGTTAGGAGGGCATTCTTCCTGGTAACCAGGAATCAGTAGGTCTCCGAAGGCTGGTATGTCTTCTGGGGTAAAAAGAACTGAGAAAGGCTGGTATGTTAAAGCCTAACTCCTGACATTTTTTTTTTTAGCTTTGAATAGAAGTTTTATTTCTGCCTGTGGCTGCATTGGGGAGATTGTCTATCAGAATACAATTTGGGTCCAGAATTCTGACACTCCTGGAAGTGTCGTTTTCTGATTCATAAGCTGGCCTTTTCTCTTTGCTACTGCAGGGAGGTCTTTATTTTCAAAATCTTTTTTAATGACAGAATCCCTATAAAGTGACCCTTGCTGTTCCACATGCAATCCCATCTAGCAGTACCTGTACTGAGAGGAGTAAGCTCTTTATTTCTCTCTAATGTAAAAGCTCACAATCCCAACATCAGCTATTCTTAAAGCTAGAGATCCACCCAAAAATGGAACTTCCGCTTTTTTGTCTCCTCCCTCAGGTGCCACATTTGGCACCTTTCGGGGGGGGGGGGGGGGGGGGGCTGAAATTTAGCACTGCGCATGCGCAATGCGTTCCAAACACTTGCGCCATGCGTTCCAAATGATTTGCGACAATGCAGACCAGTGAAACTGTCAGATAATGTCAGAGAAGTGAGGGGAGGTAATCCCCTCCCTGAGCCACAGTTACCTGCTCTCTCTCCGCCGCTCTCCGCTCTGTCTAAAGTTAATTTTACGATTACCTCCCCTCACTCCCGTGACATTATCTGACAGTTTCACTGAACTACATTGTCGAAAATCCTCTGGAACGCATGGTGCAAGCATTTGGAATGCATCGTGCATGCGCAGTGCAAAATTTCTGGCCGCAACGTCACTTCCGGAGCATTCTATGATGGGGAGCAAAATATGACACTACACCGGGTATTTATACTATGGCTGCTATCAGTCATGTGACGCCTGATTGCAGAAGGCAATACCTGCTCCACATTGCTAGGATCCCTCCGCTGGTGGACGCCAGTACTGCAGCCAAAAGATGACATAATTCCAGCAGGCAAAAAGCTCTTCTGACAGCTCCAACCTGCCAGGAGACACCTGCTGGTGGATCTTAGTACTGCACGCCAAATGATCGATATTACCAGCAGAGGGAACCTTTCCTAACACATTCAGTGATAGATTAGTGATTACAAAGTTCTATTAATTGGGATCAGCAAGGCATACTTTCGCCACTATTCACATTTTTCTTGTACCATTAAAATCCTCTTTAGATTTTTTTTTGTGGGATTTGCACTGTTAGCCCTTGTACACACGGTCGGAGATTCCGACAACCAAATCCGTCAGATTTTGTCCGTCGGATCTTGTCCGAAACTGTTGCATGCACACGGTCGGACAAAGTTGTCGGAAAATCCGATCTTTCAGAAAGTGATGATGTAATTTCGTTACGACGGGACTACGTTCAGACTAGTAGCCAATAGCTTTGATGTAGGAATTTGATCTGAGCATGCGTGGAACTTTGTCCAATCCGAATTCTCTACACATGATCGGAGTATGTCCGATCGGAGCATTTTGTCTGAAAATATTTCCGGCAAGTTGGAAAAGTTGGTCCGACGGATATTCCGACTGAAACATTCCGATGCAGACCACACACAGTCGGAATATCCGACAAAACGCTCCGATAGGACACATTCCGTCGGAATCTCCGATCGTGTGTACAAGGGCTAAGACTTAAAAGCGCAGTTCCACTTAAAAAAAAATGAAACAAAAGTCAGCAGCTGCAGTATTTGTAGCTGCTGACTTATAATAATCAGACACTCACCTGTCCCAGGGTCCAGCGATGGGGGGGGGAACGAAGCCTTGCTCTTCTCCCACTCTGCTCGGCGGCGCCAGCATTTTAACTGTGGGCGCACAGCCAGGCACCCACTGCGCATGCGCGAGCCGTGCGCCGTGACTCACTGCACAATCATCTGGGACCTGTCAGGTATCCCAGATGATTGCCTAGAGGGAGGGGGAGGGGTGATCTCCCTTCCTGCACCGAGGGAAATTACGTCAGGAGCCCAGGCACCGAAGGAGGCAGATTTCAAGAGACCACATAGAAACAGGCATAAAAATGTAAGTAAGAAAAAAAAGAAATGTTTTTTCCAATTTTTTTTTTTCCATGCACATTAATGATATTTTTTTTGGGGGGGGGTGGAATGCCACTTTAAAGCATAACTAAAGTCAAAACTTTTTTTTAGTTTTGGATAGAGTGGGGAGAGATTAGAACCCCAGAACCCCAGTCAGGTTTTAAGTGCTGTATGTGTCCCCATTAGGGATTACCATTATCATTGAAAGTAAAAGAAAACCCCAAATTTTGGGTTGTCCCCTGAAAAATAATAGAGGGGAAATCTTCCAATGGGGACACCGGTTCTGATTACCTGGGGGTCCCCAATACATTCTTGTAGGGATTTCCTCTCTCTTCCTGTTTGGCTATGGGACAGGAAGTGTAAGGAAATCTCTGAAATGGGACACAGATGGCGAAAAAAAAAAAAATCTGACCCTTAGGCCCCTTTCACACTGAGGCACTTTACAGGTGCTATAGCACTAACAATAGCATCTGCAAAGCACCTCTTATATCACTCCAATGTGAAAGCCCGAGGGCTTTCACACTGGATCAGTGCGCTGGCAGGATGCTCAAAAATGCAGTGTATACACCGCTCCTAAATCGCCCCTGCCCATTGAAATCAATGGGAAGCGCCGGCAAAGTGCCACTGCAGCACCGATGTAGTGTCATATTTTGCTACCCATCGTAGAAAACTCCGGAAGTGACGCTGCGGCCAGAAATTTTGCACTACGCATGTACGATGCTTTCCAAACAGTTGCACCATGTGTTCCAAAGGATTTGCAACAATACAGACCAATGAAACCGTCAGATAATGTCACAGAATTGAGGGGAGGTAATCCCCTCCCCGAGCCACGGTTACCTGCTCTCTCTCCACCGCTCTCCGCTCTGTCTAAAGTTAACGTCACGATTACCTCCCCTCACTCCCGTGACATTATCTGAAGGTTTCACTGAACTGCATTGTTGCAAATCCTCTGGAACACATGGCGCAAGTGTTTGGAAAGCATAGTGCATGCGCAGTGCAAAATTTCTGGCCGCAACGTCTTTCTGGAGCATTCTACGATGGGGAGCAAAATATGACACTACACCGGCAAAGCGCCACTGCAGCAGTGATTCTTGGCAGGGTTTAAAAGCGCCCGCCATCGGCCGAAGAGTGCCACAAAAACGGCGGTAAAGCTCCACTAAAAACAGTGATGCTTTACTGCCAATGCCTGGGCGCTGAATGCCTGGGCGCTGCCAGTGTGAAAGTGCCCTTACTCTATCCAAAGTGAAAAAAAAGTTTTGCCCATAGTTTTACTTTACAATGGAGGATGTGGTACCTGTAAAACTATGGGATAAGTAAGGCATGTTTTTGCAATTATTCCCCTTCTTTCCTTTATATCAGTGTTTTTATATTAATCTACATCTTGAGCTCAGGTTACCCAACTCAAAACATGCATTTAATGAAAGTGCACAGCAGTTAAAGGAAAATTATGGTCACAGCATGCAATTTCCTTTTATAACATCAGCATTACAAACAATAGATATTTGACAATCCAATACAAGCTTAAAGTGGTTGTAAACCCTTACAAACCACTTTGACCTACAGGTAAGCCTAGATTAAGGCTTACCTGTAGGTCCAAGCAATATCTCCTAAACCTATATGATTTAGGAGATATTTGCCCGAAAACGGGCACCGCTGTCTACGGCGCATGCGCTGTAGACAGCGGCGCGCAGGCGCACTGAGCGCGGCAGTTCCAAGAATGGAGCTGCCGCGCACTGTGCACGGCAGTACCAAGAATGGAGCTGCCGCATTTGTCGACTCCTGTGCGCATGCGCGGGAGTGACGTCATTGCGGCTTCGCCGAATGACAGCGGCGGAGCTGCGACACGCCACCAGCAAGATGGATGCGGCGGACTACAGGGGACAGCGGCGACTTCGCTGGCTCCTGTGTCAGGTAAGTGACACATAATGGGCTACTATGCGATGCATAGTAGTCCATTATGCTTTACCTTTGCAGGGAAAAAAAGAGGAAGTAAACTCATCAGGGTTTACTTCCTCTTTAATAGAAAAATAGCTTTCATGCTGAGTTCTGCCACCTTTTCCCACAACTTCCTGCATGCTTTGCAGCTTCTCCAAAAGACTACATATCCCATGGTACTTTGCTGCTGTAAGCTGTGATTCCTGTACTGACTCCGCCTCCTGAAACTCCTCCTCTCAGTATCTCTGTGGTTCAGATTCAGAAGGCTTTGTGAAATGTGTGACACAACTGCAGGACCTACTCATAGGAATATGTGTTAGAGGATTCAAGGAAGGAAATGTGTGGGGATCGTCACAAAGTTTACAAACTCCAGGATCATTCAAAAGTAAGCCCTATATGTGTGAAATAAATTATATAAATGTTATTTGTGTACAATGTACAGAGTTGCATGACCAGTGCTAATCAGTCTGTATGTGCAGTAAAGAATGCTTTTTATTACTCACTGTGGAACCTAAGGGGTTAAACCTCTGCATTGTTTAACCACTTAGGGACCAAGCTCATTTTTGACGCTTGTTAAAATCAGTATTTTTTGCTGGAAAATTACTTAGAATCCATATATACATATACACACTCTCTGGAGAATAAAATGGCAGTCGTTGCAATATTTTATGTCACATGGTATTTGAGCAGCGGTCTTTCAAACACAATTTTTCTGGACAAAATACACTTTTTTTTTTTTTAAATGGAGGGCCACCCTAAAAAAAAAAAAAAAAAAAAATTACACAAAAAGGCACCTAAAAATATGAAAAAAAGTAAAAAAAAAAAAAAATTATATATATTATATATATATATCTCATAAATGGCTGTTGCTAGGCAGATCATCCTAATTTGCCACTTCCTAGTCCGCGGTAGTCTTCATTCTTCTCCTCTTCGCGTTGTCTTCTGGGGAATGGGATGCACTGTCTTCTGGGACCTGTGTGTGTCCCAGAACACAGCCGGACTTTCACAAAGCGACGCACGACTCGCGCAGTAGGAAACGGGCAGTGAAGCCGCAAGGCTCCACTGTCTGTTTCCCTTAGTTCAAATGGCGGCACCGGGACCCATCCGATGGTTTTATCGGCATTGGGCGGCCAACATCAGGGAAACCCTAGACAGGCAAGTGTGCTTATTAAAAGTCAGAAGCTACAGTGTTTGTAGCTGCTGACTTAAAAAAAATTATTGCTCTCACTCTGACGATCATAGCGATACCTCACATGTGTGATTTTAACACTGTTTACATTTGCGGGCACGACTTACGCATACATTTTCTTTGCTGCGTGAGCATGCGCAAATGGAGGCACTTTAAAATGTATTTATTTTTCTTATTTATTTATTATTATTTTTTTTAACACTGTCCCTTAAAAAAAAAATCTGATCACTTTTATTGCTGTCACAAAGAATGAAAACATCCCTTGCGACAGTAATAGGCAGTGACATGTACTCTTTATGGAGGGATCGGTGGTCTAAAGACCCCAAATATCTTCTTTGCACTTCAAAGTATTCAGATCGGCAAAATTGGCGATTCTGAACACTGTCATTTTTTTTAAAACAGCGCCATTGACAGCCCAATAAACCAGAATTTTGCTACGGAGACCCGATCGAAGCCGAATCCTGCTTCATTTGGGTCACAGACATGCCATATCATCCGCCATATCAAGAGCGGAGGACGGCGGTGGGAGGGGCCAAGCAAGATCAGCCATTATCACTAGATAGCCGACCGCCCGCTCTGAAAAACGGTACCGGGGCATAGCCTGCAGCTGCAGGCTACACCCTGAGGCATCCACTTCCTCAAGCCAACGTACTGGTACAGCGATTTGCGTTAAAGCGGAAGTAAACCCGCTGACATTTTTTTAAAATTTTAGACCTGCAAGGGAAAAGGCATAATGAGCTATTCCCGCATACTAGCTCATTATGAAATACTTACCTTAGAACGAGCCCCCAACATCTAACCCGATCCACACCGAGGGAGCTGACATGTTCCCTCTGCGTGTCTTCCGGGTATCGCGGCTCCTGCGCTGTGAGTGGCCGGACCCGCGATATCGTCACTCAAAACGGGAGATTTCTTTCCGGCAAAGTCCGGCGTCTGCCAGGCTTTCAGCCGAAAATCCCCTGTGCGCATGCGCCGCTGCAGTCATTTAGGAGAATGCGCCCTGTGCGATTTAGGAGATTCTTTTTACCTACAGGTAAGCCTTATTATAGGCTTACCTGTAGGTAAAATTAAAAAAAAAACCTATACAACCGCTTTAAGTGGTTAAAAGGGTTTTTCAATCATGTCTTCTCTGGTCCTCTCCTTCGTCCACTGTCCCCAACCTATCTGCTGATAGAACAGAGCCTTAGGGGCAAGCTGCACATGTTCAGCTTGGTGTATATTGCTAGAGAGGTTTTTTTTTTCTTGAGAGAGTTCACGTGATCAGCACCGAACCAATCAACACTGTCCAGACAGAGTGTCAGGGGTCATGCAGCCTCATAAGACAGCCAGTGCAGTATGAAAACTCCTCCTACAAGCTTTACCACGCATTGATAAAAGTGACAAGACTGCTATATACTGCTGATTAGAAAAGGTATTTAGCAGTTTATTTACTAAAATAATTGCATTTCCATGTTCTGTGTACTGTGAGAGACCAGATATAGTGAATGCAGGGTCCTGGGTTTAGTGACACTTTAACCACATCCCGCACAGCAAAATGATGGCTGGGCAGTGGCTCTCCCATTCTGACTGGACGTCATATGACATCCTCCAGAACAAGCAGCTCGTGTGCACCCCGGGGGGTGTGCAGTGTGGTCAATGGGTAGTGCGGTGTGTTTCTCCAACACACCGTATCTCCAACCACGGTAAAGAACCTACGGCTTAGGCTCTTTACCATGCGATCAGCTGTGTTCAATCACAACTAAGAAGTGACGGTTATTGCCATTCCTGTATCCTGATAGAGCGTACGTAGAGGAGAGCAGATAAGTGGCTCTCCTGAAAGTAGAGGAGAGTAGATAAGCGGCTCTCCTGACAGGGGGGATCTGCACTCATAATCAGTGCAGTGATTATCAGTGCAGCCCCATCAGTAATGGCCTCTAGTGCCCACCAGTAATGCCAATCAGTGCCCATCAGTGATACCTTTCAGTGCCCATCAGTGATACCTGTCAGTGCCTCCCATCAGTGCCCATCATTGCCTATAAAGGCTGTCCATTAGTTCAACCCATCAGTACCAATAAGTGCCACCTATCAGTGCCGGTCAGGTCTGCATATCAGTGAAGCCTAGTAGTGCCCATCAGTGCTGCATATTAGTGCCTCTTCATCAGTGCCCGTCAGTGCAGCCTAATCAGGGCACATCGGGGAAGAAGAAAAACGTACTTACCACATTCACAAAATTTTCTAACAGAAACAAAAAAAAATGTGGTGATTAAATACCACCAAAAGAAAACTCTTTCTCAAAAAAAATTGTAAAAATGTAGTTTGGGTACAGCGTTGCATGACCGCGCAATTGTCATTCAAAATGGGACAGCTCTGAAAGCTGAAAATTGGCCTGGGCAGGAAGGGGGTGAAAGTGCCCGGTATTGAAGTGGTTAACTGGTCATGAAGGAGATAAAACCTTCCGGAGGTCAAGTGGTTTAATAGGAGTAGGGTAGAAATAATTAAAATACAATGTGGAAATGAATGTAGGATTTTAAGTTTCGACCATAGATACGCTTCAAGTTGAAGCAACTGTTCAGAAAGTGAATGGAGCATTTTAGCCCGGCTCTTCTAACAGCTTAAAACTGGAAGTCAACTTTTTTTTTTTTACCCCCCACCCCCCACCCCTTTAAGCTTACTTACCTGATAGACCTCCCTGAGGCCGCACCAAGTCCTTAGCACCAGCTGGCATGCCCCGGCCCTGTGCGTGTACCACCTCCTCAGCGTAGACACGGTCATGTTCCACACAAAGCGGCTCCCGTTGCACAGCATGTCCTCCACCCCGCACATAAACACCGAAGCCATGGTTCACAAGACTCTCATTCAATGGACCTGTCCCCGTCTGATGCACAGCTGGCTCCCGCAGCAAATGATCCAGCAGCTTTATTCCACACACAGCAAAAAAAAAAAAAAAGAAACAGAGGGGAAAAAAAAAGGAAAAAACGGCTAGGGTCAATTAAACAAACTTGTCTTTCAGCCGGCTTCCTGGGCAGAGTCCAACTTCTGCTTGAAGTCTGGCCAACGATTCTAACGGCTGAGCTTTTTACCCGGAGCATCCAGGTCCCTCACAAGCAGCTTACAGCAATCTGGTAAGCTACAGTAGCAAAAGTGACGTTGTTTAATTAAAACGTAAGCCGTTTCCAAAAAAAGATCCCGAGGGGAATGAAAAAGATGACAAAAAGTTCTTTTTTCAAGACGAAAATTTCAATCTTTCCACCCGTCCCATCAGGAAGTGATGACATCACGAAAGTTGGAATTGCATGTCGCCTTTGTAAGCCATCAGCGTTAAATTGAATTTGCTGGGTAAATGCAATGAAATAAATCCAACCGGTAAAAAAAAAAGAGTGAAAATATCGTTGATGGGACACCTTGGTAAACAGAGCGGCAGAGCGGTTGCTTTCTATTGCTGCATCGTCTTACAGGAAAAGACAAAGATTACTTTGCTTCATCAAGGCACAGCAATCTGGTCCAGGGATAAAAGTCACGTAATGGTATTAATGAAGAGATCACTTGCAGCGTCGCAGATGAATCACACAGGCGGTAAACACTTGATAATAGGCCACAAGGGGAAAACTTGAAAGGAACCTGGGTAGTTATGGTGAAAGTGAGGCTTGGCAGGGGTCCCCGAGGAACCAGACGGTTCATGACACACTGTTTGTAGCAGTGCTGGGAGCTGCGGGGGGACGGCTGGAGGCAGAGAGATGGAAAAGTGAGGTTGGCTCATCCTGGTATTTTAAGGTGCCTCTGTAAAAGGTTTTTTCCTAAATCTCTTGAAGAAAGCATAGGAGCTTATTGTACACGGCTTGCACTACTAACTGAAAGATCGCAAGAGGCGAAACCGCCGCACTTTTACTGCAAATGGAACAGAGTCTTTTAACCTCATCCTGACTGCGTAACGTGTAGGCAGGTGCAGTATGTGTTCCCCACTGCAGGTGGCGCTAGACCAAAGCGGCAATACAGAAGGAGGAAGTTGTAAGGAACTTGGTTCCTCTGACTTCCTGCGGTCACATAAAGACAGCTGTCCAACTGGACGCTTGCACCCCATCTGACTCTAGTGGCCATTTTGGGTCAGACAGAGTCTATTTAAAGTGATACTTAAGCCCCATACACACTATCAGATTGTCTGCTGATTTTTTCCCATCAGATTTACCAAAACCATATAATATGAGGTCAAACCTTAGGGGTTTCAATGTGTATGCAATCAGGCAGGCCCTTGTACTACATGGTTTTGGTAAACCTGAAGGAAAAAATCAGCAGACAATCTGATAGTGTGTATGGGGCTTAAAGTCTCTTTTCTTTAAAAATAACAAATATGTTCTACTTACCTGCTTTGTATAGTGGTTTTGCACAGAGCACCCCAGATCCTCTTTTTCTCGGATCCCTTGCTGACACTCCTGGCCCCTCCCTCCTGTAGGGTGGCCACATCATCCCTTTAATCCAGGACACATTATACAGGTTCTGTGGCTGATTAACGTGGTAATTAAACTCACTTGGTACATTATCTGCATTAAATTAGCCTCAGAACCTGTGTAATTCATATGTATCCAGGATTAAAAGGGATGATGTGGCAACCCTACCCTCCTGTTGAGTCTCCCCACAGCAAGCAGCTTGCTATAAGGGAACCCGAGTCGAGACGCTGCTCTGCGTTTCCATTCAGACACAGAGCCGCAGTTCGGCCCACCGTCTCTCTCTCCTCATTGGCTGATTTTGATTCACAGCAGCAGGAGTCAATGGTGCCGCTGCTGTGTCTCAGCCAATCAGGAGGGAAAATCCTGGACAGCTGAGGCACTCGTGGACATCACTGGATGGAGATGGGGCTCAGGTAAGTTTTGGGGGTCTGCGGCACACTGAAGGTTTATTAATTTAATGCAAAGAATGCATAAAGATGAAAAACCTGCCTTTAGAACCACTTTAAGACTCTGGCTCCTGGGTGGGGAGCGCTTTATGAAAGTGGCTAGTGCAGGGATAGGTTCCCAGGCTGGTAGGGAAAGTTCCAGAGGAGTAAAGACAGAGCAGGGAGTACAACTACTAGGGTTGCACCGATACCGTTTTTTTTATCGGCAAAAACGAGTACCAATACCTGTGCTCAAGTACTCGCCAATACCAGTTACTGATACTTTTGTGGTGTGATTTGAGCCCATACAAAACAAATTGCACTGCAAAGAATCACATGTGATTTAAACAGGAGTGCGGTGCGATTCCTGTCCGAATCACAGACTGCTCCTGTGTGAACCCAGGCTGAAGTTACTATGACAAGCCTGGGTTCACACAGAAGCGGTGGGGGAAACCGCAGGTGATTCAGACAGGAATGGCACCAAATTCCTGTTTAAATGACATGTGATCCTTTGCAGTGCGATTTGAGACCATTTATTTAGTATTAGCTCAAATCGCACCACAAAAGAATCGGTTGTAGGCATCTGAATTTTCACGAGTACTTGTGCGAATACTTATTATTGGCATCGACACCAGTATCGGAATCAGTGCAACTCTAACATCTACCTTGTTTCAGGAAGACCCCCTTTTGATCGTGGAGTGGCCAAGCCGAATTTCGCTCCCTGTTGTAGATGCCGTTGGCATCTTTTAAGTCTACAGACCACTGTTACAGTTTGTAAGTGTCTTCAGATGGTCGTGCCCACCTGCCAGTCCTGGGTGCAATTTTGTTGTACCTTTCTACAATATATTGCTACAGGAGGTCCCCGAGTTATGAACCTCCGACTTACGAACAACTCCTACTTACGAACGGCAGGTGGTGAACATCGGAAACCGCCGTTCTGCGCATGCGTGTCCGAATTACGAACAAATCCGACTTAAGAACAAACAGGCAGTCCCTAACCTATTCGGAACTCGGGGACTGCCTGCCTCTATCTTGGACTCTGTTTACTGCCCATCATACCACTGCTGCACCGTCACAACAGGTGAATGCTGCTCTAATGCGCCGCACACACGATCGGACATTCTGACAACAAAATCCATGGGATTTTTTCCGAAGGACGTTGGCCCAAACTTGTCTTGCATACACGTGGTCACACAATGTTGTCGAAAATTACGAACGTGACGTACGACGAGCCGAAAAAATTGAAGTTCAATGCCAGTGCGGCTCTTCTGCTTGATTATGAGCATGCGTGGAACTTTGTGCTTCGGAATTGTGTACACACAATCAGAATTTCCGATAATGGATTTTGTTGTCGGAAAATTTAAGATCAGATTTCAAATTTTGTGTGTCGGAAATTCCGATGGAAAATGTCCGATGGAGCCTACACAAGGTCAGAATTTTCCGACAAGAAGCTCCCATCGAACATTTTTAGACGGGAAATCCGACCGTGTGTACGCGGCATTAGAGTGTTGTTGTTAAATGGAGCCTGAGGCTGCTCACAATACACAGCACATGTCTGGCACTGTCATTGTACCCACAAGACACACATAAACCTTACATCTTCTGTGGCTCTTAGCTAGCTTAGCTGCTAATTCTTCATCCCTCACATGGGTGTCTTACAGACATTTTCCTTGCTGGAGCTCAAAATAGCGAAGAAAATCACGAAGAAAGGCGCTGCAAAGCCACTCAGCGATAGGCCCACGCAGGCTCCTCCCTCGGAGTCTCCGCTACTGGATAAAGAGCAGGTCTGTAGGAGGAATCCCCATCCTGTAATGTTTGGCCTTTAGTGGTTATGGAAACCAACAATCAGCACTTACGTTGCTAGGAGACACTGGTCTGATGAACTCCACTGCCAGCAGCCCCACCCCTCAACCGCACACCGCTGCCATCTCCTAGCAACTAGGGGGCGGAGCTGTTTGACGTGTATTGTATGTGTATGACCTATGAACAAACAATACACATCATACAACTCCGCTCCCTAGGAGATGGCACAGGACACGCCCCCGAATGGTTTATTGACATTTTTGTGAGGCCCCCTCTTCACACTGGAGGTAGTTTTCAGGTGTTTTAGCACTAGAAAAAGCCTCTAAATAGCACTTGAAAACCGCCTCCTATTCATTTCCGTGTGTCTTTTCACACTGCGGCGGTGCGCTTACGGGACGTTAGGAAAAATTGCAGCATCTTCTGCAGCATCGCTGTATTTAGAGCTCCCAAAAACGCCCTGCCCATTGAAATGAATAGGCAGCTCCTCCAAACATGAAAATGGGGTTAAAAGCTCCCCGCTAGAGGCCGAAAAGCGCCGCTTAAACAGCAGTAAACGAGCGGCACTTTAGCGCTAATGCGGCCTCAGTGTGAAATGGGTCTTTGGGAATGCGCCGATACCAATTTTTTAACCAGTTGAAGAACAGGCATTTTCTGCCACTTTTTGTTTACATGTGAAAATCATTTTTTTTTCCCTTTAGTTAGAAAACATTATATATTTATTTTTAAGGCAGAGGCCCTGGAGAATAAGTTGGTGGGTTTTGCAATCTTTGATGTCACACGGTATTTGCGCAACCGTTTTTCAAACTCAGTTTTGCGGGGGAAAAAAAAAAAAGTAAAAATACATTTTTGGAATTTTAATGCAAAAAAAAATAAAAAAATAACACAAAAACGTAACCCGATTTTTTTGTAAAATATAAAAGATGATGTCACACAGTGTAAATAGATACCAAACATGTCATGCTTTAACATTTTGCAGAACAGCGTCAAACAGCGTAAATTTTATCTATAGGCGATGCTTTAAAAGCCTTTACAGGTTACCGCTTTAGATGAACAGAGGATATTGATAGAATTACTGCCCATGATCTGATGTTCGCAGTGATACCTCACGTGTGGGACGATCGCTGTTTGCGTTCGTTCAGGACCGAGGCACGCATTCGCCTTTCGTTAGCACAGGTGGGACGGGGGCACTTTTTTTATTTTTTTTTATTTTTTTAAATATATATATTTACACTTGCTTTACTTTTTTTTATCACTTTTATTGCTGTCACAAGAAATGTAAACATCCCTTGTAAGAGTAATACGCAGTAACAGATATTCTTATAGAGAGATCTGGGGTCTGCAAGACCAAAATCCCACCGTTGCATTTGAAAGTATTCAAAACGCCTTTCTATTTTTTAAAACTGCCACCTTTAAGACTCCAGTAATCCGGAAGTGATGTCATAACATCGCTTCTGAGTTACTACAGTGGAGACCCACTCAAAGCCGATTCTGGCTTTTTTTTGGTATCTGGGCTTACATGCTGTCTGGTCGCTTGGGTGTCCCGGTGGGATGGGAGAGCCCGGGCGAGCGGTAGAAGGCGGTGGGAGTGGCGGACATCCCCTCCCACTGCTTGTGTTAATAATCCAGCAGCTGCTTAGCCGCATTATCACAAGAAAGCCGACTGTCGGCTCTAAACAACAGTACTGGGGTGATGCCCTGCCCATGTATACCCCACCTTTTTAATGAAGTGCCCATCAAATGCAGCCTCACCGGCGCCCATCAAATGCAGCCTCACCGGTGCCCATCAATATATGTTTGCTTGCTTCCATTCATTCAGGAGTCGGGACACAGACACAGTCCTCCGCCGCCACTGCGCCTCTGACACTATGTGCTAATGGAGTGGCGGCTGCCTGCTGATGCTGAGACTTAGTTGTTTGCTGCAGAGAGAAGAGAGTAGGAACATCAGCTATGTGGCCCTAAGTAAAGATACTTTGCCAATACCAATTGCCGAAACCTATTTTTAGTGCCATGTGCCTGTTTTTTTTAGACTAAAAAAAAAAAAGATTACTTAAGGCGGGGAACCGGGTTCACACATGTGTTGGGCAGGTTTTAGTTCGATTTGTAAAAAAAAAAATCCAATGCGATTTCGTTCAGAGGTTGGTTCAGGTGAGAATTTTTAAAGTGTATGACATTGGAAATCGCACCTGAACTGGACTGAAAATCATACCTGACTCTTTAAAATTGCTCTGCGGCTGGCCTGTGTACATGTGAACTGGCTCCATAGAAAGCCAGTTTGCTTCACATGTTAAGAGAATCAGAAGATGCGGTAGAAAACGCACGAGAAGATATCAGTTTTAGTATGAAATCATTTGCACAAGTACTCGTGCAAATGCTTAGTAATGGCACCAATACCGGTTTTGGTATCAGTGCAATGCTAATTTTTGTCCTATATAGTCGGGCCATTGTAGCCTCCACTAAGTTAACTTTTTTTTTCATTTTGGATGAGTAAGGGAGGGTTTCCGCCCCCCCCCCCCCCTACCCCCAATCTGTGTCCCATTGGAGAAACTTCCCTTCACTTCCTGTCCCATAGCCAAAACAGGAAGTGAGAGGAAATCCCTGCAAAGTGGAGAAATCCCTGGTTGTCATCATTGAAAGATTTCACCTCTATTCCTCTTCTGATGAAAACCCCATATGTGGGGTTTTCTTTAACTTTCAGTGATAATGGTAAATGGTACAAAGAGAAGGGAATTGCCCCCTACCAGGGGCACAGACAGCAGTGTAAACCTGACAGGGGTTTTAATCATTTGGCCCTCAATACAAAACTATAAAAAAAGTTTGCCATTTAATTATACTTTAATTTTGCCATGTATACTCGGGGCCCTAGTCTGAGAACAAAAGAGGGGGAATCCCTATAACCGCATGTCCATGTAGTCCCTAGAATCAGTGTAATGCCCTGTACACACGGTCGGAAATTCCGCTGGAAAAAGTCTGATCGGATTAGGTCGGAAAATACGATCGTGTGTGGGCTCTATCGGACTTTTTCTGTCGGATTTTCTGACGCACAAAGTTTGAGAGCAGGATCTAAAATTTTCTGACAACAAAATCTGATCGCAAAAATTCCAATCATGTGTAGACAATTGTGATGGACAAAGTGCCACGCATGCTCAGAATAAACTAAGAGACAAAAGCTATTGGCTACTGGCCCGTTTATAGTCACGACGTACGTGTTTGGCGTCACCTCGTTCAGAACGATCGGATTTTCCGACAACTTTGTGCGACCGTGTGTATGCAGCACAAATTTCGGACAAAATCCGTAGGAAAAAAATCTGATGAATTTTGTGGTCGGAATGTCCGACCGTGTGTACAGGGCATAAGAGTGGCAACTTCAGCCTGGACTTCAGCGCCCGATCGCATTTTGCTCCGCGACTCTGGGCTTCGTCATGGGGAGACTGTCCTCAAGATAGAGATGATGGTAATACAATATTTCTCAGTGTCATCAGAACAGGACAATTGACCATTCAGGCAGTATTTACTGTCAGATGGGGTTGGAGTGAGTCCAAGTTGGAGGATTCCCCTCTTAAAGTGGAACTGCACTCTCTCAATCAATATTGACTATATTTAAAACTTATGCTGCTAACTTTAGTAAATATATAGGAAAGTATATCATATTTTGCTATTTCTTCAGTTACTTCCTGGTTTCTAGCCTAGGCCAAAATGATCTCATACATCCCAGGAGTCTTCTTGGCTATTTTTAATCTTTCTTCTGGAAGAGAGGAAGAGGGGCTTTCTCAGCACACCCTCCTGTCTGCCTGAGCTAAGGGCAGATGGATTCCAGGAAGTAAATGCTACATGAATCATCTGCCCTAACTCAAGATGGCCACAGCCAGAAATGCTAGGGGGTCGTTTTCCGAAGTGATTTCTCAGCAAAGTAAAGCATTTAGACATGGATGGGTGAGTTTGCTTTGAATATTAAAAAATGTAATTAAAAACTGTTTTTGGTTTGTGGTGCTCAGATGCAGTGTAGTTTCACTTTAAAGAAGGCAGTATGATGGAGGAGAGGTGAGAGGAGGAGATTGTCATTCAACACTCTGGACTTGCACTCAAAGTTCATACAGATGGTCCTCACCACCCTCCACACAAAGCAGTCTTGGCCAGAGGACATCTCTACCTTCATAGCAGATACACTCACTGTGTCTGTACTATTTCCATAACAGTATGGTTAAACTGAAGCAAATGAGTCTCTAGGGAAGAGTGACATTGTACATGGCTTTAAGATACTAATCTTTTCATTTAAAATGCAAATGATTTTTCAGAAATGAATTCAATGTTAATTAAATAGTCACTCTGTGACTATCATTTATCTGCAGTGTTTAGGACTTTAATCCATTTGGGAAGTCTCCGGAATTTAGTGGTAAGCGGTATATTAGCGATTGCCAGGATATCAGATTATACACATATTATTTTTTATTACCTTTATCTACTGACAGGTTACGCCGCAGTTTACAGAATGCAGACAGCCAATCTAATCACTGCCTGACTCCAAAGGAACTATCAATCTAATGTCCCCCAAGCCATCACATACATACAACAAAGGTCAATCTGGTCAGATTTCAAATTATTTTTTGCTATTGGTAGGGTAGGGATAAATTACCTTTTTTATTTTGCTGTATGTGTCCTATTGGTGAGATCTCCCTTGACTTCTGCATAAGCTTCCTGTATGCAGGAGACTGGAGAAGTTTCTGGATAGTAGATGTAAAGCTCTGCAAATGGTGGCATGATGGATACAGCCCTGGAATATCCCAGAGAGGCAAGCTCTGATGGCGGGCTGGGTAACTGCATTTATTCTTGGAGCCCAGAGTATCACTGGAGGATATCGCTAATGCCCTGTACACACAAGCGGATTTTCCATTGGGAAAAACTTGGATGGTTTTTCAGACGGAATTCCGCCCAAGCTTGGCTTGCATACACACGGTCACACAAAAGTTCTCGGAACTTTCGACCGTCAAGTAGGCGGTGACGTACAACACTACGACGAGACGAGAAAATTAAGTTCAATGCTTCCAAGCATGCGTCGAATTGTTTCCTAGCATGTGTAGGAATTTTGCGAGTTGGAATTTGTGCTTAGAATCGGAACTTTTTCCGACCGGAAAATAGAGAACCTGCTCTCAATCTTTTGCTGGCTGGAATTCTGCCAGCAAAAGTCTGATGGAGCATACACACAGTCGGAATTTCTGACCAAAAGCTCACATCAGACTTTTGCTGGCAGAATTTTCTGATCGTGTTTATGGGGCATTAGAAGATTGGCACCCATCTGTCATTGTGCCTTGGGATACAGATGTTGCTGGATCTTGGGGACTTTGTGCTCTTCTAGCTACCGCTCTGGTGCTTAGTAAAGTCAGCTGTGGAACTAGTTAAAGGGGACACTGGATGGTGATCCTGAAGAGCTCTGCCCAGATATTGTCCACTAAAGGGAGAGGTACTTTGTTCTGTTGTGTCTACTACTACTTCTTCTTAAGTAGGAAAGGAAGATTAATTCCTCGTACATAATTCTTTCTTTGGAGTAGCCCACCACCACCCTCAATCCCTATCCATGTTCTTCAAAAATAAAAACAGCATCTCCTAGACTGATCATTGAAGAAATGAGCAAGAGTGTCGGGACCACATGTCTGTGCAAAATACATTGTTCCTGGCTCCAGGGCCTGAAGTTTGGGGAAGACCTGGGCAAAATTCTAGCGGAGGAGGACATTGAATTTGTGATTTCCAGCTTCCACCAGGATCCCACAGGCATAGTACATACATAATGCAATACTTGGCATTCATTAAGAAATTACAAATTGTTCTCTGAATGGCGCCCATGCCGAACAAAAGACCTCCTAAGTGGGACATAGAAGCAAGTGGTGCCTTCTACAGTGATCCCACAAGTATATTGATCCAAGCTGGACTAATGTAACTATATAAAAATTGCCATACTTAAAATTCAGCGTTAAGCCATCCATATATTTAGTATTCTTTCCCATCCTTGCTGCACCTTTCCTTACCAGGAACCAAATGAAATGCCCAGTACTTTCAGGTATTGGGGATCATGTGACAGCACTGGGACAATCAGTGCTGTCATTGGGGAGTCCATAGCTGTGTTTGAGCTATGTTCAGGTGGCTTGTTAACTTACATGGGGCTTGTTACCGGAGGCTAACAACAACAGCGATTAGTTTGTGCTGCTGGAGAGGGCCGCAATAAAGTGAACCTGTTGTATTTTTTTGCATGGGCAAAGCACACATACATTTTAACCACTTCAGCCCCGGAAAATTTCCCCCCTTCCTGACCAGAGCACTTTTTGCGCTTCGGCACTGCGTCGTTTTAACTGACAATTGCGCGGTTGTGCGACGTTGCACCCAAACAAAATTGACGTATTTTTTTTCCCACAAATAGAGCTTTCTTTTGGTGTTATTTGATCACCTCTGCAGTTTTTATTTTTTGCGCTATAAACAAAAAAGTGTGACAATTTTGAAAAAAAACTATATTTTTTACTTTTTGCTGCAATAAATATCCCCTTTTTTTTAAAGCAAATTTTTTCTCAGCTTAGGCCGATATGTATTCTTCTACATATTTTTGGTAAAAAAAAAAAAAGCAATAAGCGTCTATTGATTGGTTTGCGCAAAAGTTATAGCTTCTACAAAATAGGTGATAGATTTATAGCATTTTTATTATTATTATTATTTTTTTTTACTAGTAATGGCGGCGATCTGCGATTTTTATCATGACTGAAACATAACGGCGGACACATGGGACAATTTTGACACATTTTTGGGACCATTGGCATTAATACAGCGATCAATGCTATATAAATGCATTGATTACTGTAAAAATGTCACTGGCAGTGAAGGGGTTAATACTAGGGGGCGGTAAAGGGGTTAACTGTTTCCTGGGAGGTGATTCTAACTGAAGGATGAGGGACTGACCAGAGGAAATGACGGATTGTGGTTCCTAGCTAACAGGAACACATGATCTGTCACTCCTCTCAGAACAGGGAAGTGTGTGTTTACACACACACACACACACACACACTCGTCCCTGTTCTGTGTCTCCTGCTCACGATCACGACCGTCGGCCACGAGAATCGGCACCCCCACTGTGCAGCGGGCGTGCACACGCCTGCTATACCGACCCCACGAGATGACGTATAGCTACGACGGCTCGCGCAGAGGAGCCAACCTGCCGCAGTATAGCTGGGGTGGTTGGTCTGGAAGCGGTAAAATTGACTATATCAATCGCCTAAAAATATCCAAATGAAAGTTCTCTGAAATGGAAAAGGCATCATACTCGTCTGTTCACACCACTGCACGTCTTCTCCCTTCCCTCTGTTCCAGTTTTGAGGCCTCCATCAGGCTCTTCAGCATTTGACACTTATGGAAGTGTCGGATGCCTGTGTCCCCCACCATACATTGTGATCCCATCCTCCAATCCCTACAGCAGACAGCAGTGACTTTGGGGTTGGAGAGTTGAACCAAGTCACAGGTTGAGTTTAAATTTGCCTTGGCTATCATTCCTGATAATGATGGTCGTTATTTTAAAAGAAGATTGATATCGCTTAGTGAATCGACCATCTCTAAAGCCCAGTTTCATGAAATATGGCCGTTATTGTCTGAATAATGTGGACTTTATTACACCTGCTTCTGCTTTGCTGATGTAGTAGTATTTCCAAAACCCTTATTCTGCTGATACAGCCATTTTTAGATCACTTTAACATCTGCTGCCTGCCAAATTTTAAACAGGATGTCACAGCCCTACAACCAGGAAAACTGTAAAAATTGTGGAATTCATTTAGGAAACATTAAATGAAAAAAAATGTATATTTGTTAGATCAGCACTTTTACAAATGTCTAAATAATTTTATAGCGCGCAGAAGATGGATTTTTGACCCGTGGTTTTCCATTTTAACACCTAATCTACCTGGACCATTTGTACCCCACTTTTGCAGTTAAATGAGCCGTGTAATGGAAACTGATGTGTGCTTGCTCACTTACAGCCATTCAAGCAGACCATCTTCCCAAAGACTTGCAATTTGTTGGCTGACCATCAGGGCCAATTCACAGTTCCATTCTACAGCATTCCCGGTGTTAATGCATGAACATTAATGTGCATTTTGTCAAGGCAGCCTTTTCATTATGAATGGACTGCCAATGCACCATAAGGCTACTTTCACACCAGGGTGTTGCGTGCGCTGGAGGTAAAACGGCGCTATATTTAGCAGCGCTTTACCGTCATTTTAGTGGCGCTATGCAGCTGCTAGCGGGGCAGTTTTAACCCCCGCTATCGTCCGAAAAATGGTTAAAAGTGCCGCTACTGCGGCGCTTTGCAGGCAGGTGTGCAGCACTGCCCTATTGTTTTCAATGGGAAGGGGCGCTTTAGGGGCGGTAAATACAACGCTCCTACAGCGCTCCAAAGATGCGGCTTGCAGGACTTTTTTGACCGCCCTGCAAGCGCACTGCTCCAGTGTGAAAGCGGGGCTTTCACACTGAAGACACAGCAGTGGCTGTTTCAGGGCACTTTGCAGGCGCTATTTTAAGCACTTTAGTGCTTGCAAAGCGCCTCAGTGTGAAAGCAGCCTTATGGATAAAAAAAAAAAAAAGACCCTTTTTTAACAATTCAGAGCACCACACTGCACATGGTACATGGGTTGTGGTGTGCTGAAGACCACTGTGCTTTAAAAAAAAATAAAAAAATAAAAAACCCATACATGTGGGCGACACCATAAGAAAGGAATGTTATATTTATCAGCACATGGATTGTTCAGGTTAATTAAAAAAATTATGGGCCCCATGGTTTGAGACCCCGGGGCTGTAACCGACGTATGTAATTATGGATAGGCTATTGCAATGATACACAAATCTATCTTCTGTGTTTGCCTTTCAGTGGATCACTTAAAGCAGGGTTCCACCCTAAAGTGGAACTTACGCTCATCGGAACCCTCCCCCCCTTCGGTGTCACAGTTGGCACCTTTCAGGGGGCGGGGGGGGGTGCAGATACCTGTCTAAGACAGGTATTTGCACCCACTTACAGGCATAGACTCCCACGGGAGTCTATTCTGTTTCCTGTCCTGCCGTGCTGTCTGCTGGGGCACACACGGGTCCCAGAGACAGCGTGGATCATTCCTAGTGCGCTGTGCGACTCGCAGCAACCAAAGAGCTTCATTGTGGGCTTGCCAAGCCATGGCTCAGCCACCTGTTATTACTACTCCCTGGTTGCCAGTGTGAAAGAGCCCTTAGGCGACTCTGCACCAGTCAAGGCTGAAGAGCTCAAGTCTGCACAATTGTTGTGTCCATTATGAAGGGCTTTCCTTGTTAGATTTTTTATTTTATAATATGGAGATTATAATTGTAGCACACTACTCCCTTGGGAGCTGCTGGGTGCGTTCATACCTTTCTGTTAACTTGCTCCGCTGTTCCACCCCTACACAAATTCCATAAACAGTAGACAGTCCATGATAATTTAAAACTTTTATTACTTGCTTGAAAGTTGTTACATAGCGGTTAGAGAATATGAGTTGCCTCTAACGCTCTGGTTCCTATTTCTGTCCCCATGTCCTTTCCTGTAGTGAACTGACCAATGCCCCTCTGAAAGACATTGCGGTTTGTGGATGTTAGAAGCCCCAGGCCTCACCTGCCTGACGCCTGTAATCCTTCCGGCGTCAGTTCAGGAAAGTGTCCTTGATGGATAAGCACTGCTGGGTTGCACTCCCTTTGCTCTCTCCCATCGACAGTCCATGATTGCCACAGAAGGTCGATCCCAGTTTACTCTGTCCTCTTTTCAGTTACTTCTTCCTCTGCATGGTCAGGTACATCCCAGGCAGGGCTGCCCGGTCCACCTCTCTGCACTACATTGTGGCTGCTAGGACCATACAGCATCTCTGAACCCTCAGGCCTTCAAGCCCACTCCTGCTATCTAGCGCTGGGGTCTCTGAACCCCCAGGCCTTCAAGCCTGCTCCATGTTCGCTACATCTTTCCTCCTTCTCTGCTTCTGACTCCTCCCATTTCCCTGGAAGCATGTGAGTCCTGCCCCTGCCAATGCAATTTAATGATTGGTCCAGGGCTCTCCATGCAAGCTGCCTGCACCCCAGTCCCAAGTCCGCCTCCCTTCCAGAACATTTCCAATGGAAGGTAAAGGGGAATCTTTCCGGGTCGGAGTGCAGGTGGCCACACCCCCCTCTGCTCTGTCACTCCCCTCTCCCAAAACAGACCTTAAAGGTGCAAGGCCCTGGTTAACTTTACCTAACACTTACCTTATCTAAACCTATTTTACCTACCTTATCACCACCTAAATGTGGTGGGTGCTACATAACATATGGGGCTTAAGCATCCAAAGGCAGGACAACCCTGTTTCTTGTAATTGATTATATTGTATTTAACAGAGAAACCCAGATGGGACTTGAACCCACGATCTTCAACTCTAGAGGTTGGCACCATATCTATTAGTCCACTGGGCTCCTCTAGTTCAATCTGTCTCATAGAGCCTACAGTCATGACACGTCCTGTAACCCAATATGGCTGTCTTTGGTCAGATTGGGAACAGTAACAACTCCATTAATTCTTTTGATTTGCTCTGGCCAAACCTGCTTAGTTGAAGAATAAATAGGTCAAAACGAAATTTTCTTCTGTTTGGAATCAGCAGTGCAGGTTAGTTATGGTCATGTGCAATAAAAACTTTATAGTCCATCTCAGCAGCGAGTCTACATTTCTACATACAGTGGGACCATGGAGAATGAATGTAGCCACCCTCTAACAGGAATTTAGATCAAAGCACTGTGCATTGGTCCAAGCTGAAGTGACCATGCAATATAATCCATACCTGGAATTCAGGATAGAAGGATGCCACATGCCTTATCCATTAGGCCACTGGGCCCATCAGCATGATGGGCATATCACTGGATGTCATGCTGTCTTCTCAGAGTCATTCTTTTGTTCTCTGGTTCATTTGCATCAGAATTAGAGGAGATGTTTTCACATCATCTGCAGTGTTCTAGAGCCTACACGTATGAGATATCGGTAAACCAATATAGCTGTCTTTGGTTAGATTGAGAACAGAAACAACTCCATAAATCCTCCACAAAGTACCCTGGCCAAACCTGTTTAGTGAAAGCGGGAGTTCCGCCGTTTCTTTTTTTTTTTTTATGTCAGCAGCTACAAATACTACAAATATGGACACTTACATCCATCGCGCCCGTGATGACATCTTGGGTATGGTTCCCGGTTCTCTACTGCGCATGCACGAGTCACGCTGCGCAATAAGGACAGTCCCTGCTATCTCTGGGATCCGTGTGTTTCCCAGCAGACAGCGGGGGCCCCGCAGGAAGTGGCGTAAATACCCGCAGATTCTGCGGATATCTATACCCGGAAGTGGGTGCAGATACCTGTATTATACAGGTATCTGGACCCCCCCTCCCCCCTCAAAGGTGCCAGTTGTGGCACCGGAGAGGGGGAGGGTTCTGATGAGCGGAAGTTCCACTTTAGGGTGGAACTCCGCTTTAAAGAATCAATAGGTCAAAACAAAATGTTGCACGCTAGTTGTGGTGATGTGTACTACTCTATGCACACTACAATTCCCACAGTCAAAAGTGCATCTCAGAAGCGAGCAAGAGAGGGTCTACATAGAGTGGGACCATGGAGAATGAATGTAGCCACCCTCTAACAGGAAGTCAAATCACAGCAATAGAAAAAAAGGCTGAAAGCAATCGAAGGTTTTTTTTTTTTTTCAAGTTTAAGCGGAGTTTCACCCGGTTCTGTGTTTATTAAAAATCAGAAGCTACTAAAAGTGTAACTGCTGACTTTTAATAAATACACACTCAACTGTCCCATGGTCCAGCAATGCTCTCCCCTTGCTGTCCGTGGTGCCGGCATTACTACTGTGGGCACCCAGCTGTGACAGTTTGCGGCTTCACAGCCGGGTGTGCACTGCTCATGCGTGAGCCACGCTGCATGTCCTGAATGGTCGTGCAATCTTCTGGGACCTGTGCTGTGTCCCAGAAGATTGCAGGGAGGGAGGGACCGACTAGGGGGGTGAGGAGAAGTCGCCTAGGTGGCCCAAGCGGAAGTGGGAGCTGGGTACCTGTCAAAACTAGGTACCCACTCCACCCACCCCAAAAAATGACATGCCAAACGTGGCATGTCAGGGTAAGAAGTACTAAAAGTGGAAGTTCCACTTTTGGGTGGAACTCCGCTTTAACAACACATACTTAAATAGATTTTTCTTTTTCGCTTACAGTATGCAACAGGTTAGCACCGGACCTAGAAGAGAGCAGCAATCACCATAGTAGCAGTGACTATCCACTTCTACAAAGGTCCCACAGGTATGGCATAAGCATTATGTACATTAGTCCAAGCTGAAGCAAAGTGACTATGCTATATAATCCAGTCCTACAATTCAGGACAGATGGATGCCAGTATGGCAATGGAGAACCATAAACACTGACCCAGATGGTACTTGAACCCACAACCTTCAGCTCTGGAGGCCACTGGGCTACTACTTTAAAGGCCATTTCATTGAATGCCAATCCACCTTCTCATAGTCTTTCTTTTCTTTGGTTCTCTGGTTCATTTGTACCAGAATTTGTGGAGATGTCTTCACATCATCTACAGTATTCTAGAGCCTACAGTCATGACACATCAGTAGCCCAATATGGCTGCCTTTGGTCAGATTGGGAACAATAACAACTCAGTGGATCCCTACTGAATTTCTGAGAAGATTGCTGTCTTTCCCAAAGAAATGTCAACACCTGAGAGTGCCTATCCAATAATTACTCCAAATATATTCTTTCCGTAAATGCACTGTACTATCTCTTTAACTATTTCAACCCAAAGTGCTATTTTGGTTATGTGTGAAGACCATGTCTGATCTCATTTCTGTAGTTCCTGTCCATCTTGTCCAATTTCCTGTCAACTCTGTAAACCTCCCTACATGAATGCCACCCACTACCCCTTTTGTAATTTTCCATAAGGCCCCATTCACATCTGAACTTTTAAAAGTGTTTTTTTTTTAAAACAAATGATTAGGTTGTTGTATAATGTGACATTAAGTATTCATTGATGAAGCCTTGCAGGGGCATTGCTAGGTCTACAAAAGATCTGGGGCTAGAGCCCATAGCAGTGTAGTAAAGAAAGTCATATGCTTGGGCGGGCATAAACATGCATATACAGTAATATACATGTGTGTGTGTATCCCCAGAGAGCCTCCCACTTACATCAGGGTCCCTAGAGAGCCCCCCCTTACATCAGGGACCCCAGAGAACCTCCCCTTGCATCAGGGTCCCCAGAGAGCCTCCCCCTTAAATCAGGGTCCCCAGAGAGCCTCCCCCTTAAATCAGGGTCCCCGGAGAGGCTCCCCCTTAAATCAGGGTTCCCAGAGAGCCTCCCCCTTGCATCATGGTCCCCAGAGAGCCCCCCCTTACATCAGGGTCCCCATAGAGCCTCCCCCTTGCATCATGGTCCCCAGAGAGTCTCCCCCTTAAATCAGGGTCCCCAGAGAGCTTCCCTCTTGCATCATGGTCCCCAGAGAGCCTCCCCCATTGCATCAGGGACCCCAGAGAGCCCCCACTTATATCAGGGACCCCAGAGAGCCCCCACTTATATCAGGGTCCCCAGAGAGCCTACCCTCCTCTTGGGGACCCCTGCAGAGATTCGGGGCTATGGGTCCCAGATTCGGGGCTATAGCCCCAAAAGCCACCCCCTAGCGATGCCACTGAAGCCTTGTAAACTTACTAAAAGCTCCACTTTAACTTGAGCTGGCCACACATGTGTAGATGCCCTCATCTGATTTTCGATACTGCAGTTGTATCTAGCAAACTCTGTCCCAGTGTTCATGGGCAAAGAAAAGTAACTGATTATAATAATTATATCTACTGTTGCGCTTTGTACACAAACAGTTCAGACTTTGTTTCTAAGCACAGTTTTTGTATGATACCTGTTACTATGTATTCTTCTAGTAGCTGCAATTACTGAAGGGTTCGGCAACATACAACGTCTAGATTTTTGCTTTACTTGGCAGCAAACACAGGTCTACGGCTCCACCCTGGCAAAAGTGACGGTGTAAATGTCAGTTACTCCAAGCTGGGAAATTAAATCACATATTGCTACCATTCCAGAAACTGCTAGAGTGCAGTAAAAACAGGCAGGCTTTATACAGGATGGGTGGGTCATATGTATGGAGTTGTGTATGGGCAAGCACGTATATAGGCAGATAGTACTGTGCAGGACATGTACGGACTATTTGTAATCTAATACTATGGAAAGGCCGGAGCTGTTTTAATGACTCAAAAGTCACCCACATCCTTAAATCATTTTCTTGGATCATATATTGTTGATGTGGAGTACTAGTCATCTGCGATGGATCAGTCTTCCCGGGATATTTTTTGAACTGCACTATTATAAATATTTAACCCCTTCTTGTCCAGCCCCTGCATACCTTTAGGTGCATCATTGTGCCCAGGGGGCAGAATGGATTTCCTGATTACTTGACCACCATGATTTACTGTTACAGAGAAAAAATATTTTGCCAGCACACCATGGATCTTCAAAGACGTCCAAACATTTATTAACCACTTCAGACCCGGAAGGATTTACCCTCCTTCCTGACCAGAGCACTTTTTGCGATTCGGCACTACGTCACTTTAGCTGACAATTGCACGGTCGTGTGATGTTGCACCCAAACAAAATTGATGTCCTTTTTTCCCCACAAATAGAGCTTTCTTTTGGTGGTATTTGATCACTTCTGTGGTTTTTATTTTTTGCGCTATAAACAAAAAAAGAGTGACAATTTTGAAAAAAAAAATGTGTTTTTACTTTTTGCTATCATAAATATTCCCCAAAAATATAATAAAAAAACAATTTTTTCCTCAGTTTAGGCCAATATGTATTCTTTTGCATATTTTTGTTAAAAAAAATCGCAATAAGCTTATTTTGAAAGTTATAGCATCTACAAAATAGGGGATAGTTTTATGGCATTGTCATTACTAATTTTTTTTATTAGTAATGGTGGCGCTCTGCGATTTTTATCGTGACTGTGACATTATGTCAGACACATCGGACACTTTTGACACCATTTTGGGAGCATTGTCATTTATGCGGCGATCGGTGCTATAAAAATGCACTGATTACTGTGTAAATGAAACAGAGCTTTCTGAAATACATCTGCTATAAAGTTGTACCACATCCCCAGAAAGATAGACTATGTATTTCTTTGTATAATAAATTGTTTTTTTTACATATTTTCCTACGTATGTGAATATGGTAGCACCTATAAAGTCCCACATCTAGGGGGTTTCTCCATTTTTCTTGATTACTGTGTAAATGGCACTGGCAGGGAAGGGGTTAAACAGTAGGGGGCGCTCAAGGGGTTAAGTGTGTCCTAGGAAGTGATTCTAACTGTGGGGGATGGGCTACTACTCACATGGCAGCGATCACTGCTCCCAATGACAGGGAGCAGTGATCTTTGTTATATCACTAGGCAGAACAGGAAAATTTCTTGTTTACAAAGGCATCTCCCCGTTCTTCCGCTCTGAGACAAGATTGCGGGTAGACATCAAGCCCGCGGGACTCACGGTCACGGAGCACATGGCAGGCACGTGTGCGCCCACAATAACACATCGTAAAGGGGACGTACCTGTACGCCCCTTTTGCCCACCCATGCCAGTCTGCCAACATATATCGGCGTGCGGCGGTCGGGAAGGGGTTAAGGTAATTACATCACAGCAGTAAAGTGCAATATTTAGGGGTCACGCAGGACCCCTTCCTCAAGCATGTGATCACAAAGAAATGTTGCACCCTACTGCTGTGATGTGATTAGCTAAATCAGTGGTTCTCAACCTCAGTCCTCAAGTACCCCCAACAGGCCATGTTTTCTGGTTTTCCTTTAAAAAGCTTTGTTGAAGCCTTTTAAAGTTCCATTCATCTCCAGTTTGTAAATGCTGAACATGGATTCTAATAGGAGAGATGATTGGCACTTTAAGCAAGCGCTGAAGCCTGCTAGCAGCTTGTTTAGAGTGGCAATCAGCTTTCTCATTATAACGGGTTTCCTCTTTACCTTTTTTATTTTATATTATGGAGAATGTAATATGTGGGCACATAAGATCCGAAACAGATCGGATTTAAGGTAGGAAGATTTTATTGTCAGAGGCTACTCCAAATTTAACAACAAAAGTACACCGACCCAGATGGGACTTGAACCCACAATCTTCAGCTCCGGAGGCTGACGCCTTATCCATTAGGCCACTGGGCCCTGCTGTTTATCTCACTGTTGTTGGGTTACAAGGCGTCTCTTCTGAGTCTTTCTTTTGTTATCGGTTCATTTGCATCAGAATTAGTGTAGATGTTTTCACATCAGCTGCAGAAGAGAAAGTTCTATATTCTGCTCATCATCAAACTTCACTCTTTTGCAGACAACAGACTCCTTACATCCAATCACTTCTGAAAATGTTGGATGCCTGGCTCCTTCATGGGTTCTGTGATGCCTCCTGCCTCTATGTCTCCACCAGACACAGTAATAGCAGGGTCAGTAAAAGGAAAAACAACTGTATGAAGGGGGAGGCAGTTGGCAGACACTCTAATGTGAAGATTCTTCAGGCAGCTGAAGCTATTGAATACAGTAAACATTGCAGAACCCCTCTTTTTTTTTGTACAGAGGAGCCATGTTATGGGGAGAAAGCAAGTACTCTACACACTTGGGAGGCTTTCTTAAAGCTATGTGTATTACCTCTTCTTTTGCAGGGTATGCATTGTATACATTTGGATCATATGACATTATATAATAACAGAGAAATATAAATCCCCACCCAGATGGGACTTGAACCTTCATTGAGGTTGGGTTCCAAGTTGTCTTCTCCAAGTTTTTATCAAAAAAGGGGAGCAACAGGGCGGGACTTTAAATGAGGCACACGAAAGCTAGAAAATCCAAATAGATAAAAAAACTGATTTTAATAAATTCAAATGGTCATGTATTGCACCTATTATTACATATAATCATAAATTAATTCTATAGAATTTCATCAAAATGTACATTCCAACAAGGACTTGATAGTACATACATGGGAAACTTGACATTGAATAAATACCAGTAATCTATAGATATGTGGCACTCTAAAGTGTCACCTGAAAATAAATAATAACAAAAATAGGGATAAAACAAAATGGAACGTTCATTCTTTGTTATGAGATGTGTACACAGCATGGAAGTTGACAGCTCTACGCATTTCGTGACTTTTTTATCACTCATCAGGAGCAAAACCATGGTGGTAACCTATAAATAGAGAGAACAGCCATGTTTGGAAATGTCTAAGGAAAGGGGTGGACAAATATACAATGTGGAGAAACCCACATGCACACTTGATCCATAGACTTGCATATATACCTGCGCAAAGATGGTGCAGAACACCGGTGATCAGGCCAGCCAAAGATTTATTAACCAATCTTTCCTTTTGCAGTTTTTCTATATCACCTCTTGATTCCATTTTGTAATTTTTTATTATCCTAGTCTCTTCATTTCACATTTTCCATCATCCCTCTTTCCTCTAACCTTCTTTTGCACCTTGTACTTTTCACTTCCGTTTTTATTCTATTTTATTTCGTTTTATTTTTCCCTTATTTCTTTTTTCCTATATCACTCATTTTCCTCACATTCCCTTGTCACATCTAGATCATTTTATTGTCTTATTTTCAGCTGTCCCTTCAGCATTCGTCACTCCACCTTCAACACTCAATCTATGTCTCATCCTACACGTGGACCTGCCTGGGTTGCCATTCGTGCATTTTGGGTGTCGCTTTGGCCTTGCCCCCTCAACCCCGGATTGTGGCATCTTTGGCTGGCCTGATCACCGGTGTTCTGCACCATCTTTGCGCAGGTATATATGCAAGTCTATGGATCAAGTGTGCATGTGGGTTTCTCCACATTGTATATTTGTCCACCCCTTTCCTTAGACATTTCCAAACATGGCTGTTCTCTCTATTTATAGGTTACCACCATGGTTTTGCTCCTGATGAGTGATAAAAAAGTCACGAAACGCGTAGAGCTGTCAACTTCCATGCTGTGTACACATGGTAATTCCATTTTGTTTTATCCCTATTTTTGTTATTATTTATTTTCAGGTGACACTTTAGAGTGCCACATATCTATAGATTACTGGTATTTATTCAATGTCAAGTTTCCCATGTATGTACTATCAAGTCATTGTTGGAATGTACATTTTGATGAAATTCTATAGAATTAATTTATGATTATATGTAATAATAGGTGCAATACATGACCATTTGAATTTATTAAAATCTGTTTTTTTATCTATTTGGATTTTCTAGCTTCCGTGTGCCTCATTTAAAGTCCCGCCCTGTTGCTCCCCTTTTTTGATATATTGAACCCGGGATGGAGGAGGGGTTTTGAACGGCTCCTACGTATACCTCATTTAAAGTCCCAAATACTGTTGCTCTCCATTTTTCTCCAAGTTTTTGTTTTCTGGGTCATTTGCATCAGAATTTGTGGAGATGTCTTCAAATCAGCTGCAGTGTTTTGAGCAGGGCCGGGACAAGGGGTGGGCAGGAGAGACAGCTGCCCCTCGTGCAACTGTTTATTGCAAGGTTAGGGGGCACCCTGACCCCAACCCTAAAGGGAAAGGTGGGTGCAGCTTGGCATCTTTGCCCTGGGTGCTGGATGACCTTGTCCTGGCACTGGTCTTGAGCCTACGGTTATGACACAACGGTCACTCAATTTGGCTGTTTTTTTATTTGTCAGATTGGAAACAGTAACAGGTCACTAAATCCTCTACGATATTCACTGGCCAAACCTGCTCAGCTGACGTATCAATGGGGTCATTGGGTCGGACTGACTTTCCAAGAAGATTGCTCTTGTCTTTCCCCAAGAAAAGTCATCGCCTAATGCAGATAAACCTTATGGTAATAACTTCAGATATGTTCTTACTGCAAATGCACTTTACTTTCTCTATACAAGACTTTTCCTGACAAAAGTGCTATTTCAGTTATTTGTAGAGACCATTCTTGTACCCGTGGGTGACACTAGAGATGAGATCTCATTTCTGTAGTTCCTGCCTATTTTGCTGCTTTGCAGTTGGCAATCTCTGTAAGCCTCTTTACATTGGTGACGCCAATGTTCAGACACAAAAACCCACAAAAAATGCCCGAAACAGCTTATATTGCATATTTACCATTAAAGAAGAAGTAGGGCCAAAGCACTTTTGGCCTACTTTTCCTGTGGGTCATAGGAGTGCATTTCGCTCTGCACTCCTGTGACTTATATTCAGCGGACAGGAGACTTTAGCCCGCTGTCAGCTGACGTCACTCAGCTGGTCCAGGCTCTAGAGAGATCCTGACTTTTATATCAGGATACACCCAAATCCCTGCCTGGCAACTGGTACAGCCTCTCAGCATGTCGCTGGGAGATTGAGCCAACCACTCCCACCCCCATCCACATCCCAGTGCTCCAGTGAACGCTGGATAGGCAGAGCAGAGAGCCGGTGACTGACAGTCACCGGCTCTCTGCTCACTGAAGACAGCAAACTGAGCGATCTCTCAGTTCTCAGTCTTGAGCCCTTGTACACACGGTCGGAAATTTCCGAAAACGTCCGATCGGATCGTGTTGAGGGATAATCCGACCGTGTGTGGGCTCCATTGGACTTTTTCCGTCGGAATGTCCGACCAACAAAGTTTGAGAGCTGGATATAAAATTTTTCCGACAACATGATCTGATCGGACTTTGTTCGATCGTTTGTCGAGAATTCCGATCGGACAAAGTGCCACGCATGCTCAGATCAAATTACGAGACCAAAGCTATTGGCTACTAGCCTGAACGTAGTCCCGTCGTAAAGAAATGAACGTCATCATGTTCCAAACGATCAGATTTTCCGACAACTTTGTCCAACCGTGTGTATGGAACACCAGTTTCGGACAAAATCCGTCTGAAAAAATCAGACTGATTTTGTAGTCGGAATGTCCGACCGTGTGTACAAGGGCTTAGAGGCGGTGAGGGACAGATGCCTCATCGTACCGATGCTGCATCCACCTAGGTGAGTATGTATGTGCTTTTTTAAATTCCCAAACTTCTCTTTTAGGCCCCATTCACACCTGAGCGTTTTGTAGCTTCAAGCCTGAAGCTACAAAACGCTGGAGGGGAAAAAATCTATTATTCTCAATGGAGATGGTTCACATCTCCACTCCAAGTCGCCTGAAGCTCAAACAAGTTCTGGGCCCTTTTTTTGTCGCTCAAATCAGGCAGATTTGGGTGTTTTTCTTCTTTTTACATTGGTGACCTTTTGCCCTACACAAAACGCGGTAAAAACGCTTCAAAATCGAGGTAAAATCGCGCAATTTTCTGCCTGAAAACGCTATGCTCAGGTGTAAATGGGGCCTTGAGGCTCCAAAAAAAAAAAAAACTCTCAAGTCTCAAATGACTGATAATAGAGATATGTACAGGCCATTTCACAAAAGACTGGACTTCTTAATGAGATTCTTTGTCACGCATAGAGAAAGGTACAAAAACGCACTAAAAGCTGTTCACGTGCGAATGGGGGCTAAGTAACTGTACCAGAACCTTCATGGCAGGATCACCAGGTGTCATTTTAATGAAAGCTGCAAATTTTAAAATATTAAAAAGAACTTTTAAATTTACAATATTAAAATAAAGCTTATATGAGATTTTAGTGATTGGGTTCACATATATGAATAGGGTTCTTTGGGGGTATTTATTTAGCCAGTGTCGTCCTTTACAATATCAGTATACAATGGGCAAAATAATTATTTGATCCCCAGCAGATTTTGTAAGTTTGCCCACTTACAGAGCAATGAAGGGTCCATAATTTTATCACAGGTGTATTTTAAATGATAGAGACAGAATATCAACCAGGAAATCAAACTTAAAGCGGAGTTCCGCTTAAAAAAAATAATTTAAAGTCAGCAGCTACAAATACTGCAGCTGCTGACTTTTAATAATCGGACACTTAACTGTCCCAGGGTCCAGCAATGCGGGGGAACAAAGCCCCGCTCGTCTCTCTGCGGCACTGGCATTTTCACTGTGGGCACCCAGCTGTGGCTTCATAGCGGGCACGCACTTTGCATGCACAAGCTGCACGTGCACGCCATGTTGGCCGGGCAATCACCCGCGACCTGTGACGTTTCCCAGATGATTGCCGAGAGGGAGGGGGGAGAGGTGATCTCCCTTCTGGAGCCGCGGTGCTCCGGGAGGAAGTGGGAGCTGGAACCTTCTAAAAAAAACCCCCCCCAAAAAATGACATGTGGCAGGTCAGGGGGTCACCTTCCTTAAAAGCGGAAGTTCCTTTTTTGGGTGGAACTCCGCTTTAATCCTATAGAGAATTTATGGAGGGAGCTGAAACTTTGAGTTGTCAAGAAACCCTAATGCCGCGTACACACGACAGGACTTAAGTCCGTCAGACTTTCGACGGAGTTCTGACAGAGTTCTGACGGACTTTCCAAATGAACGGACTTGGCCACACACAATCACACCAAAGTCCGACAGATTCGAACGTGATGACGTATGACTGGACTAGAATAAGGAAGTTCATAGCCAGTAGCCAATAGCTGCCCTAGCGTCGGTTTTAGTCCGTCAGACTAGCATACAGACGAGCAGATTTCTGGGTCCGGCAGAGTTCTGGCGGAAAAATTTGAAGCATGTTCCATTTCTAAAGTCTGTCAGACTTTTGTGAATCAAAAGTCCGTTGCAGCCCACACACGATCGAATAGTCTGCCGGAATCATTCCGTCAGACTTTTGATGTTGAAAAGTCCGGTCGTGTGTACGGGGCATAAGGATTTATAGAAGATCTGTAAAGAAGAGTGGACCAAAATCCTTCCTGAGATGTGTGCAAACCTGATAACCAACTACAGGAAACATCTTATCTCTGTGCTTGCCAAGGGTTTCTCCACCAAGTACTAAGTCATGTTTTGCTTGGGGATCAAATACTTATTTTACTCACTGAACTGCAACTTCATTTATAGCATTTGTTTTGTGTGTGTTTTTTTTCTGGATTTTTGGTTGATATTCTGTCTCTATCATTTAAAATACACCTATGATAAAAATGATAGACCCTTCGTCTCTTTGTAAGTGGGCAAACATATAAAATCTGCTGAGGATCAAAGAATTATTTTCCCAACTGTATACACATGAAAAAGAACTGAAGAAAATTCATGAAAAAAATCACCTTTATACATGTGCCACAAATATACCATGATAAACCAGTGAGATTGGGGTAAATTTATTGGTGCCAAAACCAAAGCTTCAACCAAGTCGCAAACATTGAGAATGTAATTGCAGCATCTACAATAACCGTAAAAAAAGATGATTACTTCTATAACCCTGAAGAAAACTGTATATCACTCCGCAGTACTGTGGTGCAGAGGTTCCGCCTCATCTTTATTGTTTTTAAGGAAAGCTGTCATTTTTTTATATGAAGTGTAAAAATCAATACAGCAAAATGGGAATGAATTAAACAACTAAATAGCTCTATATGATATTTTGTTATTGTTTTTTTCTCCTTGTACTATTTATTTTATACAGTGCCATAAAAATGTCATGTTACAGCCAAAAACTTAAATGTATTTTATTGGGAATTCAAAGTGGCACATAATTGTGAAGTAGAAGAAAAATGATTTTCAAATATTTTTACAAATATGTGAAAAGTGTGGGGTGCATTTGTATATTTATATATGTGCATTTCTCCACTGGACACAGTAATCCATTTAGGCCACCATCAATTGTTGTGGGGCTCCACCATCAATGGCCATGCTGTTGGATGCCACACTGCCTTATATGAGTCTTTCTTTTGTTCTCTGGTTCATTTGGATCTAAATTAGTACAGTTAAATTCACAGTAGCTGTAGACTGTTCCTCGGTCCTTCCCATTTTTTTTGTATTAGTTAGTTCAATCCTAGATAGACGCTCCCTGTTTCTTCCATGGTCCCTCATTCATTGTTATGTTCTTGGCAGACAGGGCTTAGAAAAGTCATTGTCTTCTTACACTTTTAAAGACTCAAAAACCTAATTTGTATAAGGTAGAATAGTGTTGGATGCTTTTTCTGTGTCAAGCTGCCAAGTTAGCAGGAGAACACTGTTATCCGGACAGACTGGGACACTTTGGTGGCATAGCATTTCTGATAAAGCTCCCAATTTAGCATTTGAACCCAAGCAATCAAGATCAAGGAATAGGTGCCTTGTAAATGAAGCCTGAATGGTAAGCTGCTTTTTTTTGTGGGGTTGTACAGGTGACCCCTAATGACGGTGAATTTCAGGAAGAAAGATGCCAATTAAGTAACATCAAGGACATACAAACAAACAACAACGACCCAGATGGGACTTGAACCCACAATCTTCAGCTCCGGAGGCTGACGCCTTATCCATTAGGCCACTGGGCCCTGCTGTTTATGTTGCTGTTGTTGTTTTCCAAGCCCGCTCTCTTAAGTCTTTCTTTTGTTCGCTCCATTTGCATCAGAATTTGTGTAGATTTCTTCACATCAGCTGCAGAAGAGAAAGTTCTATAGTCTGTCCTGCCTCCCGTTAATCAAACTTTGCTCTTTTGCAGACAACAGACATTTTACATTCAATCACTTCTGAAAATGTTGAATGGGTGGCTCCTTGCTGGGCTCTGTGATGCCTCCTGCCCCTACATCTCCACTGGACACCGTAATCCATTTAGGCCACCATCAATTGTTGTGGGGCTCCACCATCAATGGCCATGCTGTTGGATGCCACACTGCCTTATATGAGTCTTTCTTTTGTTCTCTGGTTCATTTGGATCTAAATTAGTACAGTTAAATTCACAGTAGCTGTAGACTGTTCCTCGGTCCTTCCCATTTTTTTTGTATTAGTTAGTTCAATCCTAGATAGACGCTCCCTGTTTCTTCCATGGTGCCTTATTCATTGTTATGTTCTTGGCAGACAGGGCTTAGAAAAGTCATTGTCTTCTTACACTTTTAAAGACTCAAAAACCTAATTTGTATAAGGTAGAATAGTGTTGGATGCTTTTTCTGTGTCAAGCTGCAAAGTTAGCAGGAGAACACTGTTATGCGGACAGACTGGGACACTTTGGTGGCATAGCATTTCTGATAAAGCTCCCAATTTAGCATTTGAACTCAAGCAATCAAGATCAAGGAATGGGTGCCTTGTAAATGAAGCCTGAATGGTAAGCTGCTTTTTTTGTGGGGTTGTACAGGTGACCCCTAATGACGGTGAATTTCAGGAAGAAAGATGCTAATTAAGTAACATCAAGGACATACAAACAAACAACGACGACCCAGATGGGACTTGAACCCACAATCTTCAGCTCCGGAGGCTGACGCCTTATCCATTAGGCCACTGGGCCAATCTGTTTATCTCACTGTTGTTGGGTTGCAAGGTGTCTCTTCTGAGTCTTTCTTTTGTTATCGGCTTCATTTGCATCAGAATTAGTGTAGATGTTTTCACATCAGCTGCAGAAGAGAAAGTTCTATATTCTGCTCATCATCAAACTTCACACTTTTGCAGACAACAGACTCCTTACATCCAATCACTTCTGAAAATGTTGGATGCCTGGCTCCTTCATGGGTTCTGTGATGCCTCCTGCCTCTATATCTCCACCAGACACAGTAATAGCAGGGTCATTAAAAGGAAAAACAACTGTATGAAGGGGGAGGCAGTTGGCAGACACTCTAATGTGAAGATTCTTCAGGCAGCTGAAGCTATTGAATACAGTAAACATTGCAGAACCACTCTTTTTTTTTTGTACAGAGGAGCCATGTTATGGGGAGAAAGCAAGTACTCTACACACTTGGGAGGCTTTCTTAAAGCTATGTGTATTACCTCTTCTTTTGCAGGGTATGCATTGTATACATTTGGATCATATGACATTATATAATAACAGAGAAATATAAATCCCCACCCAGATGGGACTTGAACCTTCATTGAGGTTGGGTTCCAAGTTGTCTTCTCCAAGTTTTTGTTTTCTGGGTCATTTGCATCAGCTGCAGTGTCTTGAGCAGGGCCGGGACAAGGGGTGGGCAGGAGGGACAGCTGCCCCTCGTGCAATTGTTTATTGCAAGGGTAGGGGGCACCCTGACCCCAACCCTAAGGGAAAGGTGGGCGCAGCTTGGCATCTTTGCTCTGGGCGCTGGATGACCTTGTCCCGACACTGGTCTTGAGCCTAAGGTTATGACACAACGGTCACTCAATATTGCTGTTTTTTTATTTGTCAGATTGGAAACAGTAACAGGTCACTAAATCCTCTATGATATTCACTGGCCAAACCTGCTCAGCTGACGTATCAATGGGGTCATTGGGTCCGACTGACTTTCCAAGAAGATTGCACTTGTCTTTCCCCAAGAAAAGTCATCGCCAAATGCAGATAAACCTTCTGGTAATAACTTCAGATATGTTCTTACTGCAAATGCACTGTACTTTCTCTATACAAGACTTTTCCTGACAAAAGTGCTATTTCAGTTATTTGTAGAGACCATTCTTGTACCCGTGGGTGACACTAGAGATGAGATCTAATTTCTGTAGTTCCTGCCTATTTTGCTGCTTTGCAGTTGGCAATCTCTGTAAGCCTCTTTACATTGGTGACGCCAATGTTCAGACACAAAAACCCACAAAAAATGCCCGAAACAGCTTATGTTGCATATTTACCATTAAAGAAGAAGTAGGGCCAAAGCTCTTTTGGCCTACTTTTCCTGTGGGTCATAGGAGTGCATTTCGCTCTGCACTCCTGTGACTTATATTCAGCGGACAGGAGACTTTAGCCCGCTGTCAGCTGACGTCACTCAGCTGGTCCAGGCTCTAGAGAGATCCTGACTTTTATATCAGGATACACCCAAATCCCTGCCTGGCAACTGGTACAGCCTCTCAGCACGTCGCTGGGAGATTGAGCCAACCACTCCCACCCCCTCCACATCCCAGTGCTCCAGTGAACGCTGGATAGGCAGAGCAGAGAGCCGGTGACTGACAGTCACCGGCTCTCTGCTCACTGAAGACAGCAAACTGAGCGATCTCTCAGTTCTCAGTCTTGAGCCCTTGTACACATGGTCGGAAATTTCCGAAAACGTCCGATCGGACCGTGTTGAGGGATAATCCGACCGTGTGTGGGCTCCATTGGACTTTTTCCGTCGGAATGTCCGAGCAACAAAGTTTGAGAGCTGGATATAAAATTTTCCGACAACATGATCTGATCGGACTTTGTCCGATCGTTTGTAGAGAATTCCGATCGGACAAAGTGCCACGCATGCTCAGATCAAATTACGAGACCAAAGCTATTGGCTACTGGTCTCATCTGACCAGAGCACCTTCTTCCACATGTTTGCTGTGTCCCCCACATGGCTTCTCACAAACTACAAACAGGACTTCTTATGTCTTTCTTTCAACAATGGCTTTCATCTTGCCACTCTTCCATAAAGGCCAGATTTGTGAAGTATATGACTAATAGATGTCCTGTTGTTGTTGTTGTTGTTATTGTTGTTGTTGTGTTGCAAGCCGGCTCATTTGAGTCTTTCCTTTGTTCTCAGCTTCATTTGCATCAGAATTTATGTAGATTTCTTCACATCAGCTGCAGAAGAGAAAGTTCTATAGTCTGTCCTGCCTCCCGTTAATCAAACTTTGCTCTTTTGCAGACAACAGACATTTTACATTCAATCACTTCTGAAAATGTTAAATGGGTGGCTCCTTGCTGGGCTCTGTGATGCCTCCTGCCCCTACATCTCCACTGGACACAGTAATCCATTTAGGCCACCATCAATTGTTGTGGGGCTCCACCATCAATGGCCATGCTGTTGGATGCCACACTGCCTTATATGAGTCTTTCTTTTGTCCTCTGGTTCATTTGGATCTAAATTAGTACAGTTAAATTCACAGTAGCTGTAGACTGTTCCTCGGTCCTTCCCATTTTTTTTGTATTAGTTAGTTCAATCCTAGATAGACGCTCCCTGTTTCTTCCATGGTCCCTCATTCATTGTTATGTTCTTGGCAGACAGGGCTTAAAAAAGTCATTGTCTTCTTACACTTTTAAAGACTCAAAAACCTAATTTGTATAAGGTAGAATAGTGTTGGATGCTTTTTCTGTGTCAAGCTGCAAAGTTAGCAGGAGAACACTGTTATGCGGACAGACTGGGACACTTTGGTGGCATAGCATTTCTGATAAAGCTCCCAATTTAGCATTTGAACTCAAGCAATCAAGATCAAGGAATGGGTGCCTTGTAAATGAAGCCTGAATGGTAAGCTGCTTTTTTTGTGGGGTTGTACGGGTGATCCCTAATGACGGGGTGAATTTCAGGAAGAAAGATGGCAATTAAGTAACAAGGATATACAAACAACGACCCAAAACGGACTTGAACCCGCAATCTTCAGCTCCGGATGCCTTATCCATTAGGCCACTGGGTCCTCCTGATTACTTTGTTGTTGTGTTCCAAGCCGGCTCATTTGAGTCTTTCTTTTGTTCTCCGCTTCATTTGCATCAGAATTTATGTAGATTTCTTCACATCAGCTGCAGAAGAGAAAGTTCTATAGTCTGTCCTGCCTCCCGTTAATCAAACTTTGCTCTTTTGCAGACAACAGGCTCTTTACATCCAATCACTTCTGAAAATGTTGAATGAGTGGCTCCTTGCTGGGCTCTGTGATGCCCCTACATCTCCACTGGACACAGTAATCCATTTAGGCCACCATCAATAGCTGTGGGGCTCCACCATCAATGGCCATGCTGTTGGATGTCATTGGCTGCTGCTGGGCGCCGCCATCTTAGATGTGATGTCAGCAGCCCCAGTATAGTCAGAGCTGGCTCTCAATTGATAGTTTATAGCAATGGTTCTCAACCTTTTTGAGTCCTTTTTGAGTAAATGCTTTCAAAACCTTTCATGCTGAGGCTCTCAGAGAGCCTTGGAGCATTGTAGGCCATTATGGAAGGTTGGGGGCACTGTAGAAGCTGAGGGATCTTTAGGGGGCCTGGGGGTACTGTAGTCCATTATGAAAGGTTGGGAGCGCAGTGGAGGGTGAAGACTCTTTAGGGGACTTGTAAGCACTGTAGACCATTATGGAAGGGTAGAGGCACAGTGGAGGCTGAGAGCTCTTTAGAGGGCCAGGGAGCATTGTAGACCATTATTGAAGGTTGGGGGCACTGTGGAGAATGAGGGCTCTCTAGGGGACCTGAGAGCACTGTAGACCATTATGGAAGGATAGGGGCACTGCGGAGGCTGAGGGCTTTCGGGGAGCCTTTGAGCTCCCTTTTATAGGAGCTGAGAGACACTATGGGAGGTTGCAGGATCTGCAGCTCACAGGATGCACAGGAGAGAGGAGGTTGCAGGCAGTAGGCCGCAGCCTGGTTGTGGAGAACCAATGTGCTATAGTCCTTAATGTCTATTCCAACAGCTATATAAAAGGTTGTATAAAGAGGTGGGGTGGGGGGGCAGATGAGCTTGGCCAGCACAGACAGTAATTGAACACTTCTAGACACAGAGCGGGTTTATGACATGGCAGAAGAAAAGGGGCAGTGCTAGGGAATTGACTCTCATTTGGTAGTCTTGTTTAGCACGTTCAAAGGCATATTACCAGTGAAAAAATGTTTATAGAACAAAAAAACGCTGCAAGTAAGCATCTAAAATACTTGATTTTTTTTGTGCTTGTACCTGGAATATTTTTAAGTTGGTGACAGGGTCTCTTTAAGAACTGTGACAAGTTGTTGCGGGTAACTGTAATTTGCATATCCTATATTCATGTCTTTCCACTTACTGAATAATTAAAATATAATGAAAGGTAACATTGGATTAAATAAGCATTTACATCTAGACTTGTAGTTAATTGGTCCTGCTCGGACTCGGCGTAGGAAGCCGGAGAGGAGCCGCCATGCCTGGAATGCTCTATAAATCTGCATATGCACGCTCTCCGGAATACCAAACGCTGTCCTTGAATCGTAATGAGAACATGTTCTTTAGTAGGCAGCACACTTAATACAAACTAAGTTCATTAGCCTGAGGCTCCATAAGTAACCAATATGTGTTAAGCACTGAACAAATTACTAAAGAAGCTATTAATACTAAGCCGAGCTGCCATCAAAACCCAGGAAATGCTAACTGATTCCACTTGCCCCCCCAAAAAAAGCCTCGGGTTTAAAGGGGACTGTAGCACTCTGCTGGGGACACCTAAGGTAAAGGGGCATCTGATGTAAAAGGGCACTCTGATGAGGGTACCTGTTGTAAGAGGACACTCTGATGGGGCTCCTGATGTAAAGGGGCACTTCAATGGGGCAACTGATGTAAAAGGGCTCTCTGATGGGGCACCTGATGTAAAAGAGCATTCTGATGGGGGAACTTGATATATTTTTGATTGAGATATGACTACAATCTTTCTACAATCTCAGAGTTATAGCACAAACTTGAGATTCGGACCTTAGCTTGAAGAAAATGTTTGCGTTTGAGCCTTAATTTATTACCCCGGTTTATACTATCCTCAGCCTTCAAAAAAACAGCCCTAAAAAGCATAAGAACTGAAAACAGTCACATTTTAAAAATGTGAATTTATTTTTATTTTATTTTTTTGGTTAAAGGGACTCCTGGCAATTTTGTGTGTGTACAGGGCCCATGGCACATGTATGTGCAGTGATTGTTCTTTGTACACTGGAGCCAGGTGGCATAGCTCTATTGGGCATGCATGGGTATTACATTATCACAGACTGCCCAATGGCTGAAGAAAGAAGACGCTGGTTGGGGAAAAAAAGGCAGAAAAGATCTCAGTGATGTTTAAAGGGAGTGCAAAGATGTCGGAACGTTACGGCAAGTGATCCTGTGGATATCGCATGCTCATCTCTATCAAAATGTATTTTTTATCCAAAGTGACTCCTATTAGGGTTGAGGACAAAAATGTAATCCAGAGGCAGCCAGGCAAGCAGTATCCTAGAAGGAGGTCAGCAATGAAAGTTCAAATATTGCTCAGTACAGCAAAGACATGATTGCTGTAATTTCCATGTGGGGGACAGCGCCACCTAGCTGCCATTAGATGAACTACCAGCTGACTCGAATACAGGAATGTATATTATATAACTGCATTGTGCAATCATGGATTAGTTACACCTATCAGACAATCATGAGAGTTCTGTGTCCGTACTTTGTAGTTTTAAGTGACTTTGTGGCTTAAAAAAGAAAAAACTTTAAGAAAGCAATGCCTGTAAAATAACACAGTTGAAGTGTACTATGTGTTGTATGTATAGTAAAGTTTTAGATATCATAATTAAATGAAACCACTTCAGCAAAAAAAAAATTTTTTAAATTGGTCCCTATGAAGTTTTTAGCCATAATGTGCTAGTATGTACAGAAAATAAGCATATTATGGCATGTTTTCCTGGCTAGTGAGCTCCTGCCGATTACGGGTGCTGCCATCTTCCTTTTAGGTTCTCATGCTTGGGTCATTTGGTTGGCCAGGCCAGGATGACATCACATGTGCACAGGAGTCACACTGTCTGTGCTGCAAATGTAGGCTGAGCTGCGCATGCACGGTTCAGTGTACACAAGCACAGACAGGCAGGGAGAAAAGTGTATGACAAAAGAGACCAATAGCATCTCTTCTGTCATAAAAATCCTATCTGTCAGCATTTTTTTTTATTTATTTTTTATTCCACTTTAAAGTATGTTGCATTTTGTGGAACTACATTGCTTATGATGTAATATCCTGTCACAATGTATTTCTATTTTTAAAGAAGAAGGACTCATCACCCTTGTGTCCGGCACCATCTTAGCTGGTCGGAGTCATATCTGCAGCAGCTTTCACACAATTTGTGACATGATTTTTACATTTTGCTCTCTGTCCTGTAATATGAACATTGTAAATACTCCCTCTAGTGGTCACATGTAAATTAGAGGACGAGTAGTTTGCCTCCTAATGGTTGGCGCTTATGCAGAACCAGGGTTCTTGGTTCAAATCTCAGCCAGGACACTATCTGCATAAAGTTTGCATACTCTCCCTGTGCTTGTATGGGTTTTCTCCAGGTACTCTGGTTACCTCCCACACTTCAAAGACATGCTGGTATGTTAATTACCTCCTGTCTGAATTGACCTGACTATGTGTGTACAAATTGGCTATGTGAATGGGGATGGTTGAAAAAATTCTATGGAAAAGACTTTCATATGTATCAGCCATGGTGCCCAGTGAGCTGACCCATGGAATTGCACTGAACTAATATATATATATATATATATATATATATATATATATATATATATATATATATATATATATATAATATCTGCACTAGTGAGCCACAACCACGTGCACTGCATGCAGTTGTGTAGCTCTTGCACAGCGGCCCTATTCACTTGAGTGGGTTGCGTTCAATGGGAGCTACACTCAACAAATATTGCACGGTATAATTGTTGCTTTGCATAGTGGGCATGGCATGTGTACTCCCCCAACTGCTGCCTTTGCAGCTAAAGGGAGTAGCAAGTAAGGGAGGGGTGTGGTGGTAAAAGCACAGCTCAACATGTTTTAAGGGCACTCTTATGGTGGCACCTGATGTAAAGGGGCACTCTGATGGGGGGCATCTGATAAAATGAGGCATTCTGATGGGGTATCTGATGTAAGAGGACACTCTGATGGGGGCAATTGATGTAAAGGAGCATTCTGATGAGACACTTGATGTAAAAGGCACTCTGAAGAGTGAAGAAAAAGGCACTCTGCACTCTGATGGGGAACACCTAATGTAAAGGGACATTCTGATGAGGGCACCTGAGGTAAGAGGGCACTCCGATGGGGGCAACTAATGTAACAGGGCCCTTTGATGGGGCATCTGATGTAAAAGGGCACTCTGATGATGAGGGTACCCCTTGTAAGGGGACACTCTGATGGGGCACCTGATGTAAAGGGGCGCTTCAATGGGGCAACTGATATAAAAGGGCTCTCTGATAGAGCACCTGATATAAAGAGGCACTCTGATGGGGCACCTAGGGTAAAGGGGCACCTGATGTAAAAGGGCACTCTGATGAGGGTACCTGTTTTAAGAGGACACTCTGATAGGGCACCTGATGTAAAGGGGCGCTTCAATGGGGCAACTGATGTAAAAGGGTTCTCTGATGGGGCACCTGATGTGAAGAGGCACTGATGTAAAAGGGCACCTGTTGTAAGAGAGCATTCTGATGGGGGAACTTGATATATTTTTGATTGACATACGACTACAATCTTTCTACAATCTCAGAGTTATAGCACAAACTTGAAATTCTGACCTTAGCTGGAAGAAAATGTTCGCGACTGAACCTCATTGAATCTTAATTTATTACCCCGGTTTATACTATACTCGGCCTCCAAAAACAGCTCTAAAAAGCATAAGAACTGAAAACAGTGATATTTTAAAAATGTGAATTTATTTTTATTTTTTTTTGGTAAAAGGGAATCTTGGCAATTTTGTGTGTGTACAGGACCCATGGCACATGTGCGGTGGTTGTTCTTTGTACACTGGAGCCAGGTGGCATAGCTCTGGTGGGCATGCATGGGGAATTACATTATCACGGACTGCCCAATGGCTGAAGAAAGAAGACGCTGGTTGGGGAAAAAAATGCCATAAAAGATCTCAGTGATGTTTAAAGGGAGTGCAAAGATGTCGGAACGTAATGGCAAGTGATCCTGTGGACATTGCATGCTCATCTCTATCAAAATGTTTTTTTTTATCTAAAGTGACTCCTATTAGGGTTGAGGCCAAAAATGTAATCCAGAGGCAGCCAGACAAGCAGTATCCTAGAAGGAGGTCAGCAATGAAAGTTCAAATATTGCTCAGTACAGCAAAGACATGATTGCTGTAATTTCCATGTGGGGGACAGCGCCACCTAGCTGCCATTAGATGAACTACCAGCTGACTTCAAAACAAGGACGTATATTATATAACTGTATTGTGCAATCATAGATTAGTTACACCTATCAGACAATCATGAGAGTTCTGTGTCCTTACTTTGTAGTTTTCAGTGACTTTGTGGCTTAAAAAAAAACTTTAACAGAGAAATGCCTGTAAAATAACACAGTTGAAGTGTACTATGTGTTGTATGTATAGTAAAGTTTTGGATATCATAGGGAAGGGTTAAAAACCTTGCTTCTTATTGTTTCCCAATGGAAAGATTCCGCTCACTTCCTGTCTCTGAGATGCAGCCAACAGTAGGAGAAAGGTTTTACAAAGTAAAGGGAGTTTCCCTCTTAGGGCTAAGCTTAGATGTGTGGCTAAATTGCTACACCACTGAAAAGAGATCAGATTTTGGAATGCTTTTCAGAGACGTTTGGGAGGCTGCGAAGAAATGATATGATGCCTCCACACTGCATTTTTTTGTTTTTGTTTGTTTACAATCAGTTTTTATGATAGAAGATAGACTCAATACAGGTTATTTGCATAACCACACTGCGTTTTTTAACCCCATATAAATACTGCACCAATATGGCTTTTGTGGTGCACCCCCTTTTCTTTGAATAGATTGCCTTCACTGGCTGTATTGCCCGCCCAACACAATAGGGAGAGCCATTTCTGATACAGGTGCAAGGCACAGCAACATGACAGCAGCATGGCAATACCCCCATCCGCTGCCTTTGCAAGTGAAGGGGGGAGCTTAAAATGTGTCTCAGCCACATGTTTTTAATGCCCTAATCCTAAAGTGTTATTAAACCCAAAACAAAAAATGTAACATATTGCAGCTTTCCAATCATTAAATGTGGTGTGGCTGCATTTGTTTCCTTTTTTTGGGGGCTTTTTTCCCCTCTGTTTTCACCTGGTGATCTGGCCAGTAACTCACCTCCTGTAATAAAGTCCCTCCACTCTGGATGAAGGAGCAGCTTTGGACAGCAGCTGGGAGGAGTGGAATGTTAGATGTACTAGCAGAGTTAGATACACTAACAAATTGAAGCCAAACTCCAGTTCACACTGCAGTTACAGCGTCTGTTTTTGTCTTTTGGGATAAAGGTTTGACCTGAATAAATAAAAGCTGATCATTGCAAGCTCCCCTGTCAGTGGTAAATGGTTTGTTGCAACCGTCTAACTGCTACATCTGCAAAACTTCTTGTTCTGTTGAAAAACAACTGGCTTACTGGCCAGATCATCAGATAAAAATAAAGGACAGAAAGTGTAAAAAAGAAAATTAATTCAGCCATCACATCTAAGAATTGGGAAGCTGCAATATAATAAATGTTTAACTTGGGGTTGAATACTGCTTTTAAAGTGATTGTAAAGGTTTTTTTAAAATAACGAACATATTATACTAACCTGTTATGTGCCTGTGCAAGGGTTTTGCCAGAGTCGCCCGATCCTCCTCTTTTGGGGTACTCCGGGGCTCCTGGCTCCTCCTCTTCATCGGGTGCCCCCACAGGGAGCTGCTTTCCCTGGGGGCACCCGTGCAGGCATGCTCCCGAGTCCTGCTGATGCGTCCATTGACACAGACAGCAAGACTGGGCTCCGCCCCCTGGCTCCAGTGTCACTGGATTTAATTCACAGCAGGGGGAGCCAATGACGGCTGCTGCTGCTATCAATCTATCCAATGAGGACCCAAGACAGCGGTTGGAGGCGCTGATCTTGTGCACATCGCTGGAACAGATGGGCACAGGTAAGAAAAACAGGGGCTCTGGGAGCAGCTGCAGCACAGAAGGTTTTTCACCTTAATGCATAGAATGCTTTAGGGTGAAAAACCTAGAGAATTTACAACCCCTATAAACCTCCTCGACATGCTCATCAGGTATATTCTTCCTTGAATATTCTTCTTGGCATGCTTTGTGTATTTCTTCCAGATCTGTGTTGTAATCCAGTATGAAACTTTACCTCTGTGTAGAACCTTCCTGTAGTAAAAACGGTCATTGACTGGTCTTGTCTCCGCCCCCCTCCTGTAGTTTTCTATAGGCATCCTGTAATGGGTGTGGCCTACTGGATCCCTCCCACACCTCTGCTCTCTGTACAGGCTATATACAGCACAGTGATGAGGTCATGTCTATTTTATAACACTATACAGTGCCTTGAAAAAAGTATTCATACCCCTTGACATTTTCCACAGTTTGACATGTTACAAACAAAGTGGTAAATGTATTGCAATGTAATGTAGGGCAATGTAATGCCGCATACACACGACCGGACTTTCCGGCAGACTGGATCTGACGGTCTTCATGACGAACTTTCGGCAGAGTTCCTACGGACCTTCCGAACGAACGGACTTGCCCACACTTGTCCGTTCATTTTGAATGTGATGACGTAAGAAGGGACTAAAAAAGGAAGTTCAATAGCCAGTAGCCAATAGCTTCCCTTGCGTCGTATTTGGTCTGTCGGACCAGCATACAGACAAACGATTTTCCCGATAGGAATTGAGTCCGTCGGACAGATTTGAAACATGTTCTATTTCTAGATCTGTCTGATTTTTTTTTTTTTTTTTTTATGAAAAACGATCGGATTGTGTGTGGACCTAGTCTGCCAGAAAGTCTGGTCATGTGTACGCGGCATTAGTAGAAAATCTGTCTACAAAAGACTTGAGACTGGGGTGGAGGTTCACCTTCCAGCAGGACAACGACCCTAAACATACAGCCAGAGCTTCAATGGAATGGTTTAGATCAAAGCATATTCATGTGTTAGAATGGCCGAGTCAAAGTAAAGACCTAAATCCAATAGAGAATCTGTGGCAAGACCTGAAAATTGCTGTTCACCGACGCTCTCCATCCAATCTGACAGAGCTTGAGATATTTTGGAAAGAAGAATGGGCAAACATGTCCCTCTCTAGATGTGCAAAGCTGGTAGAGACATCCCCAAAAACACTTGCAGCTGTAATTGCAGTGAAAGGTGGTTCTACAAAGTATTGACTAAGGGGGGCGCCATACAAATGTACCCGACACTTTTCACATATATATTTGTAAACAATTTTGAAAACCATTTATCATTTTCCTTCCACTTCACAATTATGTGCCACTTTGTGTTGGTCTATCATATAAAATCCTAATACAGTAAAACTTGGTTTTAGAGCGTTTTGCAAGACAAGCACATTTTTTAAATACATTTTGACTTTATATACAAGCGATGTCTTGATATACAAGTAGTGTCACATCACAACTGAGTATAAAAGAGGAGAGGCGCCTCTAATGTCACATACACACAATCGGAATTCTCGTTGGGAAAAGCTCTGATGGTTTTCCCTACAGAATTTCCAACGGAATTCGGCTCAAGCTGTCTTGGCTACACACGGTCACACCAAATTCCGATAGTTTAGAACGCGGTGGCGTACAACGCGTACGACGGGACTAGAAAAAGGAAGTTCAGTAGTCAGTAGCCAATAGCTTCCATCTTCGTAGTTGAATCTGAACATGCGTGATTTTTGGCATGTCGGAATTGCATACACATGATCGGAATTTCCGAAGTTTTTCCGTCGGGAAAATTGAGAACATGCTATCAATTTTTGGCTGGTGGAAATTCGGACAGCTAAATTCCGATGGAGCATACACACGGTTGCATTTTGCGATGAAAAGCTCTCATTGGTCTTTTTCTGTCTGGAATTCCGATCCTGTGTACGCGGCATTAGTGTAGCAATATGGTTACATTTAATGAAGGTACAACATGTAGAAACACGTTGCTACACTAATGCCGGTGTCTTGTCATATAACATCCTCCATCCGATAGTGTCCACTGCATACTGCGCATGCGCAGTACACAGCAACACAGATTCCGAAAATTGCCAAGGATGAATGGCGCCTGCGCCGTGAGTCCAGGTTCTAGCCCCACCATCCAAGTGGACATAGAGTAGGAATAAAAAAGAGCCGAGCGCAGCGAGAGCCGAGCCCGAAGCGTGGCGAGCCCGCGAGGGGCCCTCTAATATTCACAACCCTATGTCCGCTTGGATGGTGGGGCTACCACCTCCACTCAGGGCGCAGGCGCCGTTCAGCTTCGGAGATTTTCCGAAGCTTCATCTGCTCTGTACTGCGCATGCGCAGTACGGGGCAGACACTATTTGATAGCCGGACACTATACGGCAGAACACCGGGTACACACGACCGGACTTTCCAGCGAACTTGGTCCGGTGGACTGGAATCTGTCGGACAATTCGATCGTGTGTGGGCTCCAGTGGACTTTTTCTTCCCAAAAGTCCGGCGGACCTAGAAATAAAACTTGCTTCAAATCTTACTGACGGACTCGAGTCCGGACGAAAAATTTGGTCGTCTGTGTGCTAGTCCCACGGACTAAAACCGACGCTAGGGCAGCTATTGGCTACTGGCTATGAACTTCCTTATTCTACGGCATCATGTTCGAATCCATCAGACTTTTAGAGTGATCGTATGTGGGCAAGTCCGTTTGTTTGAAAGCTGCAAAGTCAATCGGATTGTCTGCCGGAACAAGTCTGTTGAAAAGTCTGGTTGTGTGTACGCGGCATTAGCGGCTCCTCTCTTCTCTTTTAGCCCGGGTTCACACTATAACCCATTGCGTAACGCACAGGAGCGCTGTGCATCCCTGTTCCCCGTTTCAGGGACGAATTAGGGCTGATTCTATGCCTGAATTCGGCCCTGAAACGGAGCCTAAGGCCGCGTACACACGGGCGGACTGTTCGCCCAACTAAGTTCGTCAAACAATCCGACAAACAGTCCGTTCAAAATTAGCATGAACGGACTTGACCACACACGATGAACGAACAGTCCGCTGAAAACGTGCGTGATGACGTGTACAGCACGTACGACGGGACTAGAAAAACGACGTCCTATACACTGCAATGCAACTTTCGGCCGTGTAAACCCTTTCTGAGCATGCGCGATACTTAGTCCGTCCAACTTGCCTACACACGAGCGGACTGTCCGCTGAAACCAAGTTTGGACGGACAAAACCAAGTTTGAACGGACTGTCTTACGGAAATTCCGTAAGACTTTGTTCGTCAGACTGTCCGCTGAAACAGTCCGCTGAAGCCCACACACGAGCGGACTGTCCACTGAAACACTGTTCAGCGGACTAAGTTGGGCGAACAGTCCGCCCATGTGTACGCGGCCTAAGACGCACACATTTTTTCTGCAGTGCGCTCCGCAGCCGCCCCGGAGATATGCGAATCTGCTACATAGGGAGCCAGTCACATTCTCCTTCTATGTGAATTAGATGCGGAGAAATGCACATCTAATTCGCATAGGTGTGAACGGGGGCTTATACTCTGGAGCTCTTGCTGGATTTTGCTACTAATCCCCTTGTGGAGGCTTCCATTTGTGGATGGACATTTTATGGTTACACAACCGATTACATAGATATCATCTTTTTATATGGCCTATAAACTGAAGGACCTATGAATAAATGGTCATGGAATGGATCATTTGAGTTTCCATTATTTCTTATGGGGAAATTCGCTTTGATATACAAGTGCTTTGGATTACAAGCATGTTTCCGGAATGAATTCTGCTCGCAATCCAAAGTTTTACTGTAAAATACATTTACGTTATTGGTTATAACATGACAAAATGTGAAAACTTTCAAGGGGTATGAATACTTTTTCAAGGCACTGTATATCCTTTGATCGATGAACACATTGATATAAGCAGGGTAAAAAAAATTGGTTACCCGCTCCAATTTCGAGAAGTCTCTATTCCAGTCCTGGACTGCTACAGAAAATCCTGTCAGTGAATTGGATGTATCACTTATCCAAGGGGGGGAATTTGCATGTGAATACGTTTAATTGTACGAAATTGCAGCAATCAGTCACACAGGATTGGTAGTGCACATTGTGGGCTGCTTGCAGTGTGCCCGCCTTGGCAGTGACTTACTCACAGCTGTTGGGTGACTGTGGGCCCTTCTCCTGGAGACAGCTGGTCGGCTGAGTTATACAAACTCCTGGGAGCCACTAAGCCATCGCCAGAGTCTACAGAGACCCGCCGAGACTGATTTATTTATGCGTTCAATTCATTTTCTGCTTTCCAAGTCCTTTGGTATTACAGCAGAGCTGTCCCCATTAATTGTCAGGCTATGGAGAGCGCAGACTGCCGAGAACAATCTATGAATAGATACTTATCCACTTCAGCTCCGGAATATTTACCCCCCTTCACGACCAGGCCATTTTTTTGCGATATAGCACTGCGTTATGTTAACTAACAATTGAGCGGTCGTGCAGCGCTGCACCCAAATAAAATTTTTGTCCTTTTTCTCCCACAAATAGAGCTTTCTTTTGGTGGTATTTGATCACCGCTGTGTTTTTTATTTTTTGCGCTATAAACAAAAAAATGATCGACAATTAGGGAAAAGTAAAACAATATTTTTTACTTTATTGGATAAAACATATCCAATAAAAAAATATAAAGAAATCGAATTTCTTCATCAATTCAGGCCAATATGTATTCTGCTATTATTTTTGATTAAAAAAAATCCCAATACATTAAGCGTATATTGATTGGTTTGCTCAAAAGTTATAGAGTCTTCAAACTATGGGATATATTTATGGAATCTTTCATTATTTATTAATTTTTACTAGTAAACATTTAATAACAATTAATAAATAAAAAATAATCGTTAGTTGCAGCCCTACTGTCACTGTCACTGTACTAATGGCACTGGCTGGGGAGGGGTTAATATCTAGGGCAATCAAAGGGTTAAATGTGTGCCTACCCAGTGTTTTAATGCAGTGTGGGAGGTGCTTATACTAGGGGAAGGCATAGATCCTGCTTTGCAGGAACACAGGATCCATGCCTTCCTTACTGACAGGAGATCTGCCTTGTTTACATAGGGGGGATAAAGGTTTTACATAAATAAATAAAAACTGATCATTGTAAACACCCCTATTATGCCCTGTACACACGGTGGGACTTTCTGTCGGAAAATGTGCAATCGGACTGTTTTGTCGGAAGTTTCAATCGTGTGTGGGCTCCAGCGGACTTTTTCCGTTGGAATTCTCGACACACAAAGTTTGAGATCTGGATCTAAAATTTTTACGACAACAAAATCCAGTTGTTTAAATTCCGATCGTGTGTAGACAATTCCGATGCACAAAGTGCCACACATGCTCAGATTAAATTACGAGACGAAAGTTATTGGCTACTGGCCTCTTTATAGTCCCATCGTACGTGTTTTACATCACCTTATTCTGAACGATCGGATTTTCCAACAACTTTGTGCGACCGTGTGTATGCAAGACAAGTTTGAGGCAAAATCCGTCTGAAAAAATCAGACGGATTTAGTCGTCGGAATGTCTGACCGTGTGTACAGGGCATTAGTGTTAAATAGTTTGTCCCTTTCCTGTAAACTGATAATCTGGAAGAGAGCTTGTGCGTTTGAAAAACAACAGACTTGCTGGCTGGATCACCAGATGAAAATAAAATAAAGAAAGCTTAAAATATACAACTAATGCAGCCATCACATCTAAGGATTGGTAAGCTGTAATATAATAAATGTTTGCTTTTGGGTTTAATACTGCTTTAAATTAGGTCTTTTTTTATTGTTATCTTATTTTATTATTTTATATCTTATTTTAATGCAAAGAAGCACTTCTACAATTTTTGCCTAGGCGAGAATGAGGTGTAGATGTGCCAAAGGGCTCTGCCAGGATTCAATGGTTGAATAGAGCCCTTCGTCACAGCTCTGTACAGTAATGTGGATCATGCTGCTCATTATAACCCATGTTATGGTGTGAACGATGCTTGTAATAGACTTCAATGGACCCACAAGAAAAAACACAATTGTTGTGCTTTTGATGCTTTTTTTTACATGCGTTTTTTTTTTCTCTTCAACAAACTGTGTAACTCTGGTTGTTAAGGAGTGTCCGGGAAGCCAACGCATCCCTAACAGCTACTTGCCACCCGCCCACCGTCAAATGATGATGGAGCAGTGCGGCTTTCATTCTGGGAGGACGTCATATGACGTCGCCTCAGAACGGCCGCTCTCGCATGCCCACGGGGGTGCGCAGCGATCGCGCCATGTTCCTATGGCAATCTCTGTAAAGAACCAATGACACGGCTTTTTAACCATGTGATTGGCTGTGTCCAATCCCAGCGGGTCACATGTAAATGTGGAGGTGCCAGTAATCATCTCTCATCGCCTCACACTAACAGAGTGTGTGACGAGGAGAGCTGATCAGCGGCATCTCGCAGGGGACACCCGGTTACAGTAAAGCCCCCCAGTGCCCATCGGTGACACCAATCAGTACCCATCAGTGCCACCAATCAGTACCCATCAGTGCCACCAATCAGTACCCATTAGTGACACCAATCAGTGCCCATCAGTGACACCAATCAGTGCCCATCAGTGACACAAATTAGTACCCATCAGTGCCACCAATTAGTACCCATCAGTGCCACCAATCAGTACCCATCAGTGCCACCAATCAGTACCCATTAGTGCCACCAATCAGTACCCATTAGTGACACCAGTCAGTGCCCATCAGTGACACCAATCAGTACCCATCAGTGACACCAATCAGTACCCATCAGTGCCACCAATTAGTACCCATCAGTGACACCAATCAGTACCCATCAGTGCCACCAATTAGTACCCATCAGTGACACCAATTAGTACCCATCAGTGACACCAATCAGTACCCATCAGTGACACCAATCAGTACCCATCAGTGCCACCAATTAGTACCCATCAGTGACACCAATCAGTGCCACCAATTAGTACCCATCAATGACACCAATCAGTTCCCATCAGTGCCATCAATCAGTACCCATCAGTGCTGTCCATTAGTGCCTCCCATCAGTGCCACCTATCAGTGTCCAATAGTGCCACCTATCAGTGCCCATCAGTCCGGCATATTAGTGTCGCATATCAGTGACACCAATCAGTACCCATCAGTAATGCCAGTCATTGCTGCCTTTCAGTGCCCATCAGTGCCTACTCATCAGTGCTGCCCATTAGTGTTTCCATCAGTGCCCAATAGTGCCACCTATCAGTGCGGCATATTAGTACCAGATATCAGTGCGGCATTTTAGTACCTCATCAGTGCCATCTAACCAGTGCCCATAAATGCCGCCTCATCAGTGCACATCAGTGAAGGAGAAAAATTACTTATTTACAAAATCTACTGACAAAAACTGAGAGAAAACTTTTTAAAATCTTTAGATTTTTGGTCTTTTTTCTTTTTTTTTTTGTAAAAAATAAACAACCCAAATGGTGATTAAATACCACCAAAACAAAGCTCTATTTGTGTGAAAAAAAAATGATAAAAATGTCATATGGGTACAGTGCTGCATGACTGCAAAATTGTCATTCAAAATGCGACAATGCTGAAAGCTGAAAAATGGCCTAGGCTGGAAGGGGGTGAAAGTGCCTTGTACTGAAGTGGTTAACAACCAATGAGTCATCAGCTGTCAGCAGGTTACCCCGCTGACAGCTGATAACTCATCAGTTGTTAAGGACACGGCAGCCAGCTTCCCAGCCCGCTCCTTAACAACCAGCTAAACACAGTTTTTTAAAAGAGGTAGTAAACAAAAACAAAACAAAAAAAACTTTCCCCTGCAAAATAATAGCATAATGTGCTAGTATGCATTGCATTATAGCGCATTATGAAATACTTACCTTAAAACTAAGCCCGTCACCGATGAGAGGACTGAAATCTTCCTCTGGTCTTCCTTCTTGGTTTGCGGACTCTGGCTGCGGCACATACGCGCAGTAGCCATTGGTTACAGCATGGTGCTCTGTAGGTCCGGTACGGTATGCTGGACTTGCAGACCCCTTGTGCCGCTGACGTCAGCGACTGCATGCAGGGCGAATATCTCCTGAATGGTGCATGTTTAGGATATATTTATTTTACCTACAGATAAGCCTTATCACAGGCTTACCTATAGGTAAAAATCACAAAGCGGACTTTACTACCGCAAAAGGCAAATCGCATGAAAACTGCATGCAAAAACGCATAAAAAAACGAGGGTTTAAAAAAGCAAAAGGCACCGAAAACGCATCAGATGCATAGATGTGTACCTAGGGTACGTGATTTTCTCACAGTAGCCATTCAGCAAATAAGATGAAACCACAAAAATAAACCACATACTATAAAATATAATACAAAATGAGCTGCAAATGCGTGCGATTTCCCCCCTTTAACAGAACATTTGGAAACTTTCAGGACCATCGTAGCATTGAATATCTTTTTGGAGGCACAGCTGCCCCGGCCATATGCAACTGGCTCGTGTGATGTGGCAATGTGGCTCGCTCAGGCATTGCAGAAAATGCATATGTCCCGACCATATGCTACGTATGTTTTATTAATATGTTCAGTGTCAGGCGCAATTCCTGGGGCTGGCGAGGGGATTAGAAAACACAACGTGCTCAAACAACATCGTAATCATTCAAAATCTCCACAGAAATAGCAATCTCACAGGATTTCCTGACTGACAAAGATTTTAAACAATACGTCAAACGCCGTCTCCGGTGTAGAGGTAAAGAGTCGCGGCAATTCATTATGAATGAGTATTGAAACAAACAACCGTGAGAAGTCTTATAGAGGATGGCTAGAAGGAAAAACGCAATTTTATGGCTCCGCCTCCAGTTTAAGTTTTCGATTAACTGGGTGCGTACTGTACTGATAAACACTATATTGTCAAAAGTATTGGGACACCACCTGCCTTTACATGCACATGAACTTTAACCACTAGCTGCTTGCCCACTGTCATATGACGGCGGGACAAGCCAGCTCTCGTTCTGGGCCACTGTCATATGACGTGATTGCTTCCTGGGCCACTAGGGGCCGCACCGCGTCACTGGGGTCCCGATGCATGTGTCTGGCGCCTGCGATGTCCGGGCACCCGCAATTGGCCAGTAACTGAGCAGATCCATGGGGGGGGGGGTGTGAATCGAGATTGCAGTTCTTATACGATTAATCCTACAGCTCTAGTGTGTACACTCACAAGCTGCTTACCAACAGGTAAGACCTCAAAGATGGAGGTCTGGCAGCACTGTTGGGTGGATGGCACAATCCAGGGCTCAGGAAAGGGGGTTTTCAAAATAACCAAGGCAGTCCACAGATGGAGCTCAGGAAGGGATAAATGCAAAGGAGGGACCCAGGGCGAGATTTACTAAAACTATGCACACAGAATGTGGTGCAGCTGTACCTAATAACCAACAAGCTTCTAAGTTCAGCTTGCTCAGTTAAGCCCTGACAAAAAAAACATAGAAGCTGTTTGCTTACTATGCACAGTTGCGACAGATTCTGTATGCACCAGTTTTAGTAAATCTCCCCCATAGTGTAGTAGTATAAAATACCAGAATTTATTAAGATAAAAAAAACTACTCACAAAAGACAGGTAAATAGTAGCATGTAAACCAGATAGGCACAATCAGCACCCCAGTGGGTGTGATTACATCACCGCTGTAGCTCTACCAGGCACGTTTCGTCCAATAAGACGTTATCCAGGGGTATAGGCATCAAACTGCTAAAGGTATACATTATTCCATAATGGCAAGGACATACAAAATTATTGTAGGAACATCAGAATCAGAGAAAGCTGTGCCTCCAGCAGTCGACTGGCTTTATAACTTCACCAATTAAGACCTCAATGAAAATCACCAGGGGATAGGAGCGATTTCCATGGCCAGCCCTTGCTTGGTGTTTGGTTGCTGCATACTTAAAAAGGAGCTCCGCCTGGGTGAATAAAAATTAAATGTCAACAGCTAAAAATACTGTAGCTGCTGACTTTTAATATAAGGACACTTACCTGTCCAGGGAGCCCGCAATGTCAGCCGATGTCGTCCATCGGCACCGGGTGCAGGCGCCGGTGTCTTGTCGAATACTGTCCCCCGTCGTATAGTGTCCGCCCTGTACTGTACTGTGCAGTATGGAGGACAAGGAGAGCGCTGAAGATGAAAGCACCACCATCCAAGTGGACAGAGTTAGAATAAAAAATTGCAGAGCAAAGCTAGGCTGTGCCCGAAGCGTGGCGAGCGAAGGGGCCCTCTTACTAACTGCTGTTTAATATCATGTACCGTATGTCCACTTGCATGGTGGGGCTTGAACCTGGACTCAGGGCACAAGGTACTATTAAGTGCGCAGTCGCCGTTCATCTTCGGACACTTTCATCGTCTCCTTGTCCTCCGTGCTGCACCTGCGCAGTACGGGGCGGACACTATCCAATGGGGGGACAGTTCTCGGCAGAACACTGGCAACCTTACTAAGGGAAACAGGAAGTGAAACCTTGCGGCTTCACAGCCTGTTTCCTACTGCGCATGCACGAGTCACACTGCACTTTCTGAATGTTCTCTGCTGTCTTCTGGGACCTGTGTGTCTCCCGGACATTGTGTAGATCATTGAAAAGATTGGGGCGTTCTTTCCCTAGAAGTGGGAGTAGATGCCTGGTTTTCACAGGTATCCGCTCCGCCCTGAAAGGTTCTGAATGTGGCACTGGAGGGGGGGAGGAATCAGATCCATGGAAGTTCCATTTCTGGGTCGAACTCCGCTTTAAAGCGGAGGTCCACCCTAAAATGGACCTTTCGCTCATCGGAATCCTCCCCCTCTCCGGCGCCACAATTGGCACCTTTCAGGGGGGAGGGGGGTGCAGTTACCTGGATAATCCAGGTAACTGCACCCACTTCCGGGATAGCTCTCTGCGGAAAGGGGCGTAGATTACGCCCCTTTCCGCAAGTGCCCCGCTGCCTGCTGAGAAACACACAGATCCCAGAGGCAGCGGGGACCGTCCTTATTGCGCAGCGCGGCTCGCGCATGCGCAGTAGGGAACCGGGAAATGAAGCCGAAAGGCTCCATTTCCTGATTCCCATACCCAAGATGGCGGCGGCAGCACCCGAGTGACGATCTAAAGATCGGCTTCGGGTGCCGACATCGCGGGCGCGCTGGACAGGTAAGTGTCACTATTTTAAAAGTCAGCAGCTGCAGTATTTGTAGCTGCTGGCTTTTAAAAAAAAAAAAAAAACGCGGAGTCCCGGCGGACTCCCTCTTTAAGATGACCATTCATGGATTAAAATTTGGCCAGTTAAGTAGGGACCAGCTGAATTTTGATCCATGCATGGGCACTCTGCTTGCACAAAGGTCAATCTTCTGATCGAGTTCTTTTTAACCACCCTTTCAGATTTTCCTTGCTTGATCAGTGCCATCGGCTATAGCTGGGAAAGTTTCTCCGTTATCAGGATACAAAAACTCAGCGGGGAGGATCCCCCCATCCACATCAGGTGTAGAGATGGGGGAACTAAGTCAGTTTTTTTTGCAGGTCGAACGAAAAAAAAACTGACTTGCTTTACACAAATGCTTCCCGAATTCAGAGTCGACTATTTGCTCTGAACTCCAACTAATGAGATAAAGCTGCACTTTTAGCGGAGGGAAGCTTCTGGCAGAGCTTGCATTAGCTTTTGATTGTGCGATGAGTGACAGGTACCTGCTGCGCCTCACAGCCGGTCTGTGTCAGCCCCTTAATAGGTATAATGGTTCCTCAGATTAAAGAACAAGTGAAAATAATACACTGGAGAGGGTGAAAAAAGGGAAGCAGCTGACGGTCGCTGTCACAAAGCTCATCTTAAACAATCAGTCGGGTTTTGAAGATGGCAACACTCTTTCCCGAGTGTTCTGCTGAGGTTACTGTGTACATTTCAATCGCTGCCAGCCACGCGTGCCATCACAAATGGGTTGATCTGGAATAAAAGCACTCCAGGAGCTGAAGAGGGTCTAGCTTGTAACACATTACACAGCGATAAATAAAAGAAAGGTATTTTTATCCTATCCAACACAAGTGGCTTTGTAGACGGCGTATGGAATTTATGGTATTCTGATGAGGCAACGGACAACAAGTGGAGAGGAGATTAAAGTATATCTGAACACAAGAACAAAAATGCCCTATATTGCAGCTTACAATCCTTACAGCTTACAAGGGCTTTTTTTCAGCGGGAACGCGGGGGAGCGCAGTTCCAGCACCTTCAACACTGATCATATTTAATGGCAAGGGGTGGTGGGGTGTGCTGGAGATTCTGTTGTTGCAGGGGAGATCTATTGTTGCTCGGAGAGATCTATTGTTGCGGGAAGGGGATCTATTGTTGCTTTCTGCAGGAGGGGTCTATTGATGCTGGCTGATGGGGAATCTATTGTTGTTGGTGCAGTCTATTGTTGCTGGGGTCGATTTATTGTCACTTGGGGGGTATTTTGTTGTGGTAGGTCTATTGTTGCTGGTGGATTTATTCATTCTGGGGGGGTCTATGGTTGCTGAGGGGATCCATTGTAGCTGGGAGAGATCTACTGTTGAGGGGTCAATTAATGCCGGCTGCTGGAGAGTCAATTAATGCTGGCTGCTGGAGTGGATCAGTTGTTGCTGGAGGAGTATTTTGCTGCGGTGGTCTTTTGTTGTTGAACTATTTTACTGCTTTTCTTGTTATCATTAACAAATTCCATACAGATTTCTTAGCACCACGCAATGAGACTTGGTTCTGTGTTCCCCAGAAGAGGAGGTACTTGGGGCTGGGTAGGGGGTGGAGCCAGGGGACAGTGCTCAGAGGTGGGTAGGGGGTGGAGCCAGGGGACAGTGCTCAGAGGTGGGTAGGAAGTGGAGCCAGCGGACAGTGCTCAGAGGTGGGTAGGAGGTGGAGCCAGCGGACAGTGCTCAGAAGTGGGTAGGGGGTGGAGCCAGGGGACGTTTATCAGAGGTGGGTAGGAGGTGGAGCCAGGGAACAGTGCTCAGAGGTGGGTAGGGGGTGGAGACAAGGGGTGACTTGAAAAGGGGGGGAGTTCCTGCACCTATTTTCTGAGAAAAAAAATCCCTGGGCATACATGTGCATGATTATGCCTGTAGTTGCCACCCCGCCACAGTAAATGTACAATGACGGTCAGCAAGTGGTTAACTTTATGTCTAAATTTCCTGGAATCCATCTACCATTAGCTCAAACATGCATGCAGGAGAGTGTGCTTAGCTGAGAATACTCATCCTCCTCTCCTCCCCTACTAAAGACTCCTGGGATGTATATCATAATTTGCCTAGGCAAGAAACCAGGAAGTAACTGAAGAAATGTAAAAAAAAAAAGTATGAAACAAATAAATATGATATACTTTCCTATCAGCGGCAGTGCGTCCATAAGGGCGCACGGGCTCCGCCCCCTCTCTCCAGCCACCCCCTCTGTGTATAATGGATAGGTTGGCAATTATTTATACTTTCTTGTGCGAACATTTGAAAGAAATTCTACAGGTGTAAGGCCAGCATTAGATCCCCTGAGCTTTAGCAGCTCTGCATTCTGGGCACCAATTTCGGTCTTCATTCACTTTGACCAAGAACTGATTTTGAAATCAGTTCTCTGCAGCTTAACCGACTGCCTACCGCAGGTCGACTCTATTTCGCGGAATGACGTACCTATACATAATTTTGTGCAATAGCCACTGGGTGGCGCTCGAGCGCTGCCGGAGGCATGATCACACTGTAATTGAACACCGGGGATGCCAATCAGCAGGTCCGATGTCGGCCAGCCACCCACGATCATTCCCGGGAGAGGCAGAGAGGCAGTCTGCCTATGTAAACAAGGCAGATCGCCGTTCTGACAGGGGAGAAGATGGAGATCTTGTGTTCCTGCTAAGCAGGAACACGGATCTGCCTTCACCCAGTCAGAGCATCCTCCCACACAGTTAGAAAGCACCCCCTAGGGACACACTTAAGCCTTTGATCATGCCTAGTGTTAACCCCTTCCCTGCCAGTGTCATTAGTACAGTAACAGTGCATAATTTTAGCACAGATCACTGTAATAATGTCCCTGGTCCCCAAAAAAGCATCTGTTAGGTTTTCGATTTGTCCGCCGCAATGTCACAGTCCCACTAAAAATCACTGATCGTGCCATTACTAGTAAAAAAATAAATAAATAAAAATGCCATAAAAATATCTCACAGTTTGTAGACGCTATAACTTTTGCACAAACCAATCTATATACACTTATTGAGATTTTTTTTTAACAAAAATATGTAGCAGAATACATATTGGCCTAAATTGATGATGAAATTCAATTTTTTTTATTTTTTTTATTGGATATGTTTTATAGCATAAAGTAAAAAAATATATATTTTTTTTCAAAATTGTCGCTCTTTTTTGTTTATAGCGGAAAAAAAAAAAAAAACCTCCAGAGGTAATCAAACAACCATCAAAAGAAAGCTCTATTTGTGGGGGGGGGGGGGGGGGGAAGGACATCAATTGTCAGTTAAAGTATCACAGTGCTGTATGGCAAAAAATGGCCTGGTCATGAAGGGGGTAAAACCTTCTGGGGCCAAAGTGGTTAAATAGTATGTCAACTCAATATTCCATATTCCTTTTACACCCACCCAACTCTTGCATTTCACACTTATTTTTAAGTGCTCATGCACACGGACGTTTTAAAAAACTGGCTGCAAAGCTAGCTCTGACACCTGGAAAAATCGGCATTAAAAACGCGATTTTTACCACGTTTTGCATTGGCGTTTTGGCACGTTTTTTAGCGTTAGCGTTAAGTAGCGTTTTTTAAAGAAACACATCTCTTGGCTATAGCACTCCCAAATCTCCCACAATGCCACAGAAAACAAAGAAAATATGTCATGCGTTTATGCGCGTTTATGCGCGTTTTCCCGCGATTCGCGTTTTTACAGCTCTAGCTCCACGCCATGGAACACACTGGTCCTGGGTTTTTTTTACAGCTTAAAAACGCCTATGCCATTAGCAGCTCAAAAACGCCTAGGTGGGCATGAAGCCATAGACTAACATGGACAGCCGTTTTTAAGCTGCAAAAAACGCTCAAAAAAGCAGCTGTAAAAACGTCTGTGTGCATGAGGCCTTAATGGAATCCCAGTCAGGGGTTGATTTACTAAAGGCAAATCCACTTTGCACTACAAGTGCACTTGGAAGTAAAGTCGCTGTAGATCCGAGGGGGGGGGGGGGCGCATGCAAGGAAAATAAACAACATTTTTGCTTGTACATGTTTGGATGATAAAATCAGCAGAGCTTCCCCTCATTTTGGAGCTTCCCCTCAGATCTAAAGTGACTGCACTTCCAAGTGCACTTGCAGTGCAAATTAGAGTTGCCTAAATCAACCCCTTAGTCTGTTAGGTTTTAATATTGAGTTGCCCCGTCCTTTGCAGCTATAACAGCTTCAACTCTTCTGGGAAGGCTGCCCACAAGGTTTAGGAGTGTGTCTATGGGAATGTTTGACCATTCTTCCAGAAACGCATTTGTGAGGCCAGGCGCTGATGTTGGACCAGAAAGCCTGGCTCGCAGCCTCCACAAAGGTGTTCTATTGGGTTGAGGTCAGGACTCTGTGCAGGCCAGTCAAGTTCCTCCACCCCAAACTCACTCATCCATGTCTTTATGGACCTTGCTTTGTGTACTGGTGTGCAGTCATGTTGGAACAGAAAGGGACCATCTTCAAACTGTTCCCATAAAGTTGGGAGCATGAAATTTTCCAAAATGTCTTGGTATGCTGATGCCTTAAAGCGGAGGTTCACACAAAAAAGGAACCTCCCCTTTTCGGAACCCTCCGGTGTCACATTTGGCACCTTTCAAAAAAGCGGCTGTAAAAACGTCCGTGTGCATGAGGCCTTACAGTAAACTCTGCTTATATAATGCAAAACAGCATTTGCAAGTATGCGACATTGTTTAGATGTTGAATTTTGAAAGCAGCGGCAATCCTGTAGATCTGACAGGTTTGCTAATCTGACATAACACTGCTGCTTTTAAAATTCAGCATGAAAGTAGTGTTACGGATTTGTAAATAAAGTATTTCACTATATAAGCTCAGTTTAGTGCTAAAAATAAGTGTGAGATGCAAGAGTTGGGTGGATGTAAAAAGATGTCCGCTGGTGCCCTCTGACTGCAGGTTTAGCAAGATGGCCGTCGGTCAAAGAATTTGACATGCAGTGTCCTGACGTCAGCGATGACGCGATGCGCATGCGCAGGTGATGTGGTGCGTATGCACAGTGCGTGTGGCTTTCAGGAACAGCTGATTCCACATCACAGGAAGTGACATGGTTTGATATTCTACCAGGTTTGTAATTTTGTCAGAACACTGGCAATTGGAGTTGTCAACAAAAAAAGCAGCCGGGCAATGTTTATCAACAACATTGCTCAGCTGCTAAAACAGGAAAATAAAAAGAAACATTGTTTCTTTTCGTACCTTTTAGTTTATTTATCTACAGATCAAAGGAATGAACTTTGATCTGCAGATGAAGTCAGTTTAAAGCAACCTGTTAAGTAAAATAATTTATTTTTATTTTTATTAAATGTTCCCCTTTTTAACCCCTTATTAACCATTAATTTACTCTAATCAGCCTTAATTAACTCCCTATTCTCCTTCTCCATTTAATTATTATTTTCCTACTGATTTTTTTTTGTTCACTTCTATTTTATAAGCTATTAACAATTAAAACTTTTTTTGTTTGCTTTTCCTGCAAAAAATCTCTGATCTCTACATTACTTAATATTAATATTACTTAAAGTGGATGTAAACCCAATGTCATCCTTTCTAAACTACTGTCATAGGGGTTATCTAGAAGGATATTAGGGCTGCAACTAACGATTATTTTCATAATCAATTAGTTGGCCGATTATTGTTTCGATTAATCGGTTAATAACCTTAAAAAAAAAAAAAGTGGGTCAAATTGACGTTCATTTTCAACCACAGTGATGGGAAAATTTAGAAATAATAGAAAACTTCTTAGTCAAAGGAAATTTCAGACAGTGTATATGGTTTTCGTTCAGATATTACATTCATTTTAAAAACAAGTGAAAATTTCAAACAAAATTCTTTCATTCAGCAAATGTACAAAGATTTTTCGTCTGAATATTCTCATCCAAAAATTGATCCATGTGACCAGCATAAGGCTTAGGACACACCTATGCAGTTTGCTTTTGATCTGTTTCTGCAGTGCCTTTTGCGGACGTGATTTTACTGCAATTTGCATTTTTGCATTTTTTTTGGGGCAGATTAAAAAACACAAATTGCTGCAAAAACGTATTACATGCTTTTCTGCAGCTTCTCCAATGAAGTATATTGAACCAATAAAGCACCATTTTTCGTTAAAAGTCCCTGACCCTTTCAGATGTGAACGTGTCCCATAGGAAACCATGTAAATGAACTGTAGTGCATTTCTGCAAAAAGCACCAAAAAACACATAGATGTGAACCAGATCTAACACGTTAAGTAACATAATGGGGTTAAAAAAACTAAAATTAGCCCTTTATAGTAGAAAAAGCAGATAATCACTACTGAAAGTAATATTTACAGTAGCGATTATTTGCTCTTTTTGTACTATAAAGGGCTCATTTTAGTTTTTTTTAACCTATTATGTTACTGGCTGATTAATCTATTATGAAAATAGTAATCGATTAATTCCATAATCGATTAGTTGTTTCAGCCCTAAAGGATATACATGCCTCCTGCATGTATCCCTACCTGTCAAATGTCTCCCCTCTGTCTGCTATGAGACCCAAAAAACTGCCGATTCTGTGGGTGTGTCTGTTGTCTGGAGCTCGGTGGGTGGAGTCGTGATGTCAGTAGACTCCCCGCCCACCTCTACACTCCCCTTGACAATATGCATTTTCTCCTGTGTATTTCTTACACTGAACTTCTGCTATGATCTCTAACATCCAGTGAAAAGACAGGAAAGTAACCACATGACTTCAGCATGCCCAATTATGCTGAGGTGGGGAACATCCATTCCTGGCAGAGCAGCAGAAGAAAGCAGTGGGGGGATTAAAAAAATAATGGGTATCTCTAGTGCTAGTGTACGAGATATGTAATTCACCTGTCACTCACAGCAAGGGGGAGGATTTGACAAAGTTTTTCTCTGTTTGTCAAGATTTATCTCATTGAACAATAAAAGAGGATTGCTCAGAGCTGGATTAACTCTTTGTGGCAAGACTGGGCACAAATGATAGGAAATCTTATACTCTACATTATGACATAAAAAAAAAATTCGGGTTTACATCCACTTTAATATTAATGTTAATATTTTTACACCTTTAACCTATATTTACACATTTCTCATTGAAAAAAGCACACATTTTTGTACAAATAAATGTATTTTATTTGTAAATAAATGTTCAATGCTGTGTACCATTGCAGACAACTGAAGTGTAAACAAAACAGTTGTGGTAGTTATCAGTAAGGCCTCATGCACACGGACGTTTTTACAGCCACTTTTTTGAGCTTTTTTTGCAGCTTAAAAACGGCTGTCTATGTTAGTCTATGGCTTCATGCCCACCTAGGCGTTTTTGAGCTGCAAATGGCATAGGCGTTTTTAAGCTGTAAAAAAAACCCAGGACCAGGGCGTTCCGTGGCGTGGAGCTAGAGCTGTAAAAACGCGAATCGCGGGAAAACGTGCAAAAACGCGCATAAACGCGCAACATATTTTCTTTGTTTTCTGAGTGCTATAGCCAAGAGATGTGTTTCTTAAAAAACGCTACTTAACGCTAACGCTAAAAAACACGCAAAAACGCCAATGCAAAACGCGGTAAAAATCACGTTTTTAACAACAATTTTTCCAGGCATCGGAGCTAGCTTTGCAGCCAGTTTTTTAAAACGTCCATGTGCATGAGCACTAATTGGTATCGGTGAGTACTAAAAAAAAAAGTATCAGTACTCGTAAAAAAATAGTATTGGTGCATCCCTGGTGTTCCTGCCAGTCCCTCTGCTTTCTTATTAAAAACAGACCACACTAAGCAGTAGAGCACACTGTTGTCAGTTCTCTAGCTATGCTGGGAACTCAGTGTGCTCTTCTGCAATGATTAGACTAGTACTGAACCCCCCCCCCCCCCCCCACACACCCACACACACTGCACAGCCATTCACTGAAAAGACTAGTGTACTGTAGTTTCTCCTTCCCCAGCTCTTTCAGCTGCTAATGCAGCTGAGAAAAGCGGGTATATGACCTCTTATTAAAAAGAAAAGGTATTTATACAATTTTTATATGTATATACTAGGGCTGTGGAAATTAACGATTAATTGCTCGATTAATCGCTCATTTCTTTGATCGAGGACGATCCATGGATTGAGCTCCGCGGTCTCGTCCATAGGAAAGGCTGCGGCTTCGGCCTAGCTCCGGAGTGGTGGCCATCTTGGTCCACCTGGCGGCAGCATAGTAGCGCATCAATGTCATCATCACCCGCCTGCTTGTGCCATCTACTCTGCAGACGGGTATGCCTGCTGTCTATTCCGGACAGAGCGGAGATGTGGATATTACCGTATGGGGGGAGATGTGGGCATTACAGTATGGGGGCACATGTGTACATTACAGTATGGGGGCAGATGTGGATATTACAGTATGGGGGGCAGATGTGTACATTACAGTATGGGGGGGGGGGCAGATGTGTACATTACAGTATGGGGGGAGATGTGTACATTACAGTATGGGGCAGATGTGTACATTACAGTATGGGGGGAGATGTGTACATTACAGTATGGGGCCATATGTGTACATTACAGTATGGGGCCATATGTGTACATTACAGTATGGGGCCATATGTGTACATTACAGTATGGGGCCATATGTGTACATTACAGTATGGGGCCAGATGTGTACATTACAGTATGGGGGCAGATGTGTGCATTACAGTATGGGGCAGATGTGTGGATATTACAGTATGGGGGGGCAGATGTGTGCATTACAGTATGGGGGCAGATGTGGATATTACAGTATGGGGGGCAGATGTGTACATTACAGTATGGGCCAGATGTGTGCATTACAGTATGGGGGCAGATGTGTACATTACAGTATGGGCCAGATGTGTGCATTACAGTATGGGGGCAGATGTGGATATTACAGTATGGGGGGGCAGATGTGTGCATTACAGTATGGGGGCAGATGTGTACATTACAGTATGGGGGGCAGATGTGTGCATTACAGTATGGGGGCAGATGTGGATATTACAGTATGGGGCAGATGTGGATATTACAGTATGGGGCAGATGTGTGCATTACAGTATGGGGGGCAGATGTGTGGATATTACAGTATGGGGGGCAGATGTGTGCATTACAGTATGGGGGCAGATATGTGCATTACAGTATGGGGGCAGATGTGTACATTACAGTATGGGGCAGATGTGGATATTACAGTATGGGGGGCAGATGTGTGCATTACAGTATGGGGGGCAGATGTGTGGATATTACAGTATGGGGGGCAGATGTGTGCATTACAGTATGGGGCAGATGTGGATATTACAGTATGGGGGCAGATGTGTACATTACAGTATGGGGCAGATGTGGATATTACAGTATGGGGCAGATGTGTACATTACAGTATGGGGCAGATGTGGATATTACAGTATGGGGGGCAGATGTGTGGATATTACAGTATGGGGGGCAGATGTGTGCATTACAGTATGGGGGCAGATGTGGATATTACAGTATGGGGGCAGATGTGTACATTACAGTATGGGGCAGATGTGGATATTACAGTATGGGGGCAGATGTGTACATTACAGTATGGGGCAGATGTGGATATTACAGTATGGGGGCAGATGTGGATATTACAGTATGGGGCAGATGTGGATATTACAGTATGGGGGCAGATGTGGATAGATGTGCCTACTTGCCTACTATAAAGTGACTGACAATTAATATACTAGATACGTCAGTCAATATATGTTTTATAATTTAAAGTTAAACTAAAAAAAATTGTAAAAACTGTATGCGCATTATAATTAATCAAAATAAGTCGATTAATCGATAAAAAAAAAAAAATTGATTAATGGAACACGAAAATTTTAATCAGTAACAGCCCTAGTATATACAGATGTTTTGCCTTTCATTTGTATTTTAAACTGAAAGGGTTGTTTTACAAGGTGAGGATTTACATACTTTAAATCCTCTCTAACTGCTGATTTGAATAAGTTCTGTTGCTGGATGGAATTGCATGCTATTGCTAGTTTGTTGCCTAAAGCAAGGCATTCTGTGTCCAATAGCAAAAAGCAAACATTGGATAACAGTTTTCTTTACAATATTCAGTAGTTTGGATCTGATTTTTTTTTAATTCAATGTTTTTTTTATAGGTATTGTATCCTTAAAATATGTCTGGGGGGTTGTGTAGTGGATGGAGGGTTTGCCTGCAGGCGGTGTGACCACGGGGGGCCTCTATGGAGGTAACAGCTGTGTGTGGGTCTAAGCGTTATATCTGCCTGGAAGACAAAGCAATCCTGGAGGTGAACGCATCTCACAACAGGGGTCCCCCGCAGATAACTAAATAATACAACACTGGACACACACACAATGGGAAAAATGATATTCACTGTGCTGAATCAACAACATCCAGCTCCTTTATCTGCCTATTATGGATTCTGTTCGCATACCGGTCATGGGAGAGGAGCTCTTACTTGGCAAAATTGGTGATTATTTACAGTACAGCCATCTAGATGAGAATTGCTTCGTATAACTAGATATGTAGAACAAGATGAGCCTTGTAATACAAGCTAAAATGTCCTCATGGCCCGAGCCGAGTCTTCAATCCAAACTAAACCTGGACTGGGAAGATTTGCTACAAAAAAAAATTCCCAGATATTAGATTAGCAATGCAAAATCAATGCTTGGATAAATCCAAATTATTTCCCTTTAATTTTACACGTGAGCATTTAAAGCCCCCTAAAAGAGTGTTTAGATGAATACCCTGTACACACGGTCGGAATTTCTGATGGAATATGTGTGGTCGGTTCGTGTTGTCGGAAAATCCGATCGTGTGTGTCTGACTTTTTGCGTCAGAAATTTCCGACACACAAAATTTGAGATCTAAAATTTTCCGACAGCAAAATCTGATTGTTTAAATTCCGATCGTGTGTAGACAATTCCGACGGACAAAGTGGCACGCATGCTCAGAATAAATTACGAGACAAAAGCTATTGGCTACTGCCCTCTTTATAGTCGCGTCGGACGTGTTGTACATCACCTCGTTCTGAACGATTGGATTTTCCGACAACTTTGTGTGACCCTTTGTATGCAAGACAAGTTTGGGCCAAAATCCGTCTGGAAAAAATCTGACGGATTTTGACGTCTAAATGTCTGACCGTGTGTAGAGGGCATTACGGTGGTGGGGCATTGAGATGCATTTTTAGCACCCCCTTAGGCTGGGTTACATAGTTAGGTTGAAAAAAGACACAAGTTCATCCAGTTTAACCTTAAAAATAATAAATAAAATAAAAAATATCGTAAACGCGGAATGCTCTACCCATCTTCCTGCCTGCACTTACAATAGTGTAACTTTAACACCTCCAGTCTGAGAACGGGAACTATGCAAATAACCTGAAAAGACCTCTCAGCTCTAGCTGTGTTGAAGAAATATTTTAACAGGTTTTTTTTTTTACCATGTCCTGAAGAAATATAGATGCTTCCGTCATATTTTATCACATATCAGCCTTATTCCATTTGCAGTTAATTGTGCTACTATCTTGTAAGAGGGTACTAAATCTTAATCCTGGGATGATAGTCGTGTGCGGAATGTGATGACCTGGATTTGATTAAAGCACAGCTCCAGCCAGCTGCTAAATGCACATTTGAGATGTATATATTTTGGAACTGCTTTACCTATGAAGTAATCCACCTGCCCTTGTGATTGGCCTACCTTCTCTGTGCTATGTGCTATATTGCCAGAAGAATTTGAGACCCCAAGTGCCTTGCTAAGGTTTCAGTTTGCTCAGATCATCCAAGTGACGTATATAATGGCCATTTGTCCCGGATTTGCTGGGACAGTCCCACATCACTGCCCCCGAAAATGTTGTGTGTCCTGGGCTGTATTCTGAGAACAAGGCATCAGTAACTTAAAAAATTATATTAATTGAGGGGATGATGGCAGCAAGTGTTTTTTCCTGCATACCGTATATACTCGAGTATAAGCCGAGATTTTCAGCCCCTTTTTTTAGGCTGAAAGTGCCCCCCTCGGCTTATACTCGAGTCACCGCCGCCTGCCTACCCGATCAGCGTGTCGTGCAGACAGACGGCGGCCATTCCACTGTTCAAAAGCCGCGCCTCCCTGTCTGTGATAGGCGGAACACTCAATTTCCCAGCAGTCAGTGTTCCGCCTATCACGGACATCCTCTCATCCTCGTCCGTAGTATGAGGATGAGCGGATGTCCGTGATAGGCGGAACACTGACTGCTGGGAAATTGAGTGTTCCGCCTATCACAAACGAGGAGGTGAGGTGCGGCTTTTGAATCCTGGAATGGCCGCCGTATGTTTTTATGACATGCTGATCGGTGCAAAATGGCACACGGAGCTGCAGATGGGCACAGAGCTGCAGAAGGACACAGAGGCTGCAGATTGGCACACAGAGGCTGCAGATTGGCACACAGAGGCTGCAGATTGGCACACAGAGGCATGCACAGGACACAGGTAGGCTGCAATGGACACAGGGAGGTACACAGGGAGGTACACAGGGAGGTATGCAGCTGCAGATGGGCATTGTTGACCCTCTTTTCCACTCTTTTAAGCTGTAACAGTAGCTGCTGCATGTCTCATCTTCGGCTTATACACGAGTCAATAAGTTTTCCCATTTTTTTTATGGTAAATTAGGGGCCTCGGCTTATATTCGAGTCAAACCTATACTCGAGTATATACGGTAATTAGGGGCAGAGTCCTCAAGAACATGAATGTGATCTGGGTGGGACCATCCAGAAAGTGTCCCAGGGACTGGGTCAGTTATGTTGACAAGTATATAATGGCAGCATGCAGTGCTGCAAAATGTGAATGAATATTAAATATTGTGGTCACCATCACCACCTTCTACTGCCAAAGAGTGAAGCAAACACATTGCCAGTCAACCAGCTCCTTCTTCAATGATACACAGAACTCTCCCATGCCACACAGCACCAACAATGCCACCGAAAACATCCAGCTGTCCATACCACAGCAGTGCAGCACAACCACCCTCTCTCATTTCTTGACTTTTTATGGTGTCAGTGGGAGGAAAAGTGCCCAATCATTGATATCAGTGAAAGGAATATTGCCCCATCTGTGGTATCAGTGGAAGTAATAGTGCTCCATGTTTGGTGTCAGTGGGAAGAAAAGCGCATCATCTTGTCAGTGGGAAGAATAGTGCCCTATCCTTGGTGTCAGTGAATAGTGCCCCATCTTTGGTGTAATTGGGAAGAATAGTGCCCCATCTTTGGTGTAATTGGGAAGAATAGTGCCCCATTGATGGTGTCAGTGGGAAGAATAATCCCTATGACTAGTTTTCAGTGGAAGGCATAGTGCCCCATCTTTGGTGTCTCATGGTTGATGATAGTGGGAAGAGTATTGCTTCTTCTTTGGTGTTGAAGGCATAGTGCCTCACATTCAGTAAATGGGAGGAATAGTATCCCAAAGGCTGCATAAAGGCAAACAAAGGGTCACATCCAGCCTGCGGGCTGACGTTTTGAGGCCACTGGTCTATATCAATGACATACACTATATTGTCAAAAGTATTGAGACACCTGCCTTTATTAACTTTAATGGCGTCCCATTCTAAGTCTGAAGGGTTCAATATAGAGTTGGCCCACACTTTGCAGCTATAACAGCTTCAACTCTTCTGGGAAGGCTGTCCACAAGGTTTAGAAGTGTGTCTATAGGAATGTTTGACCATTCTTCCAGAAACGCATTTGTGAGGTCAGGCACTGATGTTGGACAAGAAGGCCTGGCTTGTAGTCTTTGCTCTCATTCATCACAAAGGTGCTCTGTCGGGTTGAGGACAGGACTCTGTGCAGGCCAGTCAAGTTCCTCCACCCCAAACTCACTCATCCGTTTCTTTATGGACCTTGCTTTGTGCACTGGTCCAAATCATTTGATGGAGGGGGTATTATGGGGTGTGGTTGTTTTTAAGGGGTTGGGTTGGCCCCTTAGTTCTGGTGAAGGGAACTCTTAAGGCATCAGCATACCAAGATATTTTGGACAATTTCATGTTCCCAACTTTGTGGGAACAGTTTGCGGATGGCCCCTTCCTGTTCCAACATGACAAAGCAAGGTCAGATGACATGGATAAACGAGTTTGGAGTGGAGGAACTTGGCTCACCCCTCTCATCCAACATCAGAAATTTGTACTTGTGCTAAAGATTTTTAGAGTAGGAGTTGCTGCCAGTATGACTTCTGATTGCAATTCCATCACGTTTCTGGATGTAACAACCCATAAGGATGAAGATGGCCTATGTACCAGCTCTTTATACCAAAATATCCTTCTTGATGCTGGATCGCATACACCCTGGTATGCAAGGAGGTAACTGGAATAAAATCCTCTTACAACACAAACAGAGATGGAGTTTTTGCTTAAATTAAAGGTCTACGAGACACAAGCAATCACAGAAATCCAAAAGGAACTCACAAGGAAATGGATCACATGATAAGTCAAGTAAAAAACGCATTACCAAACCACCCACTGCATTGGGATCTCACAACACTCACTTGGTGTCAGGTAACTTTGTTGGTTCTGGTTCTTCTCCTTCACTATTTCACTCGGACACTAACACTCTTCTTCCTAGATTAATATTATCAGGTAATACGGCACTTCCACTCAACGTATCACAGGACAGTTTTTTTGTCAAGTCGATCAACAATGTTGAGACATAATTGGCTATAGACCCAATAGTAAACAACATAAACTCACCGAGTCATCATCTACGATCAACCTTTATGTGATTAATTTGTCCTCTTACAATCTTACTGAATTAGAGACACAAGTTTTTGTCCTAATCAGGACCTTGATAAATTCAAGGTCACTAAGGACATTCAACTTTTTGCTCGCAAAATTATCCTGAAACAGATGTATTCAAAGGATGTACCCCATCAATCCAAATTCAAATCTCAAGAGCTTACAGCTCTTGATACTCTTATTAAACTCCTAGCCCATGTACACACGGTCGGAGAATCTGTCGGAATGCGTCTTATCGGACCGTGTCGTCAGATAATCCGACTGTGTGTGCTATGCATCGGACTGATTCCATCCGAATCTCCGTCCGACCCAATTTTCCAACATGTTGGAAATATTTCCCGACCAGCTGGGCCGGTCGGACCTAATCCGATCATGTGTATAGCATTTTGATCGGACCAAGTGCCACGCATGCTCAGATCAAATTCCTACATCAAAGCTATTGGCTACTAGCCTGAATGTAGTCCCATCGTAACTAAATTACGTCATCACGTTCTGAAAGATCGGATTTTTTGTCAACTTGGCCCGACCGTGTGTATGCAACAGTTTCGGACACAATCCGTCGGACTAAATCCGACGTGCAAAATCCGACGGATTTGGTTGGCAAAATCTCCGACCGTGTGTACAGGGGCCTAGAAGAAAACGATCCTCCAGATTTGATTGATCAAATCGATCTCGAGCATCTACTCAGATGGTTTGATCAGACAGAATCCCCTGCCCCGCCCCCACAAATGTTTAAAAAGAAATCAGATAAGTTTCCTACGCTCAGCATGAATTCTGCCGTTTGTTAAACTGACATGTAGTGAAATTTGGAAAATAAACACTTCATGCAACAGACAGTATAATCTTTTGGAGGCAGAAAGGGAGGCTCTGAAATCCCTAGCAGCTAACTCTACAATCACGATAAAACCCTCTGACAAGGGGGGTAATATCGTTATTATGAATAATGAATATTATGTGGCGATGTGCAATAAAATTCTTAGAAACAAACAATGGTATTGTAAAGTCTCTCCAATGAAAATTGAGACATTCCATCAGGAATTCTACAGTTAAGTTGAAGAGGCATATGCTGCCAATATATTGTCCAAATCAGAATGGGACTATGTGTGAACTACACTACCGCCGCACACACCAACTTTTTACTCGTTACCCAAGCTGCACAAAAGCATGCACCACCCATAAGGTAAGCCCATCATTTCAGGAAATGGATCTTTGACCAAAAATCTCAGTCAGTTTGTGGATGGTCATTTACGGCCACATGTTTTGAATCTACCGAGCTATATAAAAGACACCATGCATCTCCTACACATCATTGATGGGCTATATATTCCCCAAACTTCAATTCTTGTGGCAGTGGATGTAGAGGCCCTGTATAGTTCGATAACACGCGACAAGGGGCTATTGTGCATTAAGAATGTCATCTTGCAAAATAGCCATTTTGAAAAAAAGAAAAATGAATTTTTGATGGATGCTCTGGAGTTTATACATTATACATTAATGTTATCAGGTAATACGGCACTTCCACTCAACGTATCACAGGACAGTTTTTTTGTCAAGTCGATCAACAATGTTGAGACATAATTGGCTATAGACCCAATAGTAAACAACATAAACTCACCGAGTCATCATCTACGATCAACCTTTATGTGATTAATTTGTCCTCTTACAATCTTACTGAATTAGAGACACAAGTTTTTGTCCTAATCAGGACCTTGATAAATTCAAGGTCACTAAGGACATTCAACTTTTTGCTCGCAAAATTATCCTGAAACAGATGTATTCAAAGGATGTACCCCATCAATCCAAATTCAAATCTCAAGAGCTTACAGCTCTTGATACTCTTATTAAACTCCTAGCCCATGTACACACGGTCGGAGAATCTGTCGGAATGCGTCTTATCGGACCGTGTCGTCAGATAATCCGACTGTGTGTGCTATGCATCGGACTGATTCCACCCGAATCTCCGTCCGACCCAATTTTCCAACATGTTGGAAATATTTCCCGACCAGCTGGGCCGGTCGGACCTAATCCGATCATGTGTATAGCATTTTGATCGGACCAAGTGCCACGCATGCTCAGATCAAATTCCTACATCAAAGCTATTGGCTACTAGCCTGAATGTAGTCCCATCGTAACTAAATTACGTCATCACGTTCTGAAAGATCGGATTTTTTGCCAACTTGGCCCGACCGTGTGTATGCAACAGTTTCGGACACAATCCGTCGGACTAAATCCGACGGGCAAAATCCGACGGATTTGGTTGGCAAAATCTCCGACCGTGTGTACAGGGGCCTAGAAGAAAACGATCCTCCAGATTTGATTGATCAAATCGATCTCGAGCATCTACTCAGATGGTTTGATCAGACAGAATCCCCTGCCCCGCCCCCACAAATGTTTAAAAAGAAATCAGATAAGTTTCCTACGCTCAGCATGAATTCTGGCGTTTGTTAAACTGACATGTAGTAAAATTTGGAAAATAAACACTTCATGCAACAGACAGTATAATCTTTTGGAAGCAGAAAGGGAGGCTCTGAAATCCCTAGCAGCTAACTCTATAATCACGATAAAACCCTCTGACAAGGGGGGTAATATCGTTATTATGAATAATTAATATTATGTGGTGATGTGCAATAAAATTCTTAGAAACAAACAATGGTATTGTAAAGTCTCTCCAATGAAAATTGAGACATTCCATCAGGAATTCTACAGTTAAGTTGATGAGGCATATGCTGCCAATATCTTGTCCAAATCAGAATGGGACTATGTGTGAACTACACTACTGCACACACCAACTTTTTACTCGTTACCCAAGCTGCACAAAAGCATGCACCACCCATACGGTAAGCCCATCATTTCAGGAAATGGATCTTTGACCAAAAATCTCAGTCAGTTTGTGGATGGTCATTTACGCCCACATGTTTTTAATCTGCCGAGCTATATAAAAGACACCATGCATCTCCTACAGATCATTGATGGGCTATATATTCCCCAAACTTCAATTCTTGTGGCAGTGGATGTAGAGGCCCTGTATAGTTCAATAACACACGACAAGGGGCTATTGTGCATTAAGAATGTCATCTTGCAAAATAGCCATTTTGAAAAAAAGAAAAATGAATTTTTGATGGGTGCTCTGGAATTTATACTCCATCACAACTACTTTCAACAGCTCCCATTTCCTCCAGGTGCAGGGGGTAGTGATGGGGACATCCTGTGCCCCATCCTATGCCAATCTGTACCTGGGGGAATGGGAACGTATGCTAACACAATCAGAGAACCCGCTCCCATATATGAAAAGCATGATTATATGGCATCACTATATTGATGATATTCTTTTTGTGTGGGATGGGCCGCCTGACAAACTGCAAATCTTTCTCCAAAAACGGAATATTAATATATTCAATTTAACCTTCACTATGTCTTCTGATCGCAATTCCCGATTCTCAAAAGTCCCACTTTTTCTGCATCTCGTCCAACATCAGTGCCTGACCTCACAAATGCGCTTCAGGAGGAATGGTCAAATGTTCCCATAGACACTCCTAAACCTTGTGAACAGCCTTCCTAGATAAGTTGAAGCTGTTATAGCTGCAAAGGGTGGGCCAACTCAATATTGAACCCTACTGACTAAGACGTGGATGCCATTAAAATTCTTGTGCATGTAAAGGCAGGTGACAATACTTTTGACAATATAGTTTACATTTAGACTGAAAGTGGCTGGAAAAGATCAGCAGCACTGAAAGTACAAAAAAGGATCAAAAAAGGTGAAAACAAGAAAAACAAAAGGTGTTTATAATACACAGTGCTTTACCAAACAAAATATATTCCAGTTAGGGTTTCAATCTACTATGAGACTTAATTTGCAGTTGGCCTGGAGTGCTCTTTTAAGTATTAAGTATTCCGTAGGTTGACAAATACATATGTTTACAACATCACCATCCAAATTGTTCCCAGCACAAATAGATGTTTTGCACATGGTGAGGCATGGGCTGGGCTCGGGAGTGGAAGCTGCTAAGCATGATGCCAAGAATTCTAACTTGCTACATACGCTTAGACTTTAATCCGGGTCACTGGCTGGGCTGCAAAATGAAAAAAAGTTTTCAGAATTTGTCTCCCACTAATTACGCATCACTGAAAGTGTAGGAGGAAGAAGAATGGTGAATTCCAGAGATGGGTTTCGACCAGAATTCTCTGATTAGATTGGGGAGGTTAGTGAATTTATCATTGTTATTAAATGAGAACTTAAAACATGAAATTCAGTAACAAACAAGTAAAAGGATTTACGCACACATCTGTTGGACCTTGTGCATTGGTAGCTAGCTTCGGGACACAAGTCTTTAAACTTTCAGAAGATGCTATTTCAGATATAGAATTACAAAAAATGAATTGGTGGCAAACAAACCCAAATAATGCAAAAATTGGAAAGAAACAAGGTGGACTTTAAAGGTGCCATAATACAACAATAGAAATTAAAATCAAAATTTTCTATTGACAATTATGAAGCAGTTAAAAGTATTGTTAAAACCAGACAGTATACGCTAGGTTTTTGATATAAAGGCTCCTTTGATCAGTACCCATAGACATCACAACCTAATAGTAGTAATTCAATTCACATTCTGAAGCCAATGACTTCCACAGGTACTTGGGGTGTCTTTCAAATGGGTAAAGTTCCTCTATGTGTTTCACTTGGGGTCTTGCCTGCCCATTCCCTGAGTTGTTGGACCTCCGTTGGATTGGTGATCTTATGGTATATTTATTCATATTGTATGGATTTATTTTAATGTTTTGTTATAATAATGATATGTTCTTTTATAAATTATAGTTGATTAGCTCCCCTCACCTTCTGAAGCAGGGTATTCCTGTGAAACAGGTAGAGGAACTTTACCTAAATTGAAGACACCCCAACTTCATGTGGTAGTCATTGGACAGAGCATTTGTTTTGAATTACAAATGGGTTGTGATGTCTATGGGTACTGATCAAAGGGAGGCTTTATATCAAACACCTAGTATATACTGTCTGGTTTTTAAACCAACAAATACAGTATGTAATATGCAGTCAATAATAATCTCCTTTTTGCTGCTCATTTACTTCGTTCTGCTGCATTGGCTGTGAAACCTGAAATTACAATCCCATCTCCCGCTTCAACTTGGGGTGACGATGCCTTAGTATGCACTGTATGAAGCAGCAATCTTTGTCCACTCATAAACAATATTGGATAAATCAAAACGTCCAGCACTGACCACATGACATCATCGGACAGCCTCTGCACTGCCCACCAGACTGTTTGATAGGTCTTGCTATTTACAGTATAGGCACCCAGAGCCACAGAAAGTACTATCATCAAGAAAAGTTTCCTTTATATGTGAGAGTATGACATCTTCTTTACTCCATCTGGGACCATTGGTGAGTGGCCTTTCCATAGGCATGAATGGAGACTATGGCAGTCATGCACAGAAGGATTTTTTTTTTCTGAAGCCTGTGGTGGGTGCACAAAAATCCAAAACCATAAATGAACAAATAAGTTCATGTGAACACACAAAAACATGCACTTAGGTTGTGTCTCTGGTCCTCCTCTCCAAGAAGTAGGACCCCACCTGACCCCTGGGGTGCACAGTTCCCTCCTCATGAACAGCCAAAGCCGACCAGCATAAAAAAAGGGCAGGGGGACAAAATGTGAACCACACAAAAAAGTGCAAAAGGGTGTACACATGGTCCTCCTCCAAAGAGAAAGAACCTTGGCCCTGATTCCCTCGGGGCAAGCCTCCTGACAGGGACTGGTGTACTCGAGGTCCCCCCAGCTGAAACCAGGTGGACATCTTTCTTCAGGAGGCTTGTTCAAGCAAAGTCAACCCAAGTACTAGGTCGTGCTCCTCCGAGGGAGAGACCCCATGGGAGGGGGAGAACCTGGCCACATGCCCCCCATCCCTCAAGACCTACAGGGCAAGTTCAAGGTCTTACACCCTACTAATCAGGGAATGCACAGAAGGATAGCCCAGCCAAGAGACTTTCAAAACCCAGCAAGCGCTATAACAAAAATGTTGATGGAGCCTGGACAGGTAAATGTAATTTATGGGGAGGGTGTCGGTGAGGGAGCTAAAACAAACTTTTTAAAATCTGTCTTTTCCCTTTTTAATATTGCCAGGACTTCTTGGCTTCACCGACTTTCCTAATGGTGCTCCTTTGTTATCACCAGTCAACCAAACATAATTATAGCTATTTGTCATCCAAAGTCTACTATAGTTCACATCACACGATCTCCATGGGAGTTGTCATGTACGAAGGAAGCTTTTTTTAGATAACTTCCATAATTACTGTATATGAAGCATCACAGCATAGACCACTGATCATATACAGCTTGGTCATACAGTGACAATACTGTAGACCTTCCACAATTGTCAGTGCCATCTGCGCTTGCCTTCCTGATAAATAGACGATTGATCCGACATGCTGACCTACTTTACACGTGTCACTAGCTCCATGTAGCAGATGAGAATTCAAGGTGGCCAGCCATGCATGTGATGAAGCCCCTTGCAGCACTTAGAGGGGCTAAGGAGACTGTCTCCGGAGGCAATCTAATCAAAGGGTATAATGCCCATCAAGTATTTGTGTCAGTTATGTGTTCATCTGCCATCAATTATAATGTATAAACTTTATTTACATTTTTTTATTTTGGACAGCCATTGAGCAACTGTCAATCATTAAATAGATGCAATCCTAAAATTGAGTTATAACAGATAAATGTTAATGATGCCAGAATATTTATTTCAACAAAAACCTCCCCATAATATTATATGACATACCGTACTTCAGAAGACAAATCTGACTACTTCAGAAGAGTTCATTCCCTAGAGCAGTAGTCTCCAAATGTTCTAAACAAAGGGCAACTTTACTGTCCTGCAGACTTCAGGGGGGCCAGTCTGTGGATATTGGAAGTAGAAATTGTCCTGGCATCAGTAGGAATAAACAATACCCCATCTTTGGTGTCAGTGAGAGGAATTGTGCACCATTGTTGGTATAATTTAGTGGGAAGAATCATGCCGCATTGTTGGTGTCACTGGGAGGAACTGTTGCCCATTGTTGATGTCATTGGGAGGAACTGTGCCCCATCGTTGGTGTCACTGGGAGAAATTGCACCTCTCTTTAGTGTCAGTGGGGGGAATTATACCCCAATGTTGGTGTCAGAGAATGGATTATTGCCTCTGAATAAAAGCAAGTAAAGGGCCACAGTTTGGAGCACCCCACTTGCTCCTTGCACATCATAGCCCTCTCCTCTTTTGGGAGTATCTGATTGCTGTCTTTGCTGGCCTAGCTCCTCCACCCCCCCTCCTCCCTACATAAACTTTTATGTGGCTGCCAGGGGAAGAGCAAAATGGATTACTATAAAGTGTGACTTGAGCCACAGATCTGAGTCTCCTGGGGCTCTTGATATCACATCCAAGAAAGTGGCACCCAGCAGCAGTCTAAGAACTTCGGTATGACTACACATGGGAGGCTTGTACAGGTACAAAATATGCAATTAATACATTACATGCACATACAGTATAACTATATGGGAAAATTGTTGTTCAAATGAATGGTGTGGTAACAGGCCCTCTTTGAGATGGTTCACACATGAGCTTTGGGGGGGGGGGGGGGTTGGGGGGTGAAAAAACCACTGAAGTGTTAAGCCACACTTTTAATGCACCCAAACTGCTACTTCCTTTGGCTGAAGAGGCAGAACGGGGTGTGTATACATTCCACAGCCATAATACCTTGCTTCGCAGCTGCGGAAGGAATTACCCCATCAGTTGCAGTGGGTGTAGCGCCCTCCAAACATGACCCATTCAAGTACCTCTGCAAGCGGTGGTGATCAAGGGGTTAAAGTAAGGTGAGGTGGGGAATCAATGCCTCTTCACCACCTGTCAAATGCTCTTTGAAGAGTGATCTAAAGATGTATCACTTTTCAGAGTGCACTGTTGGTATGAGCGAACCCTTTAAGTGGCTGTTCCTGGTTTATAAGCTCCCAGGCTGCTTTGAACAATTCCATGCACCGCGTAGAATTTTCCAGGGCTACATGAATGAACCAAATGAATAGTATTTATAAACAAGAAGCAGTAGTTCTTGGATGATGATGAAAGTCGGTTCCATTCTTGGTAATCGTCTGTACTTCTATTCATTGATTACAGCTGTAATGAAAGGATGCTAATTGCAAGTCAGCTATTTTTAATTGTATGCAGAACTGCCACAGCTGCTGCAATTTTAAGATAAATCCAACGCTGTATAATCCCTAATATATGAAGAAATAAACATTAAAGTTAAACTCTGAGCACTAGAAAATCTTAAACACTGTGACCCGCCCCCAACTGTTGTAGTATATAACATTTGTTTTGTCTAGACCAGCATTTCCCAACCCTTTTACTTGGAGGGAACCCTAATATCATTTTGAGGGTTAAAACTAATTCATTGGGGGTCATTGGGAAAAATTTCACCCCTGTAGACAGCTAAAAAGATCATTGGTACCTTTGGAGAAATAAAAAAATAAAAAAAAAGAGTTGCCAAGTAACCATCACTTCCTGTTGCAGCCATTTTCCGTCCCTCATCAATTTCAGATGGAATTCTTCATTTGTAAAGTCAGATAAATGATGTCCAGATATCAGCGGCTCCTCTTTAAGTTTGTTTTTTCCCTTGTATTTATCCTTGGCCTTGTTTGCTCCTCTTTATGTCCCTAGGATGTCTGTAGCATAGACGAAACATGTAGGGAGGGGCTAGCGGCCTATGACATCATCAAACCTGCTGATGTACCGCAGCGTGGTGTTTTTGAGCTTTTTTTACCCTGAGATTCTTGTGAGTTTAATTTCATTAAAAAAATGTGTTTTCAGCATTATTACTCTATGGTCCTTTGTATTTTCTTCTGAATCTTTCTGTGAATAATTGCACTTTGTGGACAATCAGCAGAGAACCAACCTGGATGTGGAGGTGGTTACTATAACCTGGTGTGATTCACATTTGGTGTATCCTGCGCTATTGATCTTTTATAATCTGGAGATCATGATTATCCGGTAGTAGAATTCATATACCCTTGGTTCAAGGTGATTTGGGACTTAAAGGTGAAGTACAGCCAAAGCTCATTTGAGTTTGTTCTGCACTGCTGTGACCCGTTTTCAGCAGACAGCAGGCTGATGTCACAGAGCCAGTCCAGGCTCTGCAAGATTATGATCTCATGGTTGGGATTCGCCCCATTTCTGGACCAGTAACCGGTTCAGCCTCTCAGTGAGCCACTGAGAGCCTGAGCCTGACGATCCCACCCACCCCCACCACAGCCCAGCTCCAGTGAGCACGTGTGGGGGGTGGGGAGGGTGGTCAGAACAGAGAGCTGACAGTCACCAGCTCTCTGCTCAGGGAGCCCTGAGAACCAAGCGATCGGTGGTGTTTGATTGCTTGGTTCTCAGTGTTAGATGCAGCATCTAGGTATGTATGATTAAATAAAAAAAATATATATATTCCCATACTTCTCTTTTAAACAGATGGAACTGTGGTGTTTTATTTTTGTATGATCCTACACTGGCCTCCCTTGTGGAGCCATGAGCATTCCTTTGGGAGTGAACTTTCATTTCTACTACAGTATTGTTTGATTTATATCGTTTATGGTTTTATCCTTTCACCTTATTGGTTATTATTTTCTTCATTGATGATTATATTATTTATATCATTTTATCATTTGATTTCATTGTCAGTGGTATGGTTAGTGGTTTTGCGCACTCTTTTTCTTGACTGTACCCTGAACTGAACCTTATGACTTAAACAAAGACAAAAAGAGAAGGAGCACCAGCCTAGTACATTACCATAACAATAATTTATTATAAAAATATACATTCCAATGTACTCACAAAAGTATAAGACTTCAAACATAAAATCAATCAAGTGCAGATAATTAAACGCTGTCCATTCCCTCCAGTATAGCTTACGCGTTTCAAAGAGAGAGACCTCTGATGAGGAGAGCACTGCCCTTGAAGCACGTAGGCTATACCCAAGTGGATGGGCAATTTTTAATTATCTGCACTGGATTGATTTTATATGCTTTATTATACTTTTGTGAGTACATTGGAATGTGTATATATTCTTATATTTAAAGCGGTTATAAACTGCAAGTGATTAAAAAAAAAAAATCCCTGCATCGCATACTAGCACATTATGATAGACTTACCTGAGAAGAAAGTCCAGTGCCACAAAGCCACTGCTGAGATGGCTGACATCTTCTCCAGGTCTTCCATGTTCTCGGCCTCCAGCTATATGAGTGGCCTGGGGGTGCAATGACGTCACTCCCACGCATGCGCACAGGAGCTGCTGTTTTCGGCATGGGCTCTGAAGGTCCGGCACTGTAAGTCGGACCTTCAGAGAACATGCACTGGTGATGTCATCAGTGGCATGCACTCTGAATATGTCCTAAACGGTACCCATTAAGGAGATATTCACAGTACTTACTGGTAAGCCTTATTATAGGCTTGCCTGTAGGTACAAGTGGTAGTACAAAGTTTACTACCACTTTAATAGTTGTTACGGTAATGCACTAGGTTGGTGCGCCCTCTCTTTTTCTCTTTGTTTCATATTTATGGTTTAAGGTTTGCCCCTATCTGAAGAGGGCAGCAAAGCCTATAGATTGCACAGTTCCTCATGGACCTACAGTATCTGTTCTCTGATGAAATTGGAAGGGGAGTGCCACTCATAATTGATTCTATAAATTTCACTAGACTTGAGGTTCCTAATTGCCTTTAGCCCAGATGTTTTTCTGTTAAATTTCCATTGAACCCTGGTAGAGAATGACTGCTCTAGGGGATGATCCAAGGGGGCACTCCAATGTCACCATGTACAGTGTAGGACCAGTAGTGACTGCTGACCCTGTGTGCACTATATCTAACTTTATGCCTTGAAATGCTGCATCTTCAGTGCTCTCAAGATTCTGCAGGCATTCGGTTGGTTGGATGGGTTGATGTACAAGCCAGTGAGAGAAACAACTTTCCTCAGCGGAAGGAGCAGGTAGGCACGGACATGGAAAAGTGAAATGCCAAGAGCAGCTGGGGCACACTGAAGCGGTGAGTCTCAAGGCACTTGCTCCTGGAAAGGTGAGTACAATACAGCTTCTTTTACATTGATGGTCTTCTTATTTTTTTTTTTTGTAAGTGACCATGTGGTCACAGGGTCACTTAAATATATTACGCTATGAGGGCTAGTAGGCTTGAACAGCGGTCATCAATTTGGATGCTGCTAATACCTTACTGTTGTATATTTTAAGAATCCAAGCCTTCCAATAGGGCCACTTATTTTCCAGGTTTGCATGGAAGGCAACTGTCCCGGAAATGCTGGGACAGTCCCACATCTCAGACCTCTGTTCCAATGATGCTGCATCCCAAATGGTGTCCTGGGATCACAACATCACCCTTATTTGAGTTACTGAGCATGAGCAGTAATTAAAAAATGGTATAAACTGAGAGGAATGGGCATTTCCTGCATATTTTGGATCATTTGGAAAGTGTGTGTGTCAAGTGTGGACCATGGGAACAGTGTTGGAGACTGGGACTAATATGTTGGTTAAATATGGCAGTGTCCTCTGTCCTATCTGTCTGTCTCAGAGCGGGGACTTCGGTAAAGAATCATGTGCCAAGAGCTTGCAGTGACAGCCAAGAGTACAGTGAAAGACCTAAAGACATCCTCACTTTCCCATGGCTGCAAAGCTTCTAGGATAGAGTCTTACAGTCTGAGGTTCTTTATTACTCCCTTCTGAGCAAATGTCAATCTTTCCCTTTTCTTGGTGACACCACATGCAGTCAATGGCGTCTGTACAGAGCAACATCCGACATACCACAGCCAGGAGATCTGACCCGATTACCACTTGGCCAGGTGTCATCATTTTCCTGTGAGATCATTGCTAAAAAGAAATTACTGGGAATCGCATATCATACAGGAAGAAAAATGAGAACGCCATTACCGCGATGAAATATTGATTTCACTGAGATGTGGGTAATTATGTAATTCTTCATGCTTAATACGAGTCTAGTAGCTTATGATGACCCACAGTTCCTGACATATGCTGAAAATGATGTGCAAGTCTATAAATAGAGACAAAAAAATCTATATCTATATATATATACAGATATATATATATATATATATATATATATATACTGTGTGTGTATATAATATATATATATATATATATATCCAAAAGTATTGGAACGCCTGCCTTTACATGCACATGAACTTTAATGGCATCCCAGTCTTAGTCCGTAGGGTTCAATATTGAGTTGGCCCACCCTTTGCAGCTATAACAGTTTAACTCTTCTGGGAAGGCTGTTCACAAGGTTTAGGAGTATATCTATGGGAATGTTTGACCATTCTTTCAGGAGCACATTTGTGAGGTCAGGCACTGATGTTGGATGAGAAGGCCTGGCTCACATTCTCCGCTCTAATTAATTCCAAAGGTGTTCTATTGGGTTGAGGTCAGGACTCTGTGCAGGCCAGTACCTCCACCCCAAACTTGCGTCTTATGGATGCATAGATTGGGGCTCGGGAGTGAGCATGCACCAGTCTTCCCATAGCAAGCAGCTTGCTATTGGGGGCACTGGTCAAGGGGGAGGAGCCAGGAGCGCCAGCAGAGGACCCAAGAAGAGGATCGGGGCTGCACTGCACAGAGAATTGCTTTAAAGTCAGCGATTGCATTTTAGTTCTGTTGCTCATGTGTGATGGAGAGGATTTTCTTTAGTTGACGGAAGACATTTATCACATAGTTGGACTTTTTCACTTCAGACTTTAGTCACATAGATTTATTATTATTTTTGAGTTTTAGACCCCTTTCACACCGAGGGCGTTTTGCAGGCGCTATAGCGTTAGAAAAGCGCCTGCAATCCGCCCTCAAACTGCTGCACCATTCATCCAGTGTGAAAGCCCCGAGGGCTTTCACACTGGAGCGGTGCACTGGCAGGGCGTCAGGAAAAGTCCTGCCAGCAGCTTCTAAGGAGCGGTGTGTTTACCGCTCCTCCACCGCTGCTCACCATTGAAATCAATGGGGCAGCGCGGCTATACCACCGGCAAAACGCCACTATTGCAGTGTATTGCGGGTGGTTTTAACCCTTTCTCGGCCGCTAGCGGGGGTAAAAGTGCCCCGCTAGCGGCCAAAATGCGCCGGAAATCCGACGGTAAAAAGCCGCTAAAAATAGCGGCGTTTTACCATCGACGCTATAGGCTCAGTGGTGTGAAAGGGGTCTTACAGAGGTTTTTTGTACATTATATTTCAAGCCTGTAATGTCATATGAAATACATACTCATTTACTAGGATCCTCAGCTCCATCTGCACAGTGTTAACTCAAACAGTGTTTTCAGCCCCGTTCAACTCACCTCTGTGAACTACAGAACATCATCCTCTATATTATGGAGATGAGGAGAAGGAAGCTGCTCTGTAATCTTAACACACTTCTCACCTAAGCGTGACCTGGCTGCTTCTCCATACATGCAGTACAGTGAGTGAGCGTTGTCACCCTAGGACAGGAAGTGTGTTATTGGCAGGATCACCAGGTGAAAATAAAGGAAGAACAGCCTAAACAAAGAATGAATGCAGCCATCGCATCTCAGGACTGGTAAGCTGCATTTTGCTCCAGCCCTGTTCTTGCCTTAGCTACACGTTGAGTCAGACGACCTCACTGCTCACAATCAGCTATTTTAATCCTTCGCTGCATGAAAGGTTTCACATATATTCTCATTACTGATAAAGGTGATAATTACATCCCACTGTGTATTTGTTGTTGGAAATATTAGCCCAGCCTGAACTAAAAGAATTACTTCCATTTCAGTTTTAAAAGTTCTGAAAACTCAAAACTATTGCAGGGAGGTTAACATGGTTTTTTTTCTTTATAATTTTTTTACCTTAAACTGGAATGAACAGGATTTTTTTTAGCGGTGAATGGATTGTGGGAAGGTTAAAGCTGCCATTAACTTTGTACTGGTGTCTCTGTCTCCATTAGCTCTATATATTCCTATGGAGAACCATCTGTGCACTTTGTTAAAACATATTCATGTCTGGTTTAGGTGAGTTGGTGCATTGGCATCCCATTCCAAATAAATGGGCTGATTTAATATGCGTTAAACTTTTAAATTAAAATCTGCTAGCAGGTGGGGTCTTTTGGAAGACAAAAAGAAGACAAAAAGAGTCACAGAAAGAATAGCAGCACACTGAGATAAAATCAAATCAAGCAATCAGTCCATGAAAGTCCACCATCCATTCCAAAGGTAATAGGGAAGGAGCACACTTGGTCATGAAGCTCCTGATTGAGCATTGTGACAACAGAAGACAGTGGCGTATCCTCTATGGGTGCAATTTTGTGCGGTGCCCCCAAGGAGACCACTGTGCTCTCACACTGCATAACAATGGGGAAAACCCATTCCGTGTCTTTGCTGCAGTCTGTATGGGGAGCAGGGATGAGCTTGGGCATGTTTGGACAGTCTGGACCCAGGGCCGTCTTTAATATAGATTGGGCCCTGGGCAAATTATTGGGCCCACCTCCCATGCAATTTCCCTCTCCACCTACTCTGAGACATACAATAAATAACAGCTAGACCTAAAATCAGTTTTCTGTATCAGATCAGGCAGCAATTGCGATTGGTTGCCAGCAGTTACAGCATATCATTACTGCTTACTGACTAGTTGCTAGAGGTTACAGCACACATTACGGCTCACTGATTAGTTGCTAGAGGTTACAGCACATCATCTCCTCACAGCAGGGGAGCATGATATACATAGGAATGCCACCTTTATTTACATATCAATGCCGCCAGCCGCAGCTATTTACTTAGTATTGTCACCGCTATTTACATATGAATGCCGGTTATTTATATGTAAACACAGGGTCTGCAGGTGAGTCACTTGCACACAACAATAGGGCAGAGCTGCGCAGCATTAGTACCATCACTTCACACAGATATTAGGACACAGCACAGGAATAAAACTTCAAGGGACGAGGGAATTTAAACCTGGATAGTTGGCAAGTATGAGGCAGCTGTTTTGGGCCCCACAACAATGACAGGGCCCAGGGCAGCTGCCCCTTTTGCCCTGCCTTAAAGACGGCCCTGTCTGGACCCACCCAAGCTATCCAGCTGAGACAGCCCAACAGACCATGGCCAATGTCAGGGCTGTGTGATAGATCTATCTATCTGCAGTAATCTCCCCAGTAAGAGACTCGCTCAACGATGGTAGACTAACGGTGTCCTCAGATGTCTGGACATGGCTCAGATAGGGGATGGAATCACTATCAGTGGTGTTACTATGGAAATGTATTTCGGGGATCAACTCCTACCCGAGCCTCTTGAGCCCGGAACACACCAACACAGTAATGCTCCTGGTAGTAATTCCATTGCCCTCCAGAGACTGGATATTCCATTAAAATACATCTTTAGCCATACCTCCCAACATTTTGAGATGGGAAAGAGGGACACCTACTAGCAAACATAGGTAGGCTTAGGACACGCTCCTTGTCACACCCTCTTTAAATAGAATTAACCAAAAAAAAGGTTAATTAAATACACAAGTGCTTTTTTTTACCAGTACTATTCCTTTATATTGGCTTTTAAAATTTACAAATGCAGCAGTTTAAAAATTGGTTGAAAGGTTTAGCACTGGGAAACACTTTTAGAATGATAAAAAAGTGCATTTTATATACAACTATATAGATCAGACCAAAATGAGGGACAAATGAGGGGGAAAGAGGGACATTGCTCCAAATCAGGGACAGTCCCTCTAAATCAGGGACAGTTGGGAGCTATGTTTTTAGCACCTGCAGTAGGTACAAGTCTGCTAATACGTTTTGAAGGAAAAGCCTTCTTCCTCAGATCTCCACAGAGCTAGTGATGTAAAACTTCTGAATACTTACAGTAACATGAACAATTAGCAGCAATGGCAGTACAGGGTTCCAGCAGAAAATAAACGTCCAACAGAACATGGGCAATGGTGAGGCCACCACATTAAGAAACCTGCTCAAGGATGGTAGACTAGCAGCATTCCTCAGTTGCCTGGGCACGGCTCGGAGAGGGGACGGAATTACGATGAGTTTCGGGGATCAACTCCTTCTCAAGCCACTTGAGCCTGATACATGCCACCTCAATAACTCTTCTGGAAGTGGTGCCATTGCCTTTCTATGGCAGTACTGGGATCCAACAGTGACATGAAGCCCAACAGACCATGGCCAATGGAGAGGCCACCATGGAAAGTAACCCGGGCAAATATGGTAGACTAGCTGTGTCGTAAGTTGCCTGGCCATGCCTAAGAGAGGCAATGGGATTACTTCCAGAAGCATTGCTGTGGTGGCATGTTTCAGGCTCAAAAGGCTTGAGAAGAAGTTGAACCCTAAAACTCATTGTAATTCCATCCCCTCTCCAAGGCATGCCCAGGCAAACTAGGACACAGCTAGTCTACCATCCTTGAGCAGGTCACTTGCTGTGGTGGCCTCTCCTTTGGCCATAGTCTGTTGGGCTTTATGTCGCTGCTGTACCCTAGTACTACCACTGATGTGCTGCTGAATGCTTATTTTACTAAAAGTGTTTTTAAGTATTAATTCACTAGCTCTGAGGAGCTCTGAGGAGCTCTGAGGAAGAATGCTTCTCTCTCAAAATGCGTCTGTACACTTGCACCTACTGCAGGTGCTAAAAAGGTATTTTAATTGAATATCTGGGACCCCAAATTTGGTATATGATGGTATGGGTGTAATTTGAATCCTTATGTGAGTATTTTGATTAACTTTTTACATGGAAATGGTGTCAGAAGGTGTTGCACTAGGCCAGGGCACCTTCTCTTTTTTTATGTTTTAACTAAATCACCCTTTAATGCATGATGTTCATGCCCTTGCTTATCTTATTTTGGTAAAAAATAATGTATAAGTCTCAAGTGCCAAAAACTATTTTAGTTACCTGCTAGCAATCTAATTAATTTAAAAAACATGTTGACTGCAGTGGGAATGGAGCCAGATGCTGCAGAGATAATATAATTACAGTGTACATGCGTGGGACAAGTGTCATGTCATTCTGACCACTTCCTGTGAGCCCAGCCTCTCCTTTATACCAAAACAAGGGGCACATCAAGACACAAGCTGGGCTCCCAGTACTCCATGACTGTCAGTTCAGGAGGAATACTCGCCCACCCCTACCCTTTCCTTGCTACTGCAGGACAGAAGCTGGCCATAAATTTGTAGACAGGTTAATAAGCCAGTTAGGCGTTGTCCCGGTCGGGAGGGTAGGAGTTAACACCTTTCCCAGTTCTTTAGTGGGTTCTTGGATCCAGCCCACTAATCCTGTGAGAGATAAATGGGGCAGTGGTCCGGTACAGGGAGCCCCCAAGAGATATAGTGAAGAGGCTACAAGACATCTGAGAGGTCCAGGGCCCGCATCAGGTTTGATGCCCATAAGGGAATGAGACAGAGAGTGACACCCTGAAGATACCAGCTCTGGAAGTATGCCTCTGATGGACTCTGACTGATTTGTGTATTACACAAACACTACCTTTACAGGTATGCCGGGGCAGCACACAGCCTGTAGTTAGAGTTAGGAAAATAGGTAAGAATTATACCTATCAAAGTTGGACTCTGTCATTGCCTTTTTTGCACTTTTTTTAAGTAAGGCCGCGTACACACGGGCGGACTGTTCGCCCAACCTTGTCCGCTGAACAGTGTTTGGGCGGACAGTCCGCTCGTGTGTGGGCTTTCAGCGGACAGTTTCAGCGGACAGTTGGACGGACAAAGTCTTTCGGAAATTCCGAAAAACTGTCCGCTGAAACTGTGTTTGAGCGAACAGTCCGCCCGTGTGTGGGCCTGTCCGCTGTACTTTCGAAATGAGCGGACTGTTCCCGCTCGGAAAGTCCGCCCATTTCGAGCGCGTGTACAGGTAGGCGGGGCCCGCGAAGGACACATCGCGGGCTCCGCCGCCTGGAATGGGCTTAAAGGGGAACCCCAACGCCGAAAAAAATCGGCGTGGGGGTTCCCCCAAAGTCCACACCAGACCCTTGTCCGAGCACGCTACCCGGCCGGCCAGGAAAGGGGGGCGAGCGAGCGCGCCCCCCCTCCTGAGCCGTACCAGGCCGCGTGCCCTCAACATGGGGGGGTGCCTTGGGGAAGGGGGGGCCGCGCGGCCCCCCCCACCCCAAAGCACCTTGTCCCCATGTTGATGAGGACAAGGGCCTCTTCCCGACAACCCTGGCCGTTGGTTGTCGGGGTCTGCGGGCGGGGGGCTTATCGGAATCCGGGAGCCCCCTTTAAGAAGGGGGCCCCCGGATACCGGCCCCCTACCCTATGTGAATGAGTATGGGGTACAATGTACCCCTACCCATTCACCTGTGAAATAAAGTACAAAAAAAAACACAACACAGGGAAAAAATATTTTATTGCACAGCTCCGGGGGTCTTCCGTCTTCGGGGGTCTTCTCGCCGGACTCCTCCGCTATCTGTGTGTAGCTCTTTTACTAGCGGAGGAGTCCGGCTTTCTTCCTCCCCGCCGCCGGCCTCTTCTCCCGACTTCGGGGGTCTTGTCCCCCTCTTCGGATCCTTCTGCCGGGCCACCGCGCCTTCTTGTAGCTCTTTTACAGGCGGTGGCCCGGTCTTCTGTCGCCGCTGCCTTCCGTTCTTCTGTCGCCGCCTTCGGTTCTTCTGCCGGGCCACCGCGCCTTCTTGTAGCTCTTTTACAGGCGGTGGCCCGGTCTTCTGTCGCCGCTGTCGTCGCCGCCGCCGCCGCCTTCCGTTCTTGTTCTTCTTCTTGTTCTTCTTCTTCTTCTCCTGGAGATGTTGACTCGACGAGCTCTCCGGCCGGAATGCCAGAGCCGCGCTGTGCGGTCACTTATATAGTGACAATGGGGCGGTGTCACATGGTATATGTCACATGGGTTGGTCACATGGGTTGATGTCACATGGGGACTATGACATCGTAAGGGGGCGGGGTCACCATGTGACCAACCCATGTGACATATACCATGTGACACCGCCCCATTGTCACTATATAAGTGACCGCACAGCGCGGCTCTGGCATTCCGGCTGGAGAGCTCGTCGAGTCAACATCTCCAGGAGAAGAAGAAGAACAACAAGAAGAAGAACAAGAACGGAAGGCGGCGGCGGCGGCGACGACAGCGGCGACAGAAGACCGGGCCACCGCCTGTAAAAGAGCTACAAGAAGGCGCGGTGGCCCGGCAGAAGAACCGAAGGCGGCGACAGAAGAACGGAAGGCAGCGGCGACAGAAGACCGGGCCACCGCCTGTAAAAGAGCTACAAGAAGGCGCGGTGGCCCGGCAGAAGGATCCGAAGAGGGGGACAAGACCCCCGAAGTCGGGAGAAGAGGCCGGCGGCGGGGAGGAAGAAAGCCGGACTCCTCCGCTAGTAAAAGAGCTACACACAGATAGCGGAGGAGTCCGGCGAGAAGACCCCCGAAGACGGAAGACCCCCGGAGCTGTGCAATAAAATATTTTTTCCCTGTGTTGTGTTTTTTTTTGTACTTTATTTCACAGGTGAATGGGTAGGGGTACATTGTACCCCATACTCATTCACATAGGGTAGGGGGCCGGTATCCGGGGGCCCCCTTCTTAAAGGGGGCTCCCGGATTCCGATAAGCCCCCCGCCCGCAGACCCCGACAACCAACGGCCAGGGTTGTCGGGAAGAGGCCCTTGTCCTCATCAACATGGGGACAAGGTGCTTTGGGGTGGGGGGGGCCGCGCGGCCCCCCCTTCCCCAAGGCACCCCCCCATGTTGAGGGCACGCGGCCTGGTACGGCTCAGGAGGGGGGGCGCGCTCGCTCGCCCCCCTTTCCTGGCCGGCCGGGTAGCGTGCTCGGACAAGGGTCTGGTGTGGACTTTGGGGGAACCCCCACGCCGATTTTTTTCGGCGTTGGGGTTCCCCTTTAAGCCCATTCCAGGCGGCGGAGCCCGCGACGTCTCCTTCGCGGGCCCCGCCTACCTGTACACGCGCTCGAAATGGGCGGATTTGCCTCCTCCTTACGTGGGCGAGTCCGTTCATTTCAAAAGTTGAGCGAACTGTTTGGCAAACAGTTTGCTGAAACAGTCCGCTCGTGTGTGGGCAAGTCCGCTCATGCAAATTTTGAGCGGACTGTTTGCCGAAACTGTTTGACGAACAAGGTTGGGCAAACAGTCCGCGCGTGTGTACGCGGCCTAAGGCATTTAAACCATTGTCCCTACCTGGTCTGATGTTACTGAAGGGGGGGGGGGTGCAAGTAGCTGGCACCCATAGTCCACTGAGTGGGTCATAAACACATTGGCGAATGGTACTTAAAAACAAATAAAAAAAAGGTCAAACAAAATTCTACTAGTGTATAACCAGCTTAAAGTTATGGTAAACTCTATTACAACACTTGTACCTACAGGTAAGCTAATAAGGCTTAACTGTAGGTACTGTGAATATCTCCTAAACTTGCACAGTTTAGGAGATATTTTGAGTGAATGCAGCCAACATGACATCACCGGCACATGCACAGGAGTGACGTCATCGCGCCCCTGTCCACTCATGTAGCTGGAAGCCACGAACCCAGAAGAAAGACCGGGGAAGATGTCAGCCCTCTCAACAGTGACATTGCGGTGCTGGAGGACTTTGTTCTAAGGTAAGTCTCTTATAATGTGCTACTAGCATATTATGACATTGCCTTGCAGAGATTATTTTTTTAACAATCACATGCGGTTTATTACCGCTTTAAAGGGTTAAGTCAAGTTTTCAGAAAAAATGAGAAAGTGAACCAACACCCTAAACCCCCCCCCCTTTTCCCTATTGGGTCCCCGCTGTACTTACCTCTGTTGGTGTAGAACTGTCACTGCCCATGCAGCGGCCTGGTGTTCCCCGCTCTTCTTCCCCTTCTTTCTGTGTGGCTTCCTGGATTGGGTGAGAGCGATTCTGATTGGTCAAAGCGGTCATATGCTGGTGCTGACCAATCTGAAACAAGTGGAAGAACAGTGGAGATCCCTGAACTGCTGCCTGGGCAAAGACAGCTCGTCATCACCCCCTGAGGTAAGTACATCAGGTACCAGGGGTGGGGAGGGTGTAGGGTGTTAGTTAAAATTTTTCTGAAAAGGTGAACTTACACTTTAAGGAGAGGAAGCTTCCATGACATTAACCGACATTAACGAGGGACACCTATTAGCAAAAATGTAGGCATAGGACACGCCCCCTTAAAGGAGAATTGTACAAAAAAATTATTAGGCAAACCCACAAGTGCTTTTTTTACCACTACTATTCCTTTATATTGGCTTTTGAAATATACAAATGTAGCAATTTAGAAATTGGATGAAAGGTTTAGCACTGGGGATAACTTTTTGATAGATAAGTAGTCCATTTATATACAACTATACAGATCAGAACAAAATGAGGGACAAATGAGGATGAAAGAGGGACATTGTTCCAAATCAGGGACAGTCCTTCGAAATCAGGGACAGTTGGGAGCTATGCATTAAAGAGGAAGTAAACCCTGATGGGTTTACTTCCTCTTTCATTCCCTGCAAAGGCAAAGCATAATGGACTACTATGCATCGCATACTACCCCATTATGTGTCACTTACCTGACACAGGAGCCAGCGAAGTCACCGCTGTCCCCTGTAGTTCGGAGCATCCATCTTCTCGGTGGGGTCTCGCTGCTCCGCCGCTGTCATTCGGAGAAGCCGCGATGACATCACTCCCGCGCATGCGCACGGGAGCCGAGACGCGCGGCATCTTCGTCATCGGGTATGCCACGCTCAGTGCGCCTGCGCGCCGCTGTCTACGTTGCCCGTCTTCGGGCAAATATCTCCTAAACCGTATAGGTTTGGGGGATATTTCTTGGACCTACAGGTAAGCCTTAATCTAGGCTTACCTGTAGGTCAAAGTGGTTTGTAAGGGTTTACAACCACTTTAAGGAACCAGCTAGAAGACTGCAAAATGATGTATGTTTTTTTGTTTTTTATAAAAGGCTGGAGGGAGGGGCGGGAGGTGGCAATTGGGGGATTACATTTTAGCCCGGAGATATGCTTTAAGCCGCTTGGCCATTAGTCTTATGTACAAACCTCTACATCTAATAAAATAAAAAAGGAAGCGTAAACATGTAAAAAGCCTCATCCAAAATTAATGTTTTGCAATTAAAATGAAAAATATACGGTACGTTCCCTTTTAAAGACACGAACCCTGAACACATAAAAAGTACATGAAAAAAAAAAAAACGACAGAGGTCTAAAATAGATCCAAAGGGAAGTGTTTCCTGTGTGTATGCAGCTCATGGCCTCCTAGTCTGTCATTACTCGTAGGAAGAGAAGGTTTAACCAGCACATTGTCTCCAGTAAGAGCCGACTTTCAACTACACAAGAAAAGACCCGACTTGTCCCGGAGACAAAAATCATAATTACATCGAAAAAGTGCATTTCTTTTCCATAAATACAGCAGAATGGCCCTCCTGTAATGTCAATAATTGAAGGCCTCTAATCCACGCCGTATACATTAACAGGCTGTGAGAGATAAACGGCTTGATTAATGCGTGTAGACAATAGTCATGAATACGTAATGAGTCATGGGGAGACCTGGGAATACAAAACACTCCTGACAATTCCCCCGGCGGCCCAGCAGGGCGGGTCTACTGTACCGTGGTGTAAGTGTATTAACCTGTAAATGGATGGGACATAGCACTGCCATGCCCCACAACCCACCTCCCCCAATGGAGCTATTACCATTGGGAATCAATTTACGGACACAAAGGCAGAATAAGCACAGCTTTCAGATGTAGAACTTTTATTTTTTAATATTTTATTTTAAGTTTCATTTTAGGCCACTTTCACGCTAGGTTGTGTGTGACCAATCACAGTGTTTTCATGCGGGTGGAAAGCACCGGTGTGTTGTCCAGCCCCGCCGCCAGCAGCCGGTAAAGTTCTATCAAAGGCTGAAAGATGCCACAGGTAGTCGGTGCACGAAGTGCTATTAATATTTAGGACGATATGCTTCTTGTGTGCCAGACATTCATCCCTGCCCTAAACTTTAATGCCACTCGATGCACTGACCACAGCAACTATCAGAGTTATAGAGGTGCGCCCAGGGGTGGACTGACAACTCATGGGGCCCCCGGGCAACAGGAGATTATGGGGCCCCCAGGCAATCCGAGATTATGGGGCCACACAATATACAAACACAGTATACACATACATGTACACACAGTATACACAGACATGTTTTTTATTGGCTGAGAAGGTACTGGAGAGGTGGGGCAGCTATAATCTTGGGATTTTTAGACCAAAAGGATGTTGGTAAGGGACATTTCAGAGACAGATGCAAAAAAAAAAAAACACAGATTTTTAAATACTGTCCCTGGTTTTACTGAGGCTGGCACTCTGATGGGGCCCCCTAGTGGCTCAGGGCCCTCAGGCAGTGCCCGAGTGGCCCAATGGTCAGTCCGCCCCTGGGTGCGCCTATAGAGGTTATAGAGGTGCGCCTATGCCCATACCTCCCAACAGTCCCTGATTTCGAGGGACTGTCCCTGATTTGGAACAAAGTCCCTCTGTCCCTCTTTCCTCCTCATTTGTCCCTCATTTTGGTCTGATCTATATAGTTGTATATAAAATGCACTATTTATCTATCAAAAGTGTTTCCCAGTGCTAAATCGTTCATCCAGTTTCTAACTTATTGCATTTTATAAATTTTAAAAGAAAATATAAGGAAATAATAATGTTAAACAAAAGTATTTGTGGGCATAACTAATCATTTTTCTTTCTATAATTCTCCTTTATGGTGGCGTGGCCAGGGGTGTGCTTTATGCCAACAAACTTTTGCTAATAGGTTCCCATCTCAAAAAGTTGGGAGGCATGTATGCCCTTCAACCCGCACCAAAACAGCCACTTCCTGTCTACATGTACTCCAATGATGGCTGCATGGCGTTTCTTAGGGCCAGTGTGCCGATGGCGACAGTAGCTGTAACTGGGTGCCCATTTATTCAACATGTTCAGATGCCAGGGTCAGTTCACTATCCTTCAGACTTTAGGGGGGATGGACTGTGGTCACTGGGAGCAATGTCTCAGGCTTGGTGGTCAGTGGGAGTAAAAAATATAAAACCTTTGGTCAGGAGGAGTAGGAATAAGGCATATAATACATGGGTCGAATTTCGAAAGAATCTTCTTTTGAAAATCTTGTCTAAGAATTTTCTTTTGAATTTCGCACCATTAGTGGGCTGCAGCAATAGCCGATTTTCGTGCGACAATCAAGTAATCAGGCATGTTGGAAATTTTTTGAAAAACAAACGATTTTCTAATCAATGATGGGATAATCGTGCGAGAAATGATAATCGAAAAAGAAATGCACATGAGTGCAAGAAAAGAAAATTCCTGTAAAGAAAAGAAGATTCCCACCCACGAAAATTCTTTTCTGTAGCAACATGAGGTGAAATTGAAGGCTTGGTTGGTCGAATTTCGAAATCAATGGTGGCATCATCGGATCACAAAATTTCAGATTTTCAAAGGAAAATTCTTTCACAATTCAACCATGTATGGCCTTATGCCCCATTGTTACTTTCAGTGGGATAAATAGTACCACATTACTTATATCGGTGAAAGCAATAGTGTCCCATCCTTGATGTCATTGGGAGGAATAGTGCCCCGTTGTTGGTGTCAGTGGGCGGAATAGTGCCCCATTGTTGGTGTCAGTGGGAGGAATAGTGCTCCATTGTTGGTGTCAGTGGGAGGAATAGTGCCCCATCTTTGATGTCAGTGGGAGAAATATTGCCTTGTCATTAGTGTCAGTGGAAGAAATTGTGCCCCAATAACCACTTGACCACTGCACGCCGATATATGTCGGCACAATGGCAGCGTAGGCAAATGGCGTACCTGTCGGTCCCGTTTAAGAGGCGGGGATAGCATGCGCACCGCCCCGTACAGCGTGACCGTGTCTGCGGGACTGGTGGACTCAATGTCCGCCGGTCTCCCAGCGATTGTGTCACGGAGCCTCAGAATGGGGAAGTGTAAACAAGGCATTTCCCCGTTCTGCCTAGTGACATGACAGAGATCACTGCTCCCTGTCATCGGTGTGGCCCACCCCCCACAGTTAGATTCACTCCCTAGGACACATTTAACCCCTTCACCGCCCCCTAGTGGTTAACCCCTTCACTGCCATCGATGTCCTTTTTTCCCACAAATAGAGATTTTTTTTGGTGGTATTTAATCATATCCCCAATTTTTTTTTTTTTAACAAGCACATTTTTTTCTCAGTTTAGGCCGATACGTATTCTTCTACATATTTTTGGTAATAAAAATTGCAATAAGTGTATAGTGATTGGTTGCGCAAAAGTTATAGGGTCTACAAAATAGGGGATAGATTTATGGCATTTTTATTATTATTATTTTTTTACTCGTAATGGAGGCGATCTACAATTTTTATCGTGACTGCGACATTGTGGCAGACACATCGGACACTTTTGACACATTTCTGGGACGATTGACAATTAAACAGCAATCAGTGCTATAAAAAATGCACTGATTACTGTATAAATGTCACTGGCAGAGAAGAGGTTAACACCAGGGGGCAATCAAGGGCTTAACTGTGCTCCCTGACTGTGTTCTAACTGTAAGGGGAGGGGACTGACTAGAGGGGATGACAGATCGTGGTTCCTAGCTATTAGGAACTCATGATCTGTCTCTCCGAACAGAACAGAGATTTGTGTGTTTACACACACACGTCCCTGTTCTGCCTCTCGTGCCCGCAATCGCTCGCGGACGGCGGTCATCGTGACCATCGGCCATGAGCATCGGCACCCCCGCAGTGCAGCGCGCCTGCTATCCCACTCAAAGGAGCTGACGTATAGCTACGACCGCTGGCGGGAACATGCCGACCTTCCGCCGTATAATGATGGCAGCTGGTCGGCAAGCGGTTAAAGGAGAATTATACAAAGAAAATGATTAGTTAACCACTTGGGATCCGCGCTATTGCAAAATGACGGCAATAGCGCGGACCCACATTTTCGGGACTACGTCTATTGACGTAGTCCCGGTTACGAGAGGCCTGCGCGCCCCCTGAGGGGCGCGCGCGGCGCGCTCTGTGATCGGCGAGTCCGTGAGACTCGCCTGATCACCGATCCGTGTAAGGGGTCGATCCCGACCCCTTATCACGTGATCAGCTGTCAGCCAATGACAGCTGATCATGTGATAAAACGGAGCCGGTAATCGGCTAGTATTCCTCCTCGCGCTGACAGCGCGAGGAGAAAAAAAAAAGCCGATCGCCGGCGGCCGTGTTCGGGACATCAGTCCCGAACACGGCCAGCAATTTAAAAGGACACCTGCCCCCTGCCAGTGCCCACCTGCCACCCGCAGTGCCATCCTGAAATAAAGTAAGTGCCCCCCTGTCAGTGCCACCCAGCAGTGCCCATAGTGCCCACAGTGCCACCCAGCAGTGCCCACAGTGCCACCCAGCAGTGCCCACAGTGCCACCCACAGTGCCACCCACAGTGCCACCCAGCAGTGCCACCCACAGTGCCACCCAAAATCTGCCTCAGGTGCTGCACCCCAGTGCCGCCCATCAGTGCCCAGCAGTGCCGCCCATCAGTGCCCAGCAGTGCCACCTATCAGAGCCACCTATCAGTGCCACCTATCAGTGCCCATCAGTCCCATCTATCTGTGGTACCTATCAGTGCCCATCCGTGCCACCCATCCGTGCCACTTATCCGTGCCACCCATCCGTGCCATCTTATCTGTGCCCATCTTTGCCCATCAGTGCCGCCTTATCTGTGCCCATCGGTGCCGCCTTATCTGTGCCTATTAGTGCCGCCTTAACTATGCCTATCAGTGCCCACCAGTGCAGCCTATCAGTGCCCACCAATGCAGCCCATCAGTGCCCACCAATGCAGCCCATCAGTGCCCACCAATGCAGCCTATCAGTGCCGCCTAATCAGCGCACTTCAATGAAGGAGAAAAATGACCCGTTTGCAAAATTTTATAACAAACTATTAAAACATGATTTTTTTTTTTTTTTTTTTGCATCTTTTTTTGTTTGTTTAGCAAAAAATAAAACTCCGAGCTGTAACTAAATACCACCAAAAGAAAGCTCTATTTGTGGGAAAAAAATGATAAAAATTTCATTTGGGTACAGTGTTGTATGCCCGCGCAATTGTCACTCAAAGTGCATCAGCGCTGAAAGCTGAAAATTGGTCTGGGACTGAGGGGGGTTTAAGTGCCCAGTAAGCAAGTGGTTAAACTCACAAGTGTTTTTTTTTACCACTACTATTCCTTTATATTGGCTTTTGAAATTTACAAATGCAGCAATTTAGAAATTGGATGAAAGGTTTAGCACTGGGAAACACTTTTTGAAAGATAAAAAGTGCATTTTATATACAACCACATAGATCAGACCAAAATTAGGGACAAATGAGGAGGAATGAGGGACAGAGGGACATTGCTCCAAATCAGGGACAGTCCCTCGAAATTGGGGACAGTTGGGAGCAACCCTGTTTCCCCGAAAATAAGACCTAGCGTGATTGTCGGTGATGGCTGCAATATAAGCCCAAGTTAAAGTCCTTGTAGGTCTTATTTTCAGGGTAGGGCTAATTTTCTGGGAAACAGGGTAGGGCTTATTTGGGGGGTAGGGCTTATATTGCAGCCATCACCGACAATCACACTAGGTCTTCTTTTCGGGGGAAACAGGGTATGTTCTTCACTTATTTTTTTCTGTATCTAACAAGCTCAATCTCAAAATCAGATCCCCATGACATAATTCTCACCTATCTTTATGGTGTCCCCCAGTTACTTCTACATAATATAAAAATTCTAGCAGGGGGAGTGGACACCTCTCATAATTGTCACAGCAACCAACACCAACATAAGGAACCCTAAATTGTTTTAACGCTCCATCACCTGCCAAAAACCGAACAATCAATTTTGAAAGGACTGGCCCTTTAAAAAAGTGCAATGGTGGTACTCCCAGCAGGTAGCATTGAACTTTTAGCGGCTCTGTTAGAAGAATGATAAATGTAGTTACCTATGAGCTCAGACAGCTGCAGTCTATTCAACAGGCCGCACCAATTTTCTGCCACGCAGACGCGATGACTGATTAGACCGCACAGAGATGCAGACAAAGCGCTTTAGACAAATTGAAATAAATGTGATTTATTCAATTTAGCTCGCAAGCAGCAAAAAATATATCACAGGCAGACACCGAGCTCTCTTGAGTTTGTATAGCGGAGAAACTAAGCGCACCGCCACAAACTGCGCCCAGAGTAACCGCCGCATTCAAGTCAGTCTGCTTAACCCTTTGCCCACCATGACGTCACTAAATGCACCGAGGCATCAAATAGCGTCTTCACCTGTGACTTCCTGTACTCCTATCATTGTCACTGCAGTGCCGGGCTGAGCCGTCTGATGAATACTTCCAGTCTGTCTGCAGTCACATCTCAACTCACAATCTCTAATTAGGCTGCAACCTCAAAACCACAGGAAACGCGACAAAAATAACGCAGAATTTGGGCCTCGGGGATGTGGTGTGTGTGTGTGTGGGGGGGGGGGGGGAGTAGATTTTTAGTACTATTTTTTTTAAAACAGTGAATGATGTTAACTGTAGAAACCTTTTCCTTCAAAAATCAAAATTTCTCTAAGGCTCGGTTCACACCAATGCGTTTTTTCAGGCTTTTTTCTATTGAACAAGGTCACATCAATGCATTTTTATGCCTCTGCGTTTTTTGGAAAGGGTCAGGGATTTTTTTTAAATGCAAAACACTGTTTTTTTTTTTTTTGGTTCAATAGACTTCAATGGAGATGTTGCAGAAAAGCATGTGGTGCGTTTTTATCGCGTTTTTGACGGGCTTTGCATTACTTAATCTGCCCAACAACAAATTGGCCAAATAAAAAAAAAAGGATCAAAAACGCATCAAAAACACGTGCTTTCCACACTGGATAGACGATGGCCACCACTAGGGCACAATCGCTCACACTGCAGCACAGCCCCGGATGTGTGGTGCAGTGAGCTGCGGTAAAAGGCAGGCATGTAGCATTTTAGTGCAGCGCACAGGTAAGAATCGCATGTATCACACTGCTGATGCAGTGCAATGCATCACACTGCTGTGCAGAGAAGTGTCCCTTTGTTCAATTCAAAGTTTTAAAGTGTTACTAAACCCACAACAGCAAAATCAGTCTGTATATATAGTAAAGCATGCTTGCTATGCTCACTGTGGAATCTAAGGGGTTAATCCTCTGCATTGTGTAAAAAGGTTGTTTGATCCTGTCTTCTCTGATCCTCCCCTTCTTCCACTGGCTCCAATCCATCTCCTGATAGAACAGAGCCATGGGGGCACTCTGCTCATGCTCAGTTTGATGTGTATTGCTAGAGAGGTTTTTTTTGTGGGAGGGTGTATGTGATCAGCACAGGGCCAATCAGCACTGTCCATACAGAGGGTCAGGGGACATGCAGTCTCATAGGACAGTCAGAGGAGAATGAAAACTCCTCCTACCAGCTTTAACCAGTGCTTGGCCGAACACAGAAGTCACAAGACTGTTATATACTGCTGACGAGAAAAGGTATTTGGCAGTTTATATTCACTAAAATAATAGGGAACTCTTAAAGCGTCAGCATACCAAGATATTTTGGACAATTTCATGCTCCCAACTTTGAGGGAACAGTTTGCAGATGGCCAATTCCTGTTCCAACATGACTGAGCACCAGTGCACAAACAAGGTTCATAAAGAAGACATGGATGAGAGAGTTTGGGGTGTAGGAACTTGACTGGTCTGCACACAGTCCTGACCTCAACCCGATATAACACCTCCGGGATGAATTAGAGTGGAGAATGTGAGCCAGGCCTTCTCGTCCACATCAGTTCCTGACCTCACAAATTTGCTTCTGGAAGAATGGTCAAACATTCCCATAGACACTCCTAAACCTTGTGGACGGCCTTCCCAGAAGAGTTGAAGCTGTTGTAGCTGCAAAGGGTGGACCAACTCAATATTGAACCCTACAGACTAAGACTGGGATTCCATTAAATATCATGTGCTTGTAAAGGCAGGTGTCCCAATTCTTTTGGTGATATAGTGTATTTTTAATGGCAGAGATTGTCTATGTAGTCTCACATGGGCCACTGCATAGGGCAGCAGGGTTAAATGGGGCAGCACCAGGCCTCATGAGCTGCCATTAACTATCTTATTTTGTTTTGCCTTTCTGTTAAAATTCAGCAAAAGTACTATTGGGATGCAGGGAATGTAAGGGAAATCAGAAGACTCGCTGCAGTTCAAGAAACATAAAGCCATCTGTTTTTGTTTGTTGGTCCGTAAGATGCTGTAATAATAACACAGACCCCATGCGTCTGCAAACTACAGGATCAGTAGCTAGTTTTTACTAAAATCACATGACACAAAAGGCGGAGCTTATACAAAAAGGTAATCATGTGACCCAGACACAAGCATAGCAAATTACTTCAATTATTATAGCAAAGAAAACAACAGTAATCATAAGGGCTTATGCACATGGATGTACAAAAAAGCAAAAAATGTTTCTGTTTGTTTTACAAGATCTAAACGCAGGTGTATGGTTTGCTATTTCCTCATTCACACAGCTGCAAAATAGAACAATATGAAAACTATGCATACACGGTCCTGCATTGCACGGTGCTTTACACTGAATGCATATAAATGCTTGTGCTAACCTTTACATGGATACAAGGTAAAGCACAAAATTACTTTATTAAGAGCTGCCCGTGTCATGGTACTGAAGGACGCTATGCAGCAATGACCGCCTGCATCTTAGCAACTAAGAGCACTAGGTGGGAATAACTACCTGAGTCCTAGCTACTAAGGCCACTAGGCAGCAATAACCACCTGCATCCTAACAACAAAGAACCCAAGGCGGACATGGCTGCCTGCATCCCAACTACTAAGAATGCTAGGCAGCGATATCTGCTTGTGGCAGCCCTTGCACTATGGGCGCATGTGCGACGCCCCCCCCCCCCCTCCATGTGCCCAGCCCCTTTCAGTACACTGGACACATGGATTCCTATGGCAGGGGTGGAAGGGGGTGGTGTTTTTTGAAGCAGGTGACTAGAGCCACAGGCTCTAATAGGCTTCAAAATAGGGTGGGCTCGGGATTCAGAGAGTGCGCCCTGATCCCACCCAATTGTGTGACCATAGCAAATAAATTTTTGCTATTTTCAGACTAACCTTCCTCCCCGCCAATCAGGAGGCAGGACATCAGACTTGATGGTTCCGGAGCTGCAAGCCACAATCCATGTGGGGGGTACCATAGCCGCTGTCGCAATCCGGAGGGGGGGGGGGTTGCGGCCAGAGCCGCAAACCCTGAGGGAGCGTGGGCACAATGGCTGCATTTGATGGGCAAGTGGTTGCATATGATAGGCGCAATGGCTGCATTTGATGGGCAAGTGGCTGCATATGATGGGCACAATGGCTGCGTTTGATGGGCACAATGGCTGAGTTTGATGGGCACAATGGCTGCATTTGATGGGCAAGTGGCTGCATTTTATGGGCACAGTGGCTGCGTTTGATGGGCAAGTGGCTGCATTTGATGGGCACAATGGCTGCATTTGATGGGCACAATGGTTGCATTTGATGGGCAAGTGACTGCATATGATGGGTACAATGGCTGTGTTTGATGGGCACAATGACTGCATTTGATGGGCAAATGGATGCATGTGATGCTCACAATGGCTGCATTTGATGGGCACAATGGTTGCATTTGATGGGCAAGTGGCTACATATGATGGGTACAATGGCTGTGTTTGATGGGCACAATGGCTGCATTTGATGGGCAAATGGCTGCATGTTATGCGCACAATGGCTGTGTTTGATGAGCACAATGGCTGCATTTGATGGGCAAGTGTCTGCATTTGCTGGGCACCATGGCTGCATATGATGGGCACAATGGCTACATATGATGGGCACAATGGCTGCGTTTGATGGGCACAATAGCTGTGTTTGATGGGCACAAGTGGCTGTATTTGATGGGCAAGTGGCTGCATTTGATAAGCACGAGTGGCTGCATTTGATGGGCACAGGTAGCTGCATTTGATGGGCACAATGGCTGTTTGATGGGCACAATGGCTGCATGTGATGCGCACAATGGCTGCGTTTGATGGGCACAATGGCTGCATTTGATGTGCAAGTGTCTGCATTTGCTGGGCACCATGGCTGCATATGATGGGCACAATGGCTGCATATGATGGACACAGTGTCTGCATATGATGGGCACAAATGGCTGCATATGATGGACACAATGGCTGCATTTGATGGGCATAGTGAGGCTGCAATTGATGGGGGGGGGGGGGGGGTTCAGTATTTTGGAGTTTGTTTGTGCCCCCCAAAAATTTTGAGCACCAGCCGCCACTGCTACTAAGAATCCTAGGCAGAAATTGCTGCATGTGTTCAAACAATGAAGGATGCTAGGTGACAATGACCACCTACATCCTACCGGCAAGGGACGCTATGCAGTAATAGTCATCTACATCCTGACAATGAAGGACGCTGTCTGGCAATGGCTGCCTGCATCCAACAACTAAGAAACGGTCGGCAATCCACATCCTAGCAGCAGACACTGGGCGGCAATGGTG